>NC_056525.1:95124941-95235769 GCF_019175285.1 Sceloporus undulatus
TAGATAGATAGATAGATAGCATGCAAGTACTGTATCTAAAACACGTGTTTTGTTCTCTGTCGGCCCCAGCTGTTTCCCAATACAAGGCGAGGTCGGAGCCTTGCCCTTTGCCTTGTGTCAAGGCTTGATGTTTGTGTTTCCTCCAAGAAAACCTGACCCCGATCTGGCATTTCCCGGGTTAACGGTGCCCCCAGAAAGGCCTCCGGGGCGGGGGGGGGATTGGAAGCCCCACTCCCCTTTAGGCTGCTTCCTGGGGTCCGAATCATTTCCCCCGATTGGATCTCATTTCCGATCTCCTTCTCTTCTCCCCCAGTCATTAGTCCTCCCCTTTCCAGAGATTAAAGGAGGCCAAGAAAGACCTCCCAGTAAAGGGGGCTTGCGATGCTCTGGATTCGCAAAAGCCCTCCGTAATTGCTTCCACTTTTCAGGTGAAAAAGGACCAGATTTGGGGTTGTTGTTACCCCACTTTTGCAAAGTGGCAGAAAGAGAAGCTCCCTGTCGATTGAGGGAGGGAAGGCCACCCCTTTGGAAATCCAGAAACACACTGCAGAAATAATCCAGTCTGAGACTGCTTTAACTTGCCCCGGCTCAATACTAGGGAATCCTTGGGGTTGTAGTTTATTGTGGCCCCAGAGCTCAATGTCTCACAAACACTACAGTTCCCAGTACAGTATTCCCTAGCATTGAGCCAGGGCAGTTAAAGCAGCCTCAACCCGGATTATTTCTGCAGTGTGTTTTGGATCATGATTCTGAACTGGTCCGCTTCCAAATGGATCTGTGCTGGGTTGCATCGCTGGGTCGTTTGGCTCCTTTTATTTTGTATAGTTTCATCTTTTTCTTTCCAACACAGATTCCCATTTTAGGATCCTTTCTTTTTTCCCTTGTTTGTGTTTTGTATTTTGATATGCTGTGCCCCGCCTCGAGTCTTGGGAAGAGGCGGGAAAGAAATAAAACTATTATTATTGTTATTATTATTGGTTATCCTGATTGGTAATGGGCGCAATGGATCACAGTTGGAAAGGAGCACAAGTCAGGATGACTATGTGCCCTAAGCACAAAGGAGGACAAGGCCCCGCTAAATGGAGGACTTTTGGGGGAAATGGAGGACATGGCCCAAGAAAAGGTACGCTCATGGAAATGTAAACCCATTCTTCTTCCTCATGTTCCAAATGGAGGACATTTCGGAATCCCTCCTGGACAGAAGACTGAAGTGGAGGCCGTGTCCTGGAAAAGGAGGACGTTTGGTCACCCTGCGCCTAGCCCAGCCATTTGCCATGCAGGAACACACAACTAAATTCCTACAGAAAGAGGCCCGTCCAACTTCTTTTTAAAGTCCTCCATCCAAAGACAGAGAGTCTGTTCCCTGGAGGACTAGCTCCAAGAGTCAAGGAGATCTTACTAATGTTTGTTTGAGACGTTGGTTGCTTTGAGAGAGAGTAGTGAGGACCCTTTAGCCCAGTGGTTCCCAAACTTTGATCCTCCAGGTGTTTTGGACTTCAGCTCCCAGAAGCTCCAGCCAGCTTGAAGACCAAAACATCTGGAAGACCAAAGTTTGGGAAGTCTGAGGGGATGGACAATAGTTGACAATATCTGAAGGGACAAAGATTCTCGGTTCCCACAAGGTTGCTAAAATAGTGAAGTTAAGCCGCAGCTTTGCAGGATCTGGAGCCATTTCCTCAGAGGGGCAGCAAGGGAAAAGAAGCAATAGAGCTCAGCTGCTGGTTGATAGTAGCCCCCAAACTTTGGTCCTCCACATGTTTTTGGACTTCAGCTCCCAGAAGCCTCGTCAGGTTGGCCAACTGAAGCTGAAGTCCAAGACATCTGAAGGACCAAAGTTTGGGAATCACCGAGGGTCTTGGTGAAATACTCTAAATACCCTCAAGGTACCTGTATGATCTTGGAAGCTAAGCAGGGTCAGCTCTGGTTAATACTTGGATGAGAAACCTCCAATGACTACCAGGTGCTGTAGGCTATACTTCAGAGGAAGGAACTGGCAAAGCCACCTCTGAGTAGTCCTTGCCTATGAAATTTATGGGTTGCTGCAAGTCTTAAAAGGACTTAAAAGTTGATACACATCCTATAGGGACATTTTCTCTTTCTCTCTCTCACTCACACACAAAAGATACAGTGTGTGTTGATGTCAAATTCCACTTTTATGTCCCGCCCCCCGGAAGTAGAGGGATTACTTCTGTGGAAGAAGGAGAGGATGGCAAAGACTAATTTGGGGGTCAAAACCAACTCGGCTATGAAAAACCTCACTGAGTGACTTTGGACAAGCCACACTCTCTCAGCCTCAGAGGATGGCGATGCACCTGGCGGACCAAAGTTTGGGAACCACTGGCTACTGCCCTCGAAGCAACCATCATTCCCAAGAAAAAACTGTGATAGACAGTGGTAGCCGTAAGTCGGAAAGGACTTGAAGGCGCCCAAGAAGAAGAAGAACTTTCAGGGAGAAGAATGGAGCTGCAAACAGGAGAAAGTGCTGGACAGGAAGCGGACAGAGAGGAAGCAAGAAGTCTTCAGAACCAGAAAAAGCAGATTGACAGATTAAGCCAGTGGGGGCCCTGTAGATTTTGAACTGCAAGTCCCATCATTCTTCACCAATGCTAGTGTAGAAGGGCACTCTAGTTCAACATCTAGAGAGGATCTGGTCTTTCTCTCTTCTTGGTCCAGACTCCCCGCCCCCCGAAATGGGACCTAAAGCTTTTTTTGTTCCCTGGGGAAAGGAGAAAGGCAAGCAGAGCACACAGGGGACCCAACGCACTTTAGACAAGGCGAAGTCGACGGCTTTCATGGCCGGCATCCATAGGTTTGTGGGTGTTTTTTTCGGGCCATGTTCTAGAAGAGTTTATTCCTGACGTTTCGCCTGCATCTGAAGATACCATCCACAGACGCAGGAGAAACGTCAGGAATAAACTCATTGGCCACAGAGCCCGAAAAACCCACCACCCCCCCCCCCCCAAACCCTATGCACTTTAGACAGTTTTAAAAGAATACCCAAGACCGGCTTAACATGGATAAATAAACGTTAAGCTTCATTCAATGGACTACGACTCTGGAGCAGATGATCAAATCCCCGCTCAGCTATGGAAACCCACGGAGTAACCTTGGGCAAGTCACACTCTCTCAGCCTCAGAGGAAAGCAATGGCAACACACACACACACACACCCCTCGGAAGAAAGTTGCCAAGCAAACTCGTCACAACGGCAACCACAGCACAGCTTCATTCCGGAGTGTAGTTCGAGGTGTGTGTGTGTGGCTGAAAGCATTGCCCTCTCTTTGAATTCTGCCGCAAATTGCCAGACTTGCTGCAACTCAGGAGTTCAGTGCAGCATCTAGAAAGAAGAGTTGGGGGGGGGGGGGGTCTCAATATTTCATTCTTTGCACAGCTAGAACTGTAGTGAAGGGAAGTGTCACTTGAGGGGCAGGATTCCTTTGGGGGGGTAGGCCTCACCCCCGACCCCTGTTTTAGACAGCTCTCTCTTTGCTTGCATCGACAACCACACAGTGACTCTCACAGCCTCCTCCTTGCGCTTCCCTGTCGAGGGCGGCTGCAGGAGGCATGCAAGCGAGGTTCCTTTCCTGACCCGTGAACTCTCTTCCAAGGGCTAGATTTCGATGGTTCTTTCATGCACTAGATCGCCTGGGAGTAAAGCTGCATTCGCACTGCAAAAATAATCCGGTTTCACCCCGCCATTCCTCCAGGCTATGGAATTCGGGGAACTGTCGTTTGTTGCGGGGCCCTAACAGAGAAGGCTCATTCTCTCACGAAACTACTCTTCCCAAAAACCCATGGCACTGAGCCACGGTAGTTGAAGGGGTGTCAAACCGGATTGTTGCTCCAGTGCGGATGCAGCCTAAAATGTGGGAATGGTGTCCCCCGTGTCGTGGTTTAAGCGCTGGAGTGCGGCTCTGGAGACCAAGTATTAGTTCCCCTCTGGGCCCTGGAAGCGGTGCCAAACCGGGTTATTTCTCCAGTGTAGATGCAGCCCGATTTTCTTTCTCTCCGTGGGCTTCCAAGGTGCTCCGAGGTCCTTTTGCCTTCCTAGCTCGCAGGCCTTTCCATTACGACCCCCAACAAAAACAGAGAAAGCAACTCACCGCGGCCGCAGAGGGGGAAAAATCAAAGGCCGGCTTGTTTCCGAGCTCGCGATCGCTGGTCCTTGGCGCTTGGGAAAAGCCGAGGGATGGAGGGATGGAGGAGGAGGAGGAGGCGACTGATGCGAGACACATGGCTCCAATTGCCTGCAGCCTCTGCCTGGGATCCCCGTCACCTGCTGGAGGGAGGGGACCCAAGACGGGGGCATCATCCCTCCCTTGGGCAGCCCCAGAGGAACCAGGCACTCAGCGGGCCGGACTCGGGGGGATCATAGGATGAGGATGATGGTTGTTGTTGTTATTGTTATTATTATTATTATTATTATTGGGGGAGATGAAAGACCCAGATGTTCCCTCTTTCCCCCTTAATGAGGGAAGTTTTATAGCAAGGCAAGCCAAGCAGAAAGAAGCCCCGGGCGCCTCTTTGGGGAAGAAGGTAAGGCTTTAAGGAAAAAGGCAGGAAGGAAGTAGGAAGGGGCTGTTGTTTGGGAGGAAGAAGAGAAGAGAAGGAGGAGAGAAAAGCAAGGAGATCGGAGGAGGGGGGCAGTGAAGTTAGCTGAAGGTCTTTCCCCCTCCTCTTTTTCAAAAAAAAAAAAAAAAAAAAAGAGGAAAACTCCGACATAAACCAAAGAAGGAGGCGAGCGAGCTCTGGCCAGGTCCAGAAGAAGGAGGGTTTGGTTTTGGTTTTGAACCCGGGGAGGGGAGGCCTTTCCCAGAGGCAGCCGAGGAGCTTTCTGGGAGCCACCCCCTGGAAAACAAAACTTTTCCCCCTCCAGGGTCTGACATCAGTGGAGCAGAGCAGCCAAGAAGAAGGAGGAAGAGCAGCAGGAGGAGGAGGAGGAGGAGGAGGAGAAGCTGCTGCTCAGGAGCCTGGAAAGAAGGAAGGAGGACAGGCAGAAAGGCTGACCAAGGAGGGGGCCCACTTGGGGAGGGGCCTTTGGGTGCCCCCACCCTTCTTTCTTTGCCTGTGTTCTCCGCTTTGAAGGACTGGGGGGATCTGGCTTCTTCTCCCTCTCTCTCTCCCCTCCCTCCCTCCTCTTGTTGGGGGCGCTGGGATGCGAGGCGCCCTTCCCCCGGAGGGCCATGTATTGGAAGAGCAGCCAGAGGTTGGGCTGTAAGCTGGACGACAAGGACCGGCCCGCGCTGCTCAGCCTCGCCCCCGAAAAGGTGAGCCCGCTCCCGGAGGAAAGGCGCCGGGGTTGAGGGCTCCGGTTGTTCGCAAAGATTGTGCCCAACGGAATGGATTCGCATCTGCCGCGCCGCTGACCGACGCAACGCCCCTGGCGCCAAAGGAGTCCGGGTTTCTTTTGTGCGGCTTCGGGGGGGGGGTCGCAGTTTAGAGAATAATTATTTCTAAGGAACACCCCCTGCCCCAGGATTTTGTCTAAGGAATTCCCCAGGAATAATAATGACTAAGGATCCGCAAGGAATAAGACTTTCTAAGGACCCCCCCCCCCTTTCCAAGCATCATTATTTTTAAGGAAGCTCCAGGAATAATAATTTCTAAGAAACTCCCCAGGAATAATGGCTAAGGAACCCTCAAGAACAATCTTTTTTTAAAAGAAACTCCAGGAATAATAATTTCTTTCAAAAAAGAAAAAAACACCCAAGAAAAATTTCTAAGGAACCCCCAGGAATAATTTCTAAAGAAGGCCCAGGATTAATAACTTCTGGAATGACGATTTCTAGGGAACCCCCAGGAATGAGAATTTTTAAATAACCTGCCAGGAATAATTTGTAAGGAACCCCTAGAAATATATTGTAAGGACCCCCCCCAGGAATAATGTCCAAAGACCCTCCTCTCTTCCCTCCTCTCATCTTTGTTAGCCTTTGAGTGACAGAAAGTGTTTGTCTTCCTAAAACCTTCCTAAAGCCAGTGGAAGGCGTTCCACCAGCGGGCCGAGATTTGCGCCAACGAGCGTTTATATTTTGACTTAAAACAGACACAAATCTGATTATTATTATTATTATTATTATTATTATTATTATTATTATTATTTTGAGTTGACAATATTGGTTAGTGGCATTTATCTTAAGGTAAATCGAGTGCGTCGGGCGTGGAAGATAGGCGCCCCTTCGGCCTCTTACTCTGGAGTAGCCCCGTCCCTAACATGAGGATGATGATGGTGGTGATGATGATGATTTTGGTTGCTCTGGTTTTACGTCGCATTTTGGAATGAAATAACTTCGAGGGCGCCGGGTTTTTAAGTTGGCGATCAAGCCAAAGCCAAAAAGAGAAATCCTCCAACGTTGGCTCTTTGGCTTCGATGGGACTCCTCCAGAGAAAGGGCCAAAGTGCTTTTTCGCTCCCCGGGCAGGAAATTAAAGAATAAAATGTACTTTGTGCCCAAATTGTCACCCGAAGCCGTGAAAGAGTCCGAGGCAATTCGGTTCTCCAACTGACAGAAAGGGCCGGCTTTTGGAAAAAGAGCGAGGAAACCTCCTCAAGTGGCTTCGGGATGGGGCCACGGGTGGTTTAACTGTTTTCCACCCGAGAAGCTCATGGGAGATGCCCAGCCTCCGGTTGTATGTCGGGGTTTCGGGGCTGGCAATCGGGAGAAAGGCTCCCTGAACTATTTGGAGGTTTGCTCCTGGTTTAGACCCGCCAAAGCCAGTCGCAGTCGGAAGGGCTTCGGGGAAGTTATTTCGGTTTCTGTCGTTCCGGGGGCAAGTTGAAGGATCCAAAACACCCTGCAGAAATAATAATAATAATAATAATAATAATAATAATAATAATAATAATCCAGTTTGAGACGGCTTGAACTGCCCTGGCTCAATGCTAGGGAATCCTGAGAGATGTAGTTTTGGGAGACGTTGAGCCTTCCTGAGTGCCGCAATAAACTCCCAGGATTCCCTAGCACTGAGCCAGGGCAGTTAAATCGGTCTCAAACTAAATTATTTCTGAACAGAAATCCATCAGTGATCCCGAATGGTACCATTGATGGGTTTTGGTTCAGAAATACTCCAGTTTGGTTGGTATAGTATGACTGATGGATTTCTGTTTGCATCTGTTAAAGGGCCAGCTCCGCCTGCACGTTTTCTGGGCTATTTCTGCAGTGTGTTTAATTCGGAGCAAGGCGACTGGCCTGCAGGGACCCAGTCCTTTCTTCGCTCCCTGGCTGCTCCGGCACTACTCTGGATTACTTTTTGAAACCGTGTTTTGTGAAATATTTAGCCTCCTCTGAGAGTCCTGGTGCCACAACAAACTGCAAATCCCAGGCTTCCATAACACGGAGCCGTGGCAGTTAAAAGAGGTGCCAAACTGCAGTGGTTTGAATGCAGGACTAGGACTCTGGGGAGCTGGGTTCCAATTCCTGCTCAGCCATGAGAACCCAGACTGGGCGAGTGACACTCTCTCAGCCTCAGGGGTCGGCCGTGGCGAATCTTTTCCGAAGACGCCTGAACCATAGCTTCGCCTCAGGGTCTGCCATCAGTCGGCAACACTTTTTGTTGTTTTCACCCTTATACTGGGCAGGGAACTGTCTGAATAATTATAAAGCCGCTCTGAAATACCGTAAATAATACTGTAATAATAAAATAAGATAATTAAATAGGGTATTTTAATTATTTTTTTTAAACATTTTCTCTTGTGAGCCGCCTTGGGTCCCTTATGGGAGAGAAAGGGGCTTAAAATGAAATAAACAAAACCAATAAACAAACAACCACAGAGTAGCCCCCCCCCCCGCTCTCTCTTTAAATAGCCGGGGTCTGAGGCGGAGAGGGAGGGCCCCCGCCTGAAGGGACCTCGAAGCAGGTGTTGCCTCTCTTCCCAGGTAAGGAAAGCAAGGGAGGCGCCGAGGCTGGACACAGGTGAACTCCAGGAGTAACACTCTCGCCTTTGTCCTGAGGAAAGAGCCCCCCTTTCCCCCTCAGCCCCCTTCAATGCCCCCCATTCCTTTTTCCCTCCAATTTGACCAGAGAAGAGCCATTGGGCTTGAATGACTCCTCAATTAAACTCAGCTGGCTGCTTTCGGGGCCTCTCTCTTTCCCCCCAACTGTCCCTGTTCTTTGGGGAGGGAGGGGGTCTTTGGGGCTGCTGTGGGGGGGGGAAGGGGGGTGTTTTTAAAATGTGGAGCCCTAATCCTTTGGTGGGCCTGGGGCTGCCTTGGCCTGGCCAGAGTCTGAAGAGGCAATTTCAGCCTCGGGCGAGCCCTAATGGCGCCTCCTTTGCACTCCAAGCCCGGGGGCTGCAATTAGCCCTCAAGGGCCCCCATTCAGAGCCCTAATTGCCCCGGTGGAGTGGCAGGGGAGGCTGGGGCGCCCCTCTTCTTCCGCCCCTTCTCCTCCTCCCAGGCGAGCCCCCTTCCCTCCCCAGCCTTTCTTTTTCCCGGGCGCCCTCAGCTCCCTCTGCTCTGCTCTCCTCCCCTTCTGCAGCTCCCGAGGTTCATGGCTGAGGAGTGCGGGCGAGTGGCAGCCACGGCGCCGGTGGCCCCGGCGGGAAGGCGGCGGAAAAGCGCCGGAGAGAGCGGGCTGGTGAGTCCAGCAGGAGCCGGCTTTGGAAGGAAGGAACCCAGCATGGATTTCTTCAAGGGAAGGAGGGCTGTCAGGAAGGGAAGTGCCGGCCTTCTGAGGGAAAGGGGGCAAGGGGCTCCGCGTGACCGGGGGGGGGGTTCCCGCCCAAAACTGGAGGGGCGACTCCTTGGATGGGGTTTGGCCCCCAACTGGACCGGAAGTCCTCCTTTTTCCAGCACCTGCCCTCCACTTCCACCTTCTATCCAGGAGGAGTTCTAAAAGGTCCTCCACTTGAAGCATGACCAGATATGTCCTCCTTTTCCAGGGCATGTCCTCCATTTCCACCTTCTGTCCGGGAGGAATTTCAAAGCGTTCTCCCTCAGGAAGCATGTGTTCTCAGCTTTCGTTTTGTCGGGTCCTACATTTTTTGGAATGTCCCACATTTTGGTCCCTCTTTGGAGTTACGCACCGATTTTGCGCAGATGCTTCTCCTGGTTTGCTAATCTAGTCTAGATCCCCCCAACAACAATAACAACAACAACAACAACAGTGATATTGTGGAGTCGAAGGCTTCCATAGTTTTTGTGGGTCTTTCGGGGGGGCCGTGGGGCCATGCTCTAGCAGAGTTTCTTCCTGAGGTTTCGCCAGCATCTGTGGCTGGCCTCTCTCTCTAAAAGCCATGCTTCTGAATGCTGCTCCCAAAGTGGAGGGAGTTTGGGAATGTCCTCCTGGAGGGAAGGCTCCTGGGGAAAGGAAGTGCTCTGCTCAGCCTGGCCATGCTCCAAGTGGAGGACGTCTTGGGATGCCTCCCTCCTGGGCAGAAGAGGAGGCCCTCTGGTCCCCCTGGGAAGGACCAAGGTTTGGGCATCTCTGCTCGCCAGTCTAGCAGCTCGCTTCCTCAAGGGGGAAGGGAAGGGAAGGGGGCAGCTGGAGAACGGTGCCTAGGGCTCGCTAACAGCCCCGTTGTCCGACAGGTGAGTCCGGAGGCGGCCGGAGACGAGGACTCCTGCTCTTCCTCGGCCCCGCTCTCGCCCTCCTCTTCGCCCCGATCGCTGGCCTCGGGCTCCGGCGGCTGCGCCCCCAGCAAGTGCCTCTGCAACAGCTGCGGCCTGGAGATCATCGACAAGTACCTTCTCAAGGTGAGCAGCATCCGCTGGGCTTCGCTCCTGGCCCTGCCTTGGGCCAGAGGCCTGGGAGGACACTGGGACTGAGCACCCTCCCATAGACCTAGGTCCCAACTGGGGCTGAACACCCTCCTCCCATAGACTCAAATCTCAGGGTGACCTGCAGATGCCATAAAAAACACAAAGGAGAAAGGCAATGTTTTCACGGGGCCCATACAGACAGGTCAAAATAAAGCTGCTTTGGGTCACTTTGGAGGTATGCTGTTTAAATGATGCATGCCTCCTAAGAGTCCAGAAGCCACACCAAAGCCACACTCCAGCCCTTAGAACTGGAGCATAGCTTTGGCACAGCTTCTTGGACTCTTAGGACGCATGCATCATTTAAACAGCATACCTCCAAAGTGACCCAAAGCAGCTTTATTTTGGCCTGTCTGTATGGGGCCATGGTGGGCTTTTCAGGCTATGTAACCGTGTTCTGGAAGAATTTCCCTTGCAGACAGTGGATCACTGATTAAATAGACACCCTGAGGCCTTGCCATTCAACAACAGACCAACACACACATTAACATGTAAATAACTTCCTCTCAGTCAAGAGTCACAGTGTGTGTATACACACACATACATATACACAAACCCCACTCACTTCCATGCCAGCATTCTCTGAAGATGCCAGCCACAGATGCTGGTGAAACACCAGGAATAAACTCTTCCAGAACACAGCCATATAGCCTGAAAAACCCACAAAAAGCAACACAAAACTTGAGACCTTTGGTCCAAAACACACTGCAGAAACAACCCTCTTCAAGACCACTTTAACAGTGCTAGGCAATCGTGGGAATTGAAGTTCATTGTGGCACCAGAGCTCTCTGACAGATAGAAGGCTAAATGTCTCCCAAAACTACACTTCCCAGGATTCCCTGTCATTGAGCCAGGGCAGTGAAAGCTGTGTCAAACCAAATTATTTCTGTAGTGTGTTTAGGACCACCACCCCCTCCCCCCAAAATGTGGGACATTACCAAATAAAAGCCAATAACACTCACATAAATATAAAATATAACTATAATGAATTTATCTTGTTGGTTTGCAAGGCAAATGCTTAAAATGGCAATTTACTAGCTACAAAACCTTGACTGAATTCTTTAGCTTTATGTGTTATGGTTTATAGCTATGTGACATATATCCTGTATTTTGTTATGTACCCAGTCAGAGTTTTCTGATGAACTTATTTTGCAATATACTTACTGAACTCTGAGCAAGGCCAATGCTTAAAAGTGCACTTTACTAGCTACAAACCCTTGACTGAATTCATTCCATATGGTTTATTTATAGCTATATTACCTATCCTGTATTTTGTTATGTACTCAGCCATATTTTTTCTGAGGAACTTAATTTGCTGGTTTGCAATATGCTTCTTGAACTCTGAGCAAGACAGATGCTTAAAATTGTACTTTACTAGCTATAAACCCTTGACTGAAGCTACATTTTAATTATTCCTTTCATTTGTCCATTGTGCTGAAATTAAGGGGGGGGGACCTCTCAACATTTGCACTGTGTCCTCAAGCAGCTCATTGCCTGACAGGTTTGCTATCTTTTTCTCTTCTGAGAAACAAATGCACTCTGGGCGCAAGTCTTCTCTGCTGATGCCTCTAGGGAAAAAAAGCACCTGAGAAGGTTTCATCCTCTTCCCTTGTTTGCAGTGAAGACAGAAGAATTTCTCAGCAAACTGGTGTTTGTTACTCAATGGGTTGCTTAGTCATGTTCAAAATGGAGGACATTTTGGAATCCCTCCTGGATAGAAGGCTGAAATGTAGGACATGTCCTGGAAAAGGAGGGTGTCTGGTCACCCTGTTTCCAACCTTTTTCTAAGCCCCACACCTCTAGGAAATACTGGAATTAATGTTCTCAACCCCTACAAAAGCCATACCACATTTGAAAATGAAGAATGTCTAATGTATAATTTTTGAACCTCAAATTGAACTACGTATATATATATATATAACATGCACATCTATACTGAGCAATTAGGTTCTAATTTATTCAGGGGGGAAAACCGAGTGATGCCTTGATCATGGAAACCCACTGGGAGACCTTGGGCAAGTCACACTTTCTCAGCCTCTAGGAAATCCTGTGACAGATTTGCCTTAGGGTTGCCATAAATTGGAAACGACTTGAAGGCATACAACAACAACAACAATTGCATTTTAGGACAAAAGGAGGGTGCATTTCTAGTGCGTGGGGATTAAAAAGTTAAGGCATGTGGCATGGAAGTTTTAAAACCTGATTCTTAGCTCTAAAGTGCTTTTCCAAATAGAGCCAGTGTGGTGTAGTGGTTTGAGTGTTAGATGAGGACTCTGGCAGAATCCTTGTTCTACTATGGATTTTCCTAGATTGGGCACAGTCCAAATGTTGAATGTCTTGTAGGAAGTGATTGCCAAACGTAACAGCCTGATGACTGTGAAATCCAAATTATGGGGCTTTTAACAACAAAACCAGGTTTCAGTTTAGATTAGTGGCTACTAAACCATAAAACAACACATGCATGGAGTTCACAGGCTGTGCAGAGAACTTTATTTGAACATAGCAGCGGTACAAACATGACAAAATTACCAAGACATAATTCTGACTTACACAGTGGCTCTGTTTTGCAGCATTCCTGAATGTATAATATTATTGTTCCGCTTGAAAGGCTAAAAATTCAGCTGAAGGGAAACATTTTTGCTTGCATATAAATATGGTGCAGCCCAAACATCTGTGGATTAATGATAGTTGTAGTTGTAGCCAATTGCACAGCTTTCTCCACTCTTTTAAGGTGCTGATAGATGAAGTCAATATGATATTTAATTTGATGTGTATCTTATAGTCGAACCTTTTGAAAGATATATGGAAGGACATTGTATTTCTGCACTTGCATCATACAATAATAAATAGTCATGTAGTTTATTGTCAGTTCTTATATAGGATTTAGTGCATAATTCTACTAAATGAGTGATTAGAGAATCATAAAGTAGCAATATAGTTATCGCTCAAATGTTCATTTCTTTCTGTCCTGGGCTGCTCCTAGCACTGTAGGCAATGTCTGCAAAAATTTTCTTCACTGTATATGAGATGTTTGTTATTGTTTAGTTAAATGACTTTGGCCTCAGTTTAGGAAAGCCATGTGGATAAGTGTTTCCCTTTCTGATTATTGAAGAAACATGATAGCACCTTAGGCCCACAAGTACTGTCTTTGGCTAGAGATAGTGGGAGTCATAGTCAAAGATATCTGGAGGGTGCCAATTGGGGAAGGCTACATTGGAGAGGGGTAGTAGCTGCACTATATTGTAACTTAATTAACAGCATGGAAGTACATTTGTCCAGTTGCCATTGGCAACTGTCAATAGGAGCAGCAAGTTGCATTCTAGCCTGGCAGCACAGTTTGTACAGATTCTTCAATGTTCTTTACTCTCCCTTTACTTTCCTCTCTCATTCCAGGCTTGTCTTGTAGCATCATCATATGATGTGTTAAAATTTCATTTAATATATATTTACTCTGGAGATAACTAGTAAAAAAAGGCCACCGTGTGTGAGTGTCAACTAACAAGTCTCTGTTCATGATATATATATATATATATGCACACACACACACACACACACACACACACACACTCACTCACTCTTCTAATTAGTTTCTGGACTGAGACATGTCTGCTCCAGCTGATTTGTATGATCTGTGACTATAGATCACTTAAGGACCGGGGTGGTGGGCCTTTCCCATTATACAGTTGTGGCACTATAATACCACTTTAACTCTGGTGGCAACATCCTATGGAATTGTGGGATCTGCAGTTTAGAGGGGTACTTAGAATTTTCAGCCTCTCTCACCAAACTACAAAGTCCAGGATTCCATAAGGTGCAGCCATGGTAGTTAAAATTTAATTATAACTGTAATTGCGGAGTTTGAAGTGGCCTGGGTATACTTTCAGATTGTCATTTACCATACTTCATCTATTTGTTATTCCTAATTGTGGTGCTAACTTCTGAATTCTTTATTTAGTCAAATTTCATGTGATATCCCACATCCAACGCCATCCATCTAATACGTGTCTGTACAGATGCCTTTTTAGGAGTGGGGGAAGGACAGAGAAATTATGTGATGCACTTCTGAGTTACCATAAGAAGCAGTCAGTTCCTTTGGGGAAACAAATGGTTTCTGGACTTCTATATATTTAATCTATTTATTATTATTAATATTAACCTTTATTTATGAAGCGCTGTAAATTTACACAGCCATACTATATATTCGTCTTTGAACATTACATCTAATGTTACTCACTGGGGCTGACAGTGGAGAATAGATCAAATTCTGTGCTCCTTGTGAGTATTTTGTTATGACTGTACTATTATTATTGTGAATGTTATTTGTAGTTTCCTACAAAACCTGTGAAGTCTGACATAATTCAGGTTTACTGTGTTTTCTATTTTCCTAAAGCTCTCTTTATATTGGTTACTGAAATCATTGGAACTACATGTGCATTTTCCCCCCTACATTCATAGGTAAATGATTTGTGTTGGCATGTGCGCTGCCTCTCCTGCAGCGTGTGCAGGACCTCCTTAGGAAGGCACACCAGCTGTTATATCAAAGACAAAGATATTTTCTGCAAACTTGACTATTTCAGGTAAATATATTATATATTTTGATATTTTGGATTGGTGAAAATAGACCTGTCAAATGTTGGTTTTATACATACACACACATATACACACCCCAGCGCAGACAATCTACCTGCAGTTCATTGTTTTTAACTAGAATGAATATCCTGCTGTACACTGAAATGCAATACAACTAGATTATCTCTGTCACATTGTGCATTTGGCATAGCAATCCATTACTTTTTTCTTTAACCTGGGAAGGGTGGTTAAATTAGTAGTCTAAAGGATTCCAGGTGGAGTAGAAAAGTTGGACCTTGAAAACTGGTTTCATAAAATGGGCAAGTTTTTTCTGTTTGCATTTTAGGAACCCATTTAGCCAGGCTGGTTGTTCTTTTATCTTTCTCACAACAAGAATTGGCCACAATATAATTTGTTCTTTTGTTTTTTAGTTTTGTGGAACCAGTAGACAAAAGTCATGCCATATGAGTTTATGATGTGCATACTAGTTAAAAAAGACTCTTTTTAGCTGTCAGGCAAGATTCTCCATCAGCTGCTGTTGAACTATGGGCCCGAACAGACAGGCCAAAATAAAGCTGCTTCGGGTCACTTTGGAAGTATGCTGTTTAAAAGACACAGGCATCTTAAGAGGCCAGAAGCTGTGCCAAAGCTGTACTCCAGGACTGGAATATGGCTTTACCATGGCTTCCGGCGTCTTAGGACGCATACATCATTTAAACAGCATACCTCCCAAGTGACCCAAAGCAGCTTTATTTTGGCCTGTCTGTTCAGCCTCTTAGTTTCCTCTCATCCCTGACAACAAACCTTGCTAACTATGGGAGCTGGAATCCAACAATATCTTAAGAACCACATCATCTTCTCCCCTATAGTGAATTAGGACCATCTTTGGTCCTGTGCTTACTTAGCCTTAGTCAACAGAGGGTTGTGACTAATTCTGTGACTATTGGTCAACGACCGAATAAAATTTTTTTACTTACAGAGGGTCATAACCAATGTCTTTTCATCTCTCCTTCCTTTCAGTTTAAATGACCCCATGGGAAGGAATATGAGTTTAAAAGCTGTGTATATGTCCTGCCCTCCTTTGGGTACTAGGAAAGAAAGTTACAAGTTGATGTGTTCTCTCCCCCCCCCCCCCCCCAGCTGTGGGTTTAATGTTGTTGCTGTTAACTGCCTTTGGGCCAGCCCAGACTCATGGTGACACAGTGGATGAGACATCTCCAAGACCCCTATCTTGCACTACTCTGCTTAGGTCCTGATTCAAGCCTATGGCCTCCCTACTTGAGTCTAGCCATCTGGCATATAGTTCTCCTCTTTTCCTGCTACCTTCTGTCTTTCCCGGCATAACTGTTTTTTTTTGTAATGAGTCATGCCCTCTTACAGTGTGGTCAAAATACTACAGCCTCAGTTTTGTTATTTTGGCTTCCAGGGAGTGTTCAGCTTTGATCTCTTCTAGGATTCCTTTGTTTGTCATTTTGGCCATCCACAGTGTCTTCATCCGTCTTCTCCAGCACCACATCTCAAATGAGTTTATTTTCTTGCGTGCATGGCAATTGTAGTGACCAATATTCACTGCCAGCTTGAAGAGAACACATCCATGGATGCCTTGGCCATTGTGATTTTTGTGGAGTTTGAGAAGTATAGTAGGATTTTCCTGAATACATCAGGTTCTTCCTCTTGTATTATGCAAGGAAATGCCACCTGTTCAGACTTTCCCCAGGTTTCCTGCCCCGTACATAAGATGCCAACATCCTAATAGGAAAAGTAATACTGTGTACTGCAAATAGTAAGCAAACACTAATGTTTTATTTGCCTTTTTGTTGATGCTGAAACCTCAGTTGTTTAGGGTAGCATATGACCGGTTTCAAATATGTGTTCTCATTTTTTATTCTTTTCCTACTGTGCAAAATAATTAGTGTTTGTGGAAGTAAAAAGCCAAAATCCTGACTTTTCACAGTGTGAATCAAGAACTGCAAGCTTTGCTGGTAAAGACAAAAGAGAGCAGACTGCTTTCTTCACAGCTGGATATGAAGAAAGCTCTGCTTCTGAATGTTTTTCTTTATTTGTCTTGTTTTCCTGCTCCTTGATTTGAGGATTATGTAGTTCAAAAGATTATATACCATAATGTGGTTGTTGGCTGGATCTTGTTGAAAGAAAAAAAAACTTGTCAACAATGTAATGGGAAGATGCTTAGGTTCTTAATATGACAATCCTATACATGTGTACCTATGAGTCCCATATAGTTCAGTTGGCCTAACTGTCCTCCTGAAGTCAATAAGAGCCAACAAAGACAGTGCTTAATGTCATGAGATCATATTCACTGGTCCTAGTAATAGTTAGTTGAACTTACTTTGTTGTGGTTGTAGGTCTTTTTGCTGGTGTAAATAAACACTCTGACAGTATTCTTGCTGATTTGAGTAGAGCAAGGTTGACTGAACATTGTAATCCAAAGTAGTGATCTATAGATTAAATCTAATTTACTCCCCTTTAGGGCAGACCATTCAGTAAACTGAATTTGCATAAGAGCTATTTAACAAGTTCCCATTCAGTCAGTGAGTCTATCCGAGCTGGAATTAATAATTAATTTAGGCCATGGTAGCCATAAAAGTATTTTGTTTTAAATTTCACTTTCAGTTTTCTGTTTATACTCTGCTTTGAAATTACATTTATTTTCTCCAGTATTAAAGTGTTTTTGTTGCACTGGCAACAAAACAAAACTATTACCACAGTCTTTTCAGTGCATTCACACCTAACTGAGATATACAGCATGAAACTACTCAGAGCTTTGGATTTATGACACTAAAGTCAAAATGTGGCCCTTCATGCTAAAGAAAACCTAAATGATTGTGTTGAAAATTCAAAGTAAAGAACTCCGAAATCATATTTAGCCCTGATAACAGGGATAAATACAACTTTTAGTGACACTTATGAGAGTCTGTGATATGTGTGCAGGTTCTTGAAAAATACACTGGGAAAATAATAACTTCATAGGACCATTAATGGCCCATCATTTCCATTGATGTTATCAGTCGGGACCCAGAGCAAGCTGTTCTTAGTTGTTGCACTTACTAGGCTCAATTTTTATTTTAAAGACTTAAATAGGTGCTATATTTTTGCTTTGATTTATTTTTAATTTAAAGCAAGCATAGATAAACTGATCTAAATTGAGAGCCACATCTAGATTGGGAATCTTTTGATCTCTGCTGTGATTCTATTGTGGATGAGACGTTTTTGCAACTTATATTGTCCCAAAGTAATCAACATCTTTAAAGTAATGTGCAGTTTGGCCTTTAGATCTTTTTACCCAGGGAGAGTCTTCTCTTCCAATGACACTGCTTCCTTCTGGGATATTTAAAATACGAGTGTCAGCAGAACATTCCCTGGGGTTCACTAGCAGTTTTTTGTTTTTGTCCACTGGTGCTGAGCCAAGACATTTTTCTTCTGTACTTAGAATATTAGTCTCAGTTCTTGAGGTGTTCTTGTTTGACTTTTTAGAAAGCAGTACAGTGCTTTGTATATGAAGTACTATCTACCTGAGGGGAGACTTTGGGACACATTGTTGTGAATGTGGGTTTTAATGTGTTGTGAGCCGCTTTGATTGTCTCATCACAGAAAAGCGGGGGGGAAATAAAAGTATTATTATTATTATTATTATTATTATTATTATTATTATTATTATTATTTATCTGATAAACATGTTCCTAAACTGGATGTGAGGTACAGAACTATAAGACAAAAATTGTTTGTAATCCCAAGTATATCAAAATAAAGTCCAAGATAATACCGTGAGTATGGGATAACATGGCTACTCAGCTGACACCACAAAGCAAGCTGCCCGCCCTTACATGATCTCCCTTATGTTCTCTCAAGAAGCTTTGGTAGACATGAGGGAATAGCCTCAAAGGTATACAAGCAATTTTTCCTTTTCAATGGAGAAAATTGATGGAAATTAAGCAATTCAAATCCCAGTTTTCAGTAAGAACAATAGCATTTCATAGGAACTTCAGGGAAAATAAACCATAAAATAAACGTCAGTGCACCTAACCTTGGTGGGAATTAAGATATGAGAGGCTTCTGTGACATTTGTTCTACCATCCTCTTTTTTTGTCATTGTAGACGGTATGGAACTCGTTGTTCCCGTTGTGGCAGGCACATCCATTCTACTGACTGGGTCCGAAGAGCTAAGGGAAATGTGTATCACTTGGCATGCTTTGCCTGCTTCTCCTGCAAAAGGCAGCTTTCCACTGGGGAGGAGTTTGCTTTGGTTGAAGAAAAAGTCCTCTGTAGGGTACATTATGACTGCATGTTGGATAATCTGAAAAGAGAGGTGGAAAATGGTAACTCTTCTTTTTGTTGTTAGGTTCTTCTTTATAGTTCCATGGTTTCCTTCTGAGGTGATTCTTGAAACTTGACATAGTAACTATCTAGCATGTATGTAGACTCATGAGAAGTTGGACATCTGTAGCTTTCTCTTGGCTGCTAAGGAGAATTTTAAAATGTCTTCATATCCTTGCCATAAGGATGCTTCAGATTACCAGGTCCTCATGTAAATGCATCACAATAAATTTTTGCTTGTATTCATATCCTCAATGTTTGCGTTCTACTGAATGTAAATACGTTTTCTGAAAGGATTCATGTTAAAAAAAAGAGACACCATTATTACTATTGCTTGCCGCTTTTAAAAGGATCATTGCAACTTTTAAAAAGCATGGTAACCCCAGTCCACTGTGTATGTCCTTCCCAGGGAATCCTGTTCCATGCAGTTAAAAAACAGTGGCAAAATCCACCTTTATCACTGGGTAGGTTAGGCGAGATTGTCTGAACTGAGCCCTTGACAAATGCTATTTGTACTGAAGCCTGACTGTACACATTTATGTAACATTTGTTGCCATTTATTTTTCCTTAGTTGCAAAATAAAACTGGTTTTTGGTCCAGCACATGCCATATTGCTATCTGATAGCTCATTGATTGTTTCCCAATAAAGTTGGAGATGTTGCTTCACAAGAAACCAAATTCTATTCATTTTATTTTTTAAAAATGCAAAACTTTAGATATGAGTACTCAAGCCCAAGATTAAGACAGCTTCATAATAATGAAAATTTGATATTCTATTATTCAAGTTTGTCACAAATACTATAATTAATTCTGCTGTAATGTTTGTAATTATTGGCTACTATCAGTGGGAGCAGTCCTTGGACTTTTATTGTCTTCTTTTTTGATTTCAGGGAATGGTATTAGTGTAGAAGGTGCGTTATTAACAGAACAAGATGTTAATCATCCAAAACCAGCAAAGAGAGCTCGGACCAGTTTCACAGCAGATCAGCTGCAGGTAGAGCCCAGGCTTGGTAGAATGCTGTAATCAAAGTCAGCTGTTGGGTGCTTGGCACGGGAAGCAGGGGAGAACTTAGCAATTTTATGCTGTGCATAACTGAGCAATGCTGCTACAACTTGATGGATATGGGGGCGGGAAGCATTCTCCCTATTGCAGACTATCAAGACACAGCATGTTCCTGGGATATTGTGTGAGCATTAGCTGTTTCATATGAAACAGTTACTCTTCAAGATTTTCTTTTTCCCTGAAGGCAGCTGGTAATTCTGTACAGTGGAAATGTAAATGCTGATCTGTTTTGACTACTTGATGAAATTCATTAAGTCAGACATTTACATCACTACACATAATTACAATAGGAGACTAAATAGTTGCAGTCCTATGTAATATGAAGAGAGACATTTGGAAATCTGCAGAATATAGCTTTACAGGAAATGTAAGGGTCTGAGTGTCTTAAATTTCACTATAGATGCCACAGCAAGTGGCAATCAAAAATTGTGGCTCTTAAGAGAGAAAGGCAGTGTCATGTTTCCACTGGCATACACTGGAGCTGAAGTTATGATGGGATAATACTATCTTGACTTGCACTCTAAGCCTTGTGGTCTACTGTTGCTGAAAAGATTTCTTAATAGACCTTGTTGCAGCAAAACAAACACAAACACACACATGGGCACTTTTCTGCAGCAGGTTTTGTTTTGTTTTGGCCCCTGACTACTTTCTTGCTTCATCCTATGATAGATAAGCTGGGCATTTATTGCTAATTTTTAGTAAGTATCTCTTTCTATTTTCTCCTTTATAGTGTCATCTTGCAAGCAGTCATTGCAAAGAAAGGCACTAGTAGTATTTTCTTCACTTTCGAGCAACACTTTTTAGGTGTATATATTTTGTTTCATTTTCATAATTTTTTCCAATGGCAAAACTAGTCACCTCACCAGCACCATTTGAGCCTAACTTTATTTATTTAATGTGCTTGACATTTTAAAGCACATTAGCTGTTAGCTGGTTCTGTTTTCTTGAAGAACTTGGTGGCTACTGTCAGAAGAAAAGAATGCATGAATTAAATATAAAGTTAGGGTGTTTCCCTTGAAACGTAAGCAAATATATGAAGCAGTAATATGGCTTAGATCTAGGCTTGCCATATCCTGCCTGTGGGCGGGACTTTCCCGGTTTTGGGCGGGTCCGCACGGTCCCGCCCCGGGTTGGCCCCGCCCCCGGGATTTCCCCCGCCCCCGGGCTTTGTTGCAAAGTGTGCAACAGCGGTGGCGGGGGAAAGAGAGAGAGGCCTCTGTAGGCCTCTCTCCTTTGGCGGGGGGGCTTCCCTCCCCTCTTTTGGCTCCGCTGGAGCCAAGGGAGGGAAAGAAGCCTCGCCTGAGCTCCTGCCGGCAAAAACGGAGCCCAGGCGGGAAAAAAAAAGCCTCCTGAGGGGAGGATACTTCTCCGCTGGGCTCCACCTTGCTGAGAACGGAGCCCAAGTGGAGAAGGAATCCTCCCCTCAGCAGGATTTTTTCCCCCTGGGCTCCGTTGGCAAAACGGAGCCCAGGGGAAAAGAAAGCCTCCCTGGGGGCGGATTCCTTCCCGCCTGGGCTGCGTCCAACGGAGCCCAGGCGGAGAAGGAACTTCCCCCCAGCGAGGCTCTTTTTCAAATGTAGGACCCCCCCAAAAAAAGGTCCTACATTTGAAATTTTGTCCACATTTGTCCCGGTTTGGAGTCCAGAAATGGCAACCCTACTTAGATCAGAACTGAGGAACTTTGGTCCACCAGAGGCTTAGGCCTTTAGCTCCTAGAAGCTCCAGCAGCTGCCTAATGCTAGTGGATTGGGGATTGATTGTCAAAAGCACAAAAGATGCCCTAGCTTGATTTAGATCATGGTCCCCAGACTGTACCCTTTAACAGATTTTGGGTCTCATCTCCCAGAAGCCTCAGCCATCGGGCCAATAGTCGGGATTCTGGAGCGGAAGTCCTAAATCCTTAAAGAGCACAGTTTGGGGACCACTGATCTAGGATCATGGATAAATCACTGTGACCATCGGAAACATTTGGACAGCAATCTCATAACAATCACAATTGGCTAGATTTGCTAGAGTGGATGAAGTTGTAGGCCAAAAATATCTGGAAAGCCACTGCGCCTGCCGCCCTCAGTTAGATGCTAGATCGGGAATTTCCCTTTGCACCAGCATGTTACCTGTTGAGTAAATTACTCTTATTTACTTGAATAATCTTTAAACCAAGGTGGGTGTTTTCGTTTATATAATTCAGAATTGGAAACTGACTATGGCTCCTGACCTGGATACACATTAGTTGAGGATGTGCTGAAAAATTAAGTATGAACAAATATACAGCATATAAGCATGCATTTTCAATTGTGGAGAGGGAGACCCTCAAGGTAAACAAATGGGAAAGGGCATGACTGTCTAACAATTGTGTAGAAGGAGGATATAAGCAGATGTAGTTCATATGACACCGCTGAATCAGCAGCAAGCAACTAGACAACTGTCAAAGGTGAAGAAACCCTGTCCTCATTTTCATCTGGGCAACTTCCCTACTCTTTTAATCACTGAGTCAGAATGGGAAATCTGGATCTATCTGATATTTGACTACAATCACTATCACCCCATTCAGTGACCATGAGAATGGGGCTGAATTTGTAATCTAGCAATTTCTGGATTACGACAGTATATGTTGCAACAGCATTGCAGAAATAATTGAGTTTGACACCACTTTAACTGCCATGGCCAACTATGGAATCGGGAATTTGTAGTTTATTGTGGCGTCAGAGCTCTCTGACAGAGAAGGCTAAAATATTTCACAAAACTACAGTTGCCAGAATTCCATAGCACTGAGCTATAGCAGTTAAAGTGGTGTCAAGGGGAGATATTTTGCATGTGGATGCAGCCGTATGACACCAGTTAAGTACTTTCTCATACCTCTTTTACCTGCCTTAACAAATACATTTAAGACTGAAATTTGGGCAGTTTATTTGGGAGCAAGCACCATTGAGCTAGGGTAGCTCTTCTATATAGATAACATATACAATTAGTCCATGTAGTAATAAAATGATTGAATTTACATTAAAATAATACCCAGTGCTGTGAGCAAAATATCTCTCAGGCTGGTTATAAGAAAAAAAGTATAACATGTCAATAAATCAGCAATATTTTTTAAAAACCAATTAAAAGGTGGAATGCAAAAACAAAATAAAAATGAGGAAAATTAACTAAATTCATTTAGTTAATTTAGCCCTCTTTTCCTCCACAAAACCTTTCCGGATGGTTCCCATCCTTCAGAGCAGGCTTTAAGGATAGCAGTGAGTCTGGGGAAAGAGATCCATTCCCTTGGTTGGTTCTTCTGAAAGAAGCAATTCTAATAATCCTATGAATCCTGACCACTTTTTAAAAAAGAAAACATAAGAAATTATTTTTAAAAAACCTAAGTTAAGTGTAACATAAACTGAGCAACAGTTTCTGCAGAAAAAGTGAAAGAGTCAATGTTTAGAAGATTAAAAAATGAACAAATAATAAAAGAAATGGAAATCATGGAGACAGACATTCATATAATTTCTAACATGCGTAGGTAATTTACTTTGCAACAATCAAATGTTGGGTTGAATCCAGTCTGTCACACACGGTCCTACTGAAATCAATAGGACTGAAAGCAGTCTGATTTTTTTTCATATTAACTTCAATGGAGCCAAATTGTGACCAACTTAAAGCTCAAGCTATATATTTCCTATGCTGAAGAAGTGGGCTGTAGGCCCCAAATGCTTTTGCTAAATAATTTCTTAGGGTGGTGTTTTTTTATGTGTATGCCTTTAAGTCGTCTGTTGACTTGTGGTGAGTCACTCCATGAATCCATAGGGCTTTCTTAACCAACGGATACCAGAGACCCGGAAAGACTCTTCCTCTAAAATACAGTTGGTCCTCCATATCCACAAATCTTTATACACAGATTCAAGCATCCAGGCTGAAATATTTTTTTTTAAAAATAGGAATTTCTAAAAGCAAGGCTTGATTTTGCCATTTGGTATAGGGGACACCATGTTTCTACACCATGTATATAATGGGACTTGAGCATCCATGGATTTTTGTATCCACGGGGGGCAGGGATCCTGGAACCAAGCCCAGCAATACGAAGATCCTGCTGTAAACTTACAGTGCCTGGTATTAATTGGAGGTTGCCCATCCAAGTACTAACCAAAGCTCAACCTGCTTGGCTTCCAAATCAGATGGGATCTGCTGCCTTTAGGATATTTAGGTCACTTTTAGATATTTAGGATGCCACAAACTAATAATAAAATAATAACTTTTTTATTTATATCCTGCCTCTCTGGTTGGATCGAGGTGGCTTCCAATGAGAATAAAATACAATACAGAGCACAGTAAAATACCAAATAAAACCCATTATCCCCCCTCAACACAACACAAAAATTCCCAAAAAAATCATATGAAAATAATATCCAATGATAAAATAATAAGACGAATGGGAATCCTGGATGTTATACAGGGGTCCATAACAGGGGCCTAGTAATTTAATCAGGAAAGTCAGTCCTATGTAATCTATACATATTATGCAAAAGCAAATCCATTGAGTTCAGTTGGGCCTGTTAATAGGTAAATACACATAGGATTGTGGTATTAGTGTAGGTCCCAAGAAATTTGCATGTAATTTAGGAGATGGAAGTATGTAGCTGACACAAAAGTTCAGCGTTCCAAATTTATGGTGGGATGCATTTATACATTTTGAGATAATATCAAATGAAGTTTTTAATCCTTTGTATAATCAATAAGCTTTTTACATTTTAAAACAAGTTTCCTCCAGTGGTACCTTGTCCAACCCAGTACCTATGCAGGCATCCATAGCTAATCTCTCACTGACAGATGGGCATACAACCTCTGTTTGAAACCTTCAATGAAGAAGTGTAAACCACATTCATAGCCATCCATTAATTTAATTTGAAAAGATTTTAAATTGTTTATGTCTACCTGAATTATTAATTGAGCTATTAAAAAAGATGAGCAATAACACACCCAGAAGTAATTAAAGCTGAAAGCAGTAAGAAAGAGAGAAAGAACAAGTTGTTTGGTGAAAATTCTTCCAAACAGGGGGTTTCTCTTTACCTTTTTGACATGTCTAAATACCCTAAAATCACAGATCCCATCTGATCTTGGAAGTGAAACAGAGTCAGCCCTGGTTAGTACTTGGATGGGAGGCTACCAGTGAATACTAGGTGTTCTAATCTATATTTCAGAGGAAGGAACTGGCAAAACCAACTCAGAAAACCCATGAAATCATGAGATTGCCAAACTGACAGTGCCATGAAGGCGCACAAGATACACACACATCACATAAAAATCTCACCAAGTTGTAATTGCATAGCTGTTATAATACAGTGGTCCCTTGTTATACACTGGAGTTTGGTGCCAAGATCCCCATGTAACAAAATCTGTGGATGCTCAAGTCCCATTAAAATAATGATATAGCAAAATGGTGTCCCTTATAAAAAAATGGAAAATCAAGGTTTGATATTTGAATTCTACACTTTTTTGAACATTTCAAACCGGGGATGCTTGAATCCGTGTATAAAAAATCCTGAATAAGAAGGGCCAATTGTATAGCTAGTGAGCATTTCATGGCTTTTTCCCCATTCTCTTTTTCCCCCCTTAAATTGTTTCATGTATAGGCAGATACTGTGGTGATGTGGTCTCATGCATGTAAGGCAAAAAATAGTTCTGTCACATGAAGGATTTCATTTATATATACTTAAAAGTTAATGTTGGATGATAACTTCATATAATTTTTCACTGAGAAATAGAAGCATCTAGCATTGTTTTTATAGTTTTAATATATCTCCTGCTTGGCCTAGACACTGGTCATAAGTAAACTAAGCATGTTTCATTGCAATAAATGCAATTCTTTTATGTGGAAAAATGCACTATGCTGGTCGGTGACCATATTGCTTGAAAGACCTTAAAACTGTTATGATGGTTGAAGCATGACCACTCTTGAGATTATGCAGTCTTTGCTAGCACCATTTTAAAATAAATTATATATATATGTATACTTCTTGCATTCCAGGTAATGCAAGCACAGTTTGCTCAGAGACAACAACCCAGATGCACAAACACTTCAAAAACTGGCAGAAAGAACAGGCTTGAGCAGGCGTGTGATACAGGTAACCGTACTACAGTTACTTCACAAGTACTGTGAGCAAAGCTTTCAGGTGATAAAACCCTAGACGTTTTCTACTCCATAATGTTCTTTAGCTAGAAACACATCTTGCATAAAATCTGGAGCAGTCAAAAACACTGGTTATTTTCAGGAGGGAATTCCCAACAATGTCTTCCCTCAAATACTTTTACATTGCTGAAACATAATTTAGGGTGCCTCGTGTTCCAGGAGCAATGTGAGTGATAATGGCCCATAGCAAACATAAAACCAAAAGTTTACAGAGAAATCTCCTGTTTTTGATTTTAACAATCATCTATGTCCATGTACATATACTTTATACATGAGACCTTAACATCACTCTGTACTACATTTGAAGACATGGGTTTATATCTATGTAATCTCATGCTAAAATAAAAACCAGTTAGTCTTAAAGATGCTTCCACTTCCTTTTTTTCTCCTACCCCCTTCCTTCTTTTCATGTACATCTAGTTAACTTAGGTCTACTTAGCAACAATGAAAGCACATAAAACACTAGTAAACCGACACTAAAGCTACTGTTTGTTTGTTTAACATGTCACATTAAATTAAAATGTCTGATGATGAGTGCAACTGGCATGTTTTGTGTCTTCCTACTTTCCAGGTGTGGTTTCAAAACTGCAGAGCACGCCACAAGAAACATGTTAGCCCCAATCATTCATCTACTACTCCTGTTACAACAGTCCAGCCTTCCAGGCTTTCTCCACCCATGTTAGAAGAGATGGCATATTCAGCATACGTACCCCAAGATGGGACAATGTTAACTGCTCTGCATAGTTACATGGATGGTAGGTACAGTAGCTTGCTATAACTACTTTATGGACTTGAGAAGAAAATGTGAAATGCATCTTTTAGCTCAGGGTGGGACACCAAGCAACCCATGGGAAGCTAACAACACACTTATTTTGTGTCCAAAAGATGTCCTTGAGAAAGCCTAAATTTTGTGGGGAGTGGGGTGTTTATAAAAAGGTCTATAGACCTCTGTTGCAAAGAGATGCTTGAGACTGATGGCAATTTCTGCTACTAGCTCAAAAAGCCAGCAAAATCTTTACATTCAGTATTTCCCCCTAGATTATTATTTTCTTACTGACTCACTTATGGAAGTGTGAGGTTGTTATCCCTTATCCTATGTGGCAGTTTATGGTGTTTCTTTGGCAATGGAGGATCTCTGTGGGAGGAATGTGATCACATATAAGAACCCATGCCAGCACTGAAGACAGATTTGGAATGACAGGTACACTATCATGGCTTTTCCAGTGTGGATCCACCATTCCTTTGTCACCAGAGTGGCATGGGAAATGGACCCTGGATTCCTTAGCGTGAGAAATATTCTCTGCCTTCATCCCAAATTTAGACATCTTAATTCTAGATTCAGAATATTCCAGATTAAATTTCCACACATCCGTTTATGTTTTAGAATTTTCTGATAAATGTACATTATTATTATTATTTTCATCCTGGATCCTCAGTAGAAGATAAATTTGCTGCCCTAACAGCAAACAGATAAATTTGCTGCCCTAACAGCTAGATGTAAACATTAGTTGTGCACAGGTTGCTGGAAGAAAATGTGACTTATCAGCTTGCATGTACGAGGGCATGTACCATTAGAGCTAGACAGATAGTGAAACTGCTGCCCTCATGGCCATTAACACATATCACTGATGACAACAGAACTTTATTTGACTACTACTATGAATTTACAGTGGACCCTTTGTATCTGCTGCAGTTTGGTTCCAGGATCTCCTGTGGACACCAAAATCCATGCATGCTCAAGTTCCATTATATACAGTGATGCAGTAAAATGGTGTCCCTTATATAAAATTGCAAAATCAAGATTTGCTTTTTGGATGTTAAAAAAATATTTTCAAGCCATGGACAATTGAATCCCTGGATGTAAAATCCGTGGATACAGAGGGCCTACTGTATAGTCCTTTTGGGTATTCATAGATATTTATGGCTATGAAGAGATAATCACTTTCTGGGGACATGCTTTCATTTCTAGGACAAAGCAGGATAGTATTCTTCCATAAATTAATCTTAACCATCTTGGGTTATAACATATTTGGGCATAACTTTGAATTTGCCAGTAGCTAGAATTCTTAACTGCAGCAGAGGGTCTGATCAGCATTCCTCCCTAGGAAATGACTTAATGTTTCAGCTAAATCACTATTTATTCACCATGTTGTATCTCTCCACATTTTTAAATGTTCATAATCTAACTGAATTGTTTTAAAGGAACATTATAAATGCAGTACTACTTTTAAGTTATTATTTGTATAGCACTTAAAACACACATCACACAAGCTTGCCCCTTTACACAAAGAAAAGAAAGACAATGTCAAATTATGCCACTTATTCCAGATCAAAATGGGAGTCCCAGTTCTAATATTACCAGTGGTGATTACCTCTGACTTGAATAGCTTTCGTCTTTCAAAGCAGGCTTTAAAGGGCTTCATTTGATCACAAAAATGGTTTTGTAATTGTGGATTGTAGCAAATGGGACATCAACTATATCAGTAATAAAATGCCTTCATCTCAGCTTGCAGAGTTGTACATATGCAAGTGTTTATATGAGAACAACATGTACCAGCTAGGCTGTAAAACCTTGTTGTTTTAGAAAAAGGACTCTTGCAGATGTTGGTGACATGGGAGCCACTTGCTGGTGTCCCAGCCCTATCAGTGCAATGGGATTTTTATTCACAAGTAATATTTTTCTACTTCCAGCCAGGCTGACCAGCAAATCTTTCTATTTTTGTAGCTCATTCACCTTCTGCTCTTGGACTCCAGCCTCTGTTACCCCATTCAATGACACAGCTGCCAATAAGTCACAGCTAATTCATTTCTTTCAGGGACATGAGACTAAGGAGGTACCCTTGAGTCACCTATTATATTCTGTCATTGAAAATCAGTTTAATCTTAAATAGCATCCAAAGCATTTTGAAGACAATTTTGTTGCCCAGGTATGTAAGTATAGTTGGCCTGCAAGACACTTTTATGGCTTTCTCCATAAATATGTTTACAAGACTTATTAAAAAGGAACACCTTTTTTTGTATTGTCTGGAAGTAGTCCATTCTAGCTATGTGTTTGTTAATTTATTTATCATCGAAAGAGCACTTTGCCTGAAAGACAAGACTGACAATTGTGCAAAATGTTTACAATTCTTTGTGAAATTGTAGTTCATCATTAGTTTGTATCTGTAAGTTATTGTTATTAAAGTATTACTTGTATTTGAGTTACATGCCGCCTATACTTTGAAGCTTATGCCCATGAACTGGCAAAACGTCCTTTGCCAACTTTCTCCAGATGACCTAAATAAAACCTTCTGTTGTAGCATGCCAAACAAACACGTTCTTGTGTTAGTGGTATAACTGTGGTGTTTACAAAGGCCAGCTGATTTTACTAGCTGAAGTTATAAGGAAAGAGCACTGCACTGACATAAATGTTAAATGGTTTGGCAGCCACTTCTCAACTCACGGTTATGACATCTGACATGGAATTGTTTAACAATAAATGATGTTGAAACATCAAGGATACACATTATAAGACTGAAAAACAGGCTATTGGAGCTATTTAAAAGAACTCTAGTTTCTTACAAGCTAGGCTTTTCCCATTATATATTACATGTGTTATGGTTTCTTGGATCATCTTCTAAATAAAAAGGTGGATGTAATACTTAAATATATCAAAGGCTGTTTAAACCTTGGTGCTGCAAAGCTTGAGTACAGAAGCCTGAATAGATGCATATCTTTCTTTGCTATAGAATGGTTTCATGGATATATACACATACCAACATTCACATCTCTCTGGATAGCAATAGATGATGAAGGAAGGGCATTGCAGCAATTTACACACATAGACACACACACACACACAGGTTAATGGCTAGTGAAGCAGGAATGAAAAAAGGGTTTCATTTATCATAAAACTTGCTGCATATGCGATGGCTGACCCTAGGAATCTGTAGTTCTTCTTGTCATCTCAGTACTGTGTCTCATTGCCTTAAACCCAAAGATTATACAGTATTTGAAACTGTCATCCCCAGTGGTACTGCAGAGCCATGTTTATTGAAAAGCATGCTAAATACTTGTCTGGAAACTAACATTGTTAGGAGTTTCAAAATCACTGAAAAATAAAAACTTGCCCTTTTAAAAGATCCTTACTTCAATGGATATGCATTGTCTAAAAAAATGAAGTATACCTGTACTTCTTGCTTCAGAATTATTGTTTTTATCCATATGCCTATTAAATTAAATCGTGTAAACTCCTATGATTGATGGAGACTTTATTTAAGCCACTGGTCAAGGCTAATGTTTACAGGACTTAATATTCCATATATTGTTCATAAAAACCCGAGGAAGGATTTTTTCATTCTAATAGTCAGCTACAAACAAACAAACAAACAAACCAGTTTATCCATTGTACACAATGGTACGTCTTAAGTAACTGAGTAATTGTTGAATGCTAAGGCTTCCATAAACCTACATCCAACTTGAAAGTACTCAGGTTTGTTTTGTGTGCAGCCATAGTTTCTGGTGTATTTTGGAAATGTATTATACGTGATCTTTAAAATCTGAAACAAATTTTTGGAAGCCTGGATGGTATTGCTTTACTAGATGGTTGTGCAAGCTGGTTTGAATGGCATAGTTGGCTATTGGTGTCCACTGGGCAAATTGCCTAAATACCCTGAAGGCACCAGATCCCCTCTGATCACAGAAGCTAAGCAGCTCTGGCCTGGTTAGTACTTGGATAGGAGACTGTAAGCAATTACTGGATCTGAAGGCCATATGCAGGAGAAGATAATAATAAACCACCTTTAAGTATTTATTGTCTAAGAAAACTCTGTGAAATTCCTGACTATGCCATAAGTCAGCTTAAAGAGACATACTTCAGTAAGCAAATACACTTTTCCCTCTCATAGACAGCTTGCAGAACTTTTGATGTTAGTGGTTGTCTTTTTTGTATTATTTTTTAGTAACTGAAAATATAACAGTGTATTCATAAAGCTCCTCTTAGTTTATTAGAAAATGTTGTTGCAATTACTGCCAAAAAAAGTGCTACTTCTATAGTGTAGCTTGTCTCTCTTTCTACCTCATGCTTGTAAAATTGACAAGCTTCTGATGCTGGATCAAGATACCATGGTAGTACTAAGGGGAAAAAGTGCTTCTGCTCATCCACATAATTTGTCTGTACACAGTCTGAGTATTGTAACATTTTCCAGGTTTTTCAAAAACAATGCTCATTTTTTTGTGAGTTCTTAAATAATAATCCCCATTGTGTGTGTAGGCCATCAATTACTACTAATTGTGAATGAGATATACGACCTCATGTCTTTGCGACAGTATGGGGAACATGAGTGGGAATGTGCTATTCTCTTATGTCCTTATGCAAAGTGCAACTGGACACTTGGCTTGCAACTCTGGGATAGACGAAAGGTAGTATTGGGTTCTTACATTTTACAGAAAATATAGGTCTTAAAATTAAGTAATTTCTGCCTTTTCATGGTAGCAAATCAAGACATTCAGCCCATATTCAGACCATAATTATATGGTAAATTCCCATGGAAATACTGGCTGTTCTAAAATGACTTCTGAAAAGGATATTTTCTTTAGGTTTTATGAGAAAAATGTTGCATGCATGTGTTACATTTATTTTTGTGAATTGGTTGATTTTATAGTATTGTAACAATCCAGTGTAGTGTAGTGGTTTGAATATTGGACTAGGACTCTGGGAGACTAGGGCTCAAACCCCCACCTAATGACCTTGGGCAAGTCACACTCTCTCAGCCTCAAAGGGAGACAGAAGACAACTCCTATTTTGTACAGATCTTGCTAAGAAAACCCTGTGTCAGAAACAAATTGAAGTCACACAACAACCATTAACAACAACCATAAGATAGTCCATTTAAATAGGATTTCTTTCTACAGGGTTCTTTTTTCTTTATTAAAATTAAAATACAGTATAGAGATGATACACAATCAAATATATGTACACATAGTATGGTTACCGCAGTATCCAAATCTTTGTATGTCATCTCACTAGGTCTATCAGCTTGGTTTTTTAAAACTGATAATCTTGCTGTTGCTTTTCAGGGCTCCTTTAAAAGTGCCTTGTTCATGTAATGGATATGGAGAAGGAGACCAGCTTATTTCACTCATGTTCTTTAATAAGTAGCACCTGAGTGCTATAGGTTTAGGGTTTTCAGCTGGAAAGCCAAAGCTTTTGTTTTTAGTTACAGTATATTGAGGAAAGAAACTATTCTACTAACTACCAACAGTATAATATTTATGTTTTTTTAAAATCAATTATTATTAAAATGTACATTACAGCAATACAATACAAACAGACAAACAAACACATACACCATTCATAATCCATATAATACATCATAACCTTCATGTTTCCCTACAACAGTATAATATTTATGTTCTAATGGAATTCCCAGAATCTGTCACTAACTGGTTAAAATAACTAGTTATTTTTAATTAAATGGTGTCTCCAATAGCTAAAGTGTAAGTATATTATGTAACAATTGTAATTCATTGAAGGATAGCATCATACCTTTCTGTGGAGCAGTTAACCTTCTAGTAACTTTCATAGTCATGAGGGTGTTGCACCAGTAAATAGTGGAGGAGAAATAATACATGGTTCAGGTGTTGGCTTGTGCTGCTGAATAATAAAAAATATCAGTAAGTATCAGCAGTAAAAAAAATATTTATCTTACTTTGGAGAAATAGAGAGATAAAGAGAATTAAGGAATACATTTATGGTGTAAGAGTGTCTATAAACTTTCAGGAGTTTTGTAATGATAACTTGAGCAAATTATTTTTTAAAAGTTAATATTCCAAGCTATGTTTCCAGGCACACTGAGTTTTATTTATTCAATTTATCTTATTTTCCATTACAAATGGTGCTTACAGGATTGTACGGAGCAACCATAAAAGCAAGAAATTGATTTTCTCTGACTGACAGCACCATTTTTCCAGGGATAAAATAACAGGGTGTTCTGTGACTATAAAATGTATTTGGTGGCGGAATTAATAATTGGTGGTGGAGAGACTGAGTAAAGTAGCAAGGCCCTTACAGATCTCTCTTATGAGTTTAGTTACACATACATCTGAATCACTTGAGATTCTTGTAATTAATAGGCAGAAATTTTGCCAGTTTGACAAGGAAGATATTCAGCAATATGCATCATTATAACTTGATGATAAATTACATTGTTATGAGATTAATATTCGCTGCTCCCTCTTCATTTCCTTTCTGGTTACAGTGGGAGCCTGGCTGATCCCCAAATTGTTTGTAGTGACCACCACCACCCTTACCAATTATTTTATTGTTTTCACCAAAGTGGGGAAAGCCACAGTCAAGACTTGTGGATTTAATGAGCACCCTCCCTTCTAAAAGCATCCCACAAAGTTCGCGTATAGGTATAGGTATATCTTAACAAAGTAGAAGTGCTTCTGGGCATACCATTATTCCAGAAAATTTGGTAACAGGCAGAAATAATATGGTGATTGGGATACAAAAAAAATGAAGGGCAATTCAATATGTCAGCAAACATTTTATTCAGAACTAACAATATATTTGCCTGAAATGAAAAACCAAAAACAAACAGGACAGGTAGGCCTTCGATAAGTAAACAAAAAACATTTTGAACCTTCTGGAAACCACTTGAAGACTTTTCCTATAATGCATTGAGATATTTTTCTTTCTTTCACCAAGTTTCAGCTTTCTTATGATTTCTATTCGAGTGGCATGCAGAGGCTAGTTGGTTAAATACACTTATCTGCTTACCCCTTTTCTCTCTCTCTTTTGTTGTTTCTACATACTCCTTAAAAGATTTTGGAGGCAGGTATAGATTAGTTGCCTTTTATAGGCAGGCATATGCACAAGGGTTGGCTAGAGTAGAATCCCTTTCTTTCCAAGCTCAAGCTTTATTACATTGTTTACTGCAGACACACTGCTTCAACTGGACACTGAAAGGCTGTGTTTCTGTAGCCCTCTTTCACCATCCTGCAAATACTGATGCTAACAACAACAATCTTCCAGCTAGACAAGCAGACAAATAGGAAAGGGGGGGAGGGTTGGTGGGCATAAATAGACTTTGTAAAGAGGAGCTTCTTTGCCAGAGGCTTTGTTATATAAGGTGTGTACTATTATGTATGTATTTTTCATGTCCCCCCCCCCCCCCCGTGGCATCTATTTATAATACCCTCTGAATAAACTACAGGCTTTCATTTAAGTCCCTGACTAGAAGACCAATTGGGATGCTAACATGAATCTCTTGAATTTTTCTATGGAGATTATTGCACCGCCCTTTCCCATCCTTTCCTCCTGAACTAGGCGCAGGATGTAAACTTTGGTACAAGGATTTTATTGCACACCTCTGTGTCCAGATAGGAGGCATCCTGTACCTAATCATGGCATTCCATACCTGGTCCAGATTTCTCCTGGATCTTGCACAGAACAGGAAAATCCCATTCTTCCAAAAAGTGTGGGTACGGGATGCCACCATAAAGTATGAGATGCTTCCTGCCTGGGCACAGAGGTGTGAAATAAAATCTATGTACTAAAGTTTGCATCATGCACCTAGCTTGGGAGGAAAGGATGGGAAAGGGCAGTGCAATAATCTCATGTGTTACAAGGTCTTGTAGCTACTTGTCCCCTCCATGCATAGCTACCTGGATGATGTTAAAAGCTATGGTGTTATATTTACCTAGGTACCCACTCTGTTGAACTGAGTGGACACAATGAACAGACACACATGGGGCTGCATTGTAAATTTGTAGATACATAGAGGAGTGCATTGCAAATGGCTACATCTCAGACCCAAGACCAAATGTCAGGGGATCATAGGGAGTTAAGTAATCACTGCAGACAGTTCATCATCTGCATGAGGATTTCCCATATTTAATTCTCCCTTCATGTACAAATCCTATATGTTAGAAACAGACATTTTCTGTCTGGTGGATAAACTTTAGAGTCTGTCCTGAAAGGTGTTCTATAAACAAATGAACATAAAGACAGAGACATAGGAGCATTTTTATACAAGACTTATTTTCAGTTATTGGGCTGGTTTATAGATCAGTATGTTGGGGGCTTCTGTAGACCCAGACTCCTCCTTTTGCTTTTGATACAGTGCAGCACTGGAAAATTCAGTTAATGTATCTCCTTACAGGGATGTGATTGTTATTCCTTACAGCTGTACTCATCTTGTGCTGACAGCTGGCATTTGTCATATCCCAGAATTTAAGGTTTCCTTCTAAATACTGACCACATGTTCTCATAGAACTGACCTGGACAAGTCTAATGCTGCTTGGTGGTATTTGGGAGACAAAAATGCCAATGAACAGATTTCTCCCAATAGTCAGGTTAAGTTCTGTTCTGGCAATGACTACTGGACACTTGTTCCTGGAAATGTAGATTGAGCGTCATGGATGTTAAAAATAAATGTAATACCTGCTGTACCACACATTTCCTGTGAAGCCTGTGGAAAGTATCGTCTTTAGAAACCATTCTAGAACATCTGATGTCTTCCATGAGATTTCACCATATGGTTGTGATCTAAACATATGCTGTGTGTCTTCGGGGTCATTCCCACTACAATTTAAAGCGAATTGCAAATCGGGTAATACAACCTTGGTTCCCACTGGGAATCAAATTTGATCGTTATTCAGTCGAATTCTGTTGTGATAAAGCGGGGCAAAAGGGGAAAAAACAGGATTTCTTGATAGCACATTTAACGTCTTTGCATCAGTCATGCAGTATCATATGAGCTGAATCAGAAGTGAAGGCATGCTGACTCAATCCTGACTCAAGAGGTGTACAGCTTTAAAAACAAAGTGCATATAGGATGAACAATGTTGGAAATATCTAAAGTATTTATTTCTTCTCCCTCCCTCTTTTTTTTTTTAACATTCAGATCATTCACTGTTGAAACTGTGTATAACAAATATATAGTGTTTTCCAAAGTCCTATCAATGAGGGTTTTGTATTAAAAAGTAGGAAAAGTACATGGAGACCACCCATTCAAAGAAAATGATTTGCAGACTTAGGGAATGATGTCTGTTTCTAATGAATACAGATGATATAATAGAGTTTGGGGTTGTAAGTAGCCTTAAGTATTGCAAATGAGTTGTATTTTAGAAGCTGAAGTCTGGAGAGCAAGAAATCTACAAAACTCTCTCCCATGTTTTGAAACTGTTCTGTGCTCATTTCATATCATTTCCTTTCACCTTGCCATTGTCTACAGACATGCAACAATTAAGGGTGGATCGATCACTAACTTTCACATGTAAAAGTCAACTTTAGTCCGTCTCCCCCTGTATGTTTAAATACAGGGTTTGTTCTGATTCCTGGCCAGCCAGCATCAACTAATCTTACTTGCTGTTACATGCATGTCACACTTGGTCATAGTTTAGGCCAAATGAGTAGTCAGGGGAGAAAAAACACAACTTCCCATAGGGTGCATTAGCAGTGCTCTCACGCTATACACCTCCAGATTTGCCAGAATGAAACAATAATATAAGCGTGGGAAGTTGCTTGCATACATGAACTTGGCTGCTTTATATGATAGGCAGAGCCAAGCTCCCTGGTAAAGGACATCTTGCGGGGGTTTAGAAAAACTGGAATTATAACAGGAGGGTGGTCTGTAGGCTCATCCAAACCCCTATGGTGAAAACTGACATAACATATTAAAAACTATTGCTGTACATTCACCCGTGCTGTGACTCAATTTTCCAAAGTGTATTAGAAGTGCATACCCATCATTGAAATAGATACATCAGCTAACTGAGTATGATATCTCTCTTTGGTTCTGCTCATACCTAGTTGCACAATAGGTAAGAGGTTTCTGTACTAAAAAAAAAAAAGCAAAACCTCAGCACGCATGCACTTTTTATTCATACCTTCCTTACTAAAAAGAAAGGTAAGTTGTTTTTTTAAAGTTATAAAGTTAAGTTCTTTCAGATCTGGTGAAGTAATTGTATGGAAGATATATACCAACTTTTTTCTGTCTTTCTTCTCACTGAAGTGGAGCCATGTTTAAAAGTTAGAGATTCTAGGATCTTAAGCTAGTTCTATAACAGAAAAGGATTTACAAAATCATAAAGTTGAAAGAGACCACAAGGGCCATCCAGTACAATCCCCCTGCCATGCAGGAACTCACAGTCAAAGCACACACACACACACCACACACACCCCTGACATATGGCCATCCAGCTTCTGTTTAAAAACCTCCAAAGGAGGAAACTCCACCACTCTCAGCTCTTACTATCAGGAATACCAACTGGAAATTGTTTGAATCTGCTCTAATACCTACAAATTTGCTCTATAACCTTAGGATAGTTGCATATTTTGCTCTATGCATCAGACTTCAGAGGAAATTGTGCGTGCTTGTGTAGTGTTAACTCATGTTGACCTAAGCAGTTCCCCCACCTCAACTGTGATTAACATTTTAAGATCACCTGCCCTTGTTCATAATGTGTTTGTTTCTTATATTGACTCTTGGAAAGGAGAGGTGCTGAATGCCCACCCAGAAAACAACAGTCAAAAATAATTAACAAAACCACAATTTAACTGTCAAATAAAGAAGAAGAAAAAAGAAAATCCACTGCCTGCCTAACATATTTAATGTTTATCTAAACGTACATATTTAATTAAAATTCTTTCTCATTTTCTATAGATGCCCTGTATAAAAACCGCAGAGTTCTGAGGCAACCTGATGCTTCCTTGGCCTCTTCCTTGACCCTTCCCTGCTCCTCTAGCAGAGTTCTTCTCTGTTTAATATATACATTACCACATGTCAGCAACAACTATTCTGTGGTTTAAAAACACACACACACACACACAACTACCCTAAAATCTTCCTATAATGTCTCAGTGGGAAACATCATAGCCACACACCCTCCAACAACTCTTTCTTGTAACAGCTGTGCTTGCAACCCACACCAATATTATTATTTTTCCAACTGTCCCTGTGAGTGAGGAGGGAAGTGAGTGGGTGGGTGAGGAGAACCCTTCATGCACCAGCCCTCCTACAGATAAACTCTGTTACCAGATCAACTTTGAACAAGGAAGAGAGGCGTGCATGTAAAGCAAAGACTGAAATGTATTTTTTTCTGGTTTAAATTAAAATGTTGCCTTTAAAGGCATGAGCTTTTGTATCAAATCTGCACAGCCAACATTTGGAGCCTTTGAATTCAAGTCATCAGGTCAGCCAAAAAAACCATTAGCTTACAAAATATCATTAGAAGGGTAATTCGAACTGCATGTGTGGCACTCATTTTGCTGAAGGCAAGGGGAACAAGCTGTCTTTCTGGGTGGGTTCTTCCAGCGAGAGCTGCGTCAAGGCAGGTCTTTCCTATTGGAACACAACACATTAAAGGTACCATGTCAAAGAATATGTGTGACATTAAAAAAAAAATCCTGCTTGATATAACAAATAGGAATCACTAATTTGTTGGCTGTCAATCTTCTTCAGCCTTCTGTCCTGCAGGTGTTTCAATCTGCAACTCATTTTCATCTCCATCCATTGGGACCAATAGTTGTGATCCATTTCATCTGGAAGGCCAAACATAGAACACTACTGCATGTGTGATTCACCATGCTGCTCCCATTACAAGACTAGATTTACCTTTCTCTTCCTCTGACAACCTCAAGATGGTGTGTGTGACTCTCCTCCACTTTGCATTTATCAGCACAACAACTGTGAGAAGTAAGTTAGGCTAAGGGCACTTGGTCTAAGGTGATCCAGTGAATTCCATTGCTCACTGGGGCCTAAAAGGTGGATCTCTGAAGTCAATAGTTCATATCTCTAAATTGGCACTGAAGCCTGGGATTGAATCTAACTATAATGACTAGGAGCTGGTGAGAGTTCTTTTCCAAATTTATGTAATCTCCTTTTAAAGCTAAGTGGGTGATCACGACAGCAAGTTCTTTATTGTTTGCTATGCTTTTTGTCACTGTAGCGCTTTTTATTACTATGCTGGACAAGTAGTACTTCCATCTGTCTAGCCTGAACTATCTGCTATTGTGCTTCATTGGATGATCTTCAATTTTTCTATCCTTCTGAAGCCAAGGAGGAGTAATTCATTTTTCCGAGTTCTTTCACATCATGTATCATTTTGTAAACTTCTTTCATTCCCCTGTGGTAATCTACTCCCACTTCTCCACTAAACTGTTGTTTCCTTCACATTAATGCTTCAGTAACATTCTGTCATATGGTTATATTGACCCACACACTTCTATTGTATGCAGATACAGCAGCAAAGTTATCCATAGATAGCAGATATATGAACTGAGACTATTGAACTCAAACGACTCAGAGAAAGTTATGCGGTTATGTACAGATTTTCTCTTTCTTTTTTTTTCCATAACTTTTTATTGAGTTTTCCATCTATTACCAACATAACATACTTCAAAATATCCACATATTTTCTTTGTTTTTACATTCTAACAGTACTTTATACCAACAAGCTTTACTATTATTGTTGCCCCACTTCCCTTCCCCAAACTTCTAGAATTCAACTTGATCATTATAACACAGAACAGTTCTTGTGACACTTCTGTAAATACAGTACCATATCATTACCTTCCTTTTTCAAGATTTTCTCTTTCTAATGGCATATTCATGCAGTAGGTGGGTAGCGCGTCAAGCATAAATGTTTGTATTTATCAGTCTGGTATACAGTGAGGCACTGGGCCTTTTCATGGTATAGAATTATACCACTATGGTCCAAAACACATTGCAGAAATAATAATAATCCAATTTGAGACCGCTTTAACTGCCCTGGCTCACTGCTAGGGAATCCTGGGAATTGTAGTTTATTGAGACACCAGAGCTCGCTGAAAGAGAAGGTTAAATGTCTCACAAAACTATAGTTCCTGGAATTCCCTAGCATTGAGCGAGGGCAGTTAAAAAGGTCTCAAACTGGATTATTTCTGCAGTGTGTTTGAGATCTATGATTCCACTTTATCTGCTATGATGGCATTCTATGGAAACCTAGCCTTTGTAGTTTGGTGAGGAACTAGATAAGCTCTGTAGCTGTGAATTTTAAATGCCCTAAACTGATTCTATAGGATGTTGTGCTCGCAGTTAAAGTGTAATCATGGTGTAAATAGTCGTGGATGTCCTTTGTTGTGTAACTTCAAGTCATTCCCATCTTATAGTGACCATAAGGCTTATCATGAGGTTTGTTCACAGGGGGGTTGCCTTTGCCTTCCTCTGAGGCTGAGAAAGTGTGACTTGCCCAAGGTCACCCAATGGGTTTCCATGGCCTAGCAGGGATTTGAACCCTTGACTGGAGTCATAGTCCAATGGTCAAACCACTATACCATGCTGACTCTCTCTTCTGAATTATACATCTATAAGATTGCATTCTTTGTATCTTAGGGTGGAACTTGCCTACTCCACTTCTTCCCCCCCCCCTAAAAAAAATTGGGACTCAAAGTGGCTTACAGTCTAAAAACACAGTACAATTAAAAACTTACAACAGTGGCAATTAAAATGGAATTAAACTAACAATGAAGAACAATGTTTACTGCTTTTCCTGGCTTTTGTGTCCCAAATGCCTCATGATCAACAAGGGGTGTAGCCTTTACCTGCATCCAGCCTCCTTCGCTCACCATCTTAAAGTCAAGAAAGATGTGGCTCTGTGATCTTCCATTGACATACTTTTGTCTCCTGAAACGAATTAGCATCCATGCTTCATGAAGAAGACTGTGAGCTTTGAAAGCACGTGTAATGTATTTTGTACCTTTTGGTTTGCCGAATAAACACACTGCAAAGTGTTTTAAACCACAATATGTTTTTTGGAGTTGGTCATATTTTGTTCAATGGTCAACATGGCTATCCCTGGATATATCTCTTAGGGTAGACTTGTGCATTATTAAGGACAAAAGTCTTATTTTCAGTAGTTCAGTCCTGTGTTTTCTTCCAGTTCAGTACAATTTTGTACTGGATTTGGGTCTTCTGTGCAGTTCTTCCTCTGATGTTATGTATCTTTGTGTATGCCATTTCTAGTAGTTGTTAACTGCTGTCAAGTCAGACTTCAGCAGGGTGACCCAAGGAACAGAGACTTCCAAATCACTCTGTCTTCAGTAATCAGCATCTGTACAAATGTGAGTCTCCACACGGTTCAAGCTAAAGTTATCAGAGGCTGTGGTATATATGATTTATTTCATTCAGGTTAGGAAACAAACTAGCACAGGCTCACATGATTTGGCTGGGCAGCTATTATGCTGAACATTTACCATAAGAACATATAAAGTTGCTTTCTAGACTGGGTTTGGCTGTTGATCCCTACAGTGACTCTGCAGGGTTTCAAATGGTCTTTCCAGTTCTTCCTGGAAATGAGCTCAAGATTCCCTGCATCCAAAGCATTACCTCTAATACTTTAGGTGTAGCCATTTCCCTGTATAATCCAGTCTAAATAATCCATTATGATCTCTGAAGCAAATCATTCAACCACTAGGGAAGCAACAGTCCATAATAAATATGGACAGCAAGTGTAGACCGTGTTGCACAGCTTTTCAACCACTCAACGTATGTTTATTCTAACTTGGAAAACTAAAAGAGCTTACATCTGGGTCTTAAAAGACAACTGCATGCTGCAAGATAATTTTAGAGTGTACATCTGCAGTGGAAGCATAACTCTTTTATATCAGATACACAAATCCCACCATCTCAGTGCCATTCTTGTTAAAAATTAAGAACAAATTTTATTTTTTTAAGGACAATGTAAATAAATCCAGGATTGACAACATATAGTCCCTAAGAAACCATGACCTTCTCCAGGCCCCTTGGAGACCACAAAAAAGCCTTGGCATATTGCATCATTTAAACTCCTGAGAAATAAAGTTGGGGCTTTGTGAAATACCTTTTTTATTATAGTTATTTATTGTGCTTGTGTAGACCTAAAAAAAAAAATCCTTTGTAGTCTTCAATGTTACATTTCCAGAAAACAGGTTGTGTATAATCAATGAGCCATCCCCAGTGACAATATTTTTGATTAGTACATCTGTTTCTCTTCTTTGTATCTGTGTTATTGAAAATATATATCTATATTAAAAAGTTCAAGATATGGATTCAAAAACATATATACTCCCTGTTCCTGTGCTACAATAATATACTGTGCGTTGTGTTGTAATTATAATATCCAGAGAACTTTTCAGTCTCTAAGAAGAACCAGTGATATTTTATTACAGCTAAAATCCAATAAAACTTTGTTAATAAATCCTGAACTGGGATGATAATGTCTAGATCTGTAAAATACAGCACAAGTCCAGGTCATCATTACAGGTTGGGTCTCCCTTATCTGAAATGCTTAGGACCAGAAGTATTTTGGATGTTTTTTATTTTGGAATATTTATATATGCATAATGGGGTATCTTGGGGATGGGAACCATATCTAATCACAAAATTCATTTGTTTTGTATATACCTTATAGACATAGCCAGAAGGTACTTTTATACATGATATTTTAAATAGTTTTATGCATGAAACAAAGTTTGTGTACACTGAACCATCAGAAAACACACTGTCAACCCCCCATAAAAAGTTTTGTATTCTGGAGCATTGTGGATTAATGAATTCCATACAAGAGATACTAAACCTATACTAAATGTACAACAGTATTGCACTTAGATGATTGTATTATTTGCACTATGAATATTTGCAAAGCTAAATTTTGGATTTCAGTTCAGTTGAATCTACTATGTCAAGATATTGTCTTAAGATTTAATACAGCAAAGGCAAATCATAAAATCAAATTGGGTTTCACACGGCTAGAAAACAAAACATTAATTTCCTGGTGGCCACTGATTTCATCAGAATTATTCCTCCTTGAGGGCAAAACTGATCCACAACATGGCAGCTGTCACCAGTTATTAAATCTACAGCACTATATAAATAATAATAATAATAATAATAATAATAATAATAATAATAATAATAATAGAGTGTGGTTGAATGGGTGTCCCCATTCTGCATAGAACAGGCATACTGGAATGTTTCTTTAAGTTCAGTGGAATATCTTGATGCACAGTTATTGCATGAAACTGTGGTGTGTTCCCTCTTTTATCCTGGGAAAACGTATCTAGGATACTGCACCATTCATAGCAACATTTGTTGATATTTAATGCATTATTCCAGGTTTGCAAATATGCATCTATGTGGTTATAATTGGTGATTGAGATTTACATTTTAGGCAGCCAGCTATTTCTGTAAGTTAAAGATGCAAAACTGCCATATACAGATTCAGACTGCTGATCAATTTATCAGATTTTGGTCCTTTCAGTTATTGCAGTCATGATTCTTTCCTGCATCTTCACAATAGTCTTTTGGTGTATTCTAGAATGTAGGATAGAGGGAGACTTGCTCAAGGCAACCCAGGGAGTCTTGTAGCTGAGTGGGACAAGTAAGTCGAAAATACTCATTTAGTCCAGTATTGCATATTGTCACTAAAAGGGGAAGGACTGCTGTAGATGGGTTGCAAGTCAAAGTATAGAATGCTGGGCTGAGAGGGATACTATAGCAGTGAACAAGGATGAGAACCAGGACTGTCCGTGTATAAAACAAGGATTCTGCTTCTGGGTTAAATGTCCCCTCTAAGAGCAGCCACCTGGAAGAGCATGAAGTAGTTGGTTGTCACTTTCTTAAGGTTGTTCATCTCCTTCAAATGCTTAAAACACTTAGACACTCTTAGTTCAGTATGAAGTGGTATATAAATCAAGTTGTTTATTTGTTTGTTTGTTTAAAATCAGTGGCCAAGATCCTGAATCAGGAGAGGTATTTTAAAATCCCACCAGGCAGAACAATGACATGCCTTCCCCTCCCCTGCAAGCTCCTTTTTAAGCTGGGGCAGCCCTTCATGGGCATTTATTGGCTGGTAGAGGGTGGAGGATGAGTTCATGTGGGTAGAAAAGTGTCTTATGTTCATATGTCTGGACGCATAGCAATAGCAAGTACATTTCTATACCGCATATCAGTGCACTTAAACACTCCCTAAGTGGTTTACAAAGTGTAAGCTAATTGCCCCTAACAATCTGGGTACTCATTTTAGCAACCTCAGAAGGATGCAAGCCTGAGTCAAGCTTGGGCCCCCTTGGCTGGGATTGAACTCGCAACCTTGTGGTTTGTGAGTGAGTGGCTGCAGTACAGGCATTTAACCACTGTGCATAGTGACTGACTTTCTCTGGGACTCCTCTTGAGATACTAGAAATGAGTTCCTTGCTGTGCATTCAGCTATAGGAACACAGCTGGACACTTCTCCACTGCTGTTTACTGTCTATCAACCAGTAAATTATTGTGTTGGGAGGATGCTGCTGCAGTCAAACAGAGAGTTTTGACCATTGCGTGGTCTGCAGAAAATTCCAACTTTTGCAACAACCAAAAAGATGAGTTACACAGGTGTGAGCTGGACCTGTGCCTTTATCACTTACTGTGATGCCAGCCATTACAGGTGGTGAGGTGGGATAAGAAAAGTTCTTGTGGGTTGGGAGTTTTGTCTAGACTCTAGATACTTACAAGAGTGCATTAGTCATCATAGTGTACCCCAAGCATGGCAGTATTGAATAAAATTGAATTGGAAAGCCAGAGACAGCTGAAAATGCTTTCGGCATTCTCCTGCATTGTAATTCTGTTTTCTAGGCAGGCCAGCATTCATCTTTCTTATGGTTTAATTGCACAGAATTAAGGATATGGAATAATGTACTTTTGGGGGTGTACGGTAAACTATTGGGCAGATCTTTCTTCCTCCCCTTCTTTCTCTCTCCATTTTCAAAAATGGGCAATATGAAAAATGCAGAAGTTTCAGGCAGCAGATGAAAATGTTTCCCCCTACCCAAACCCAGCCTAGCCAGGCCAAAAGCAATGGGACTGTGGGATACAATTACATGAAAATTGATCTGAGGCAGGAAATTGACTTGGTCAGATTGTGCAGAAAGTGATGGCAAGCAGGAACAACGTTGTAGCCCAGCACATAAAACAATTCTTCCCTTTTGCATGTCTCCCAAAAGCAACCTGTCAGCTGTGGAGGAAAGGCGCATCCACACACACACACCATCAAAGAACACTTCTCTACTGCAAAGCAGCAACAAAAGCATGCTCTGCTGCATTGTTCTGGATGACGTTATTACAAGTCATCAGTTATGAATAATTATGCTTTATGGTGAAAAGTCTCTTAGTGTAATGGGATATAGTTACTGTTTCTAATGAGGTGAATACAGTAGCTCCCTTTGACATATACAGGAGAAACGGAAAGGGTTGTGTTTCAAAGATGACAGTTTGAGTTGTGGGTCAGCACAATCAGTCTGTAGAATCAGAAGATGCCTCCATTGTCAAGCAAGTAACAGTTAAGCAAGTCAACACCTATTGGCCACATTTAAGGGGTGAGGGATAATTAGTGTGACCTGTGTTCAAAAAAGAGAACTCATGGTTTCAAGAACATGACACCAGATTTAGTGACCATTCCAGGACATTTGTGATACACAAAGAGAGAGAGAGAGAGAGAGAGAGAGAGAGAGGCTGAGCATGAGCCCTGGTTTTAAAATTCATCTGGAGGTGGATTAAGATATCTATGGCTTGCGGCCAATGGTAGATTTAAATGTAATATGAAAGTTAAGAAAACTATGTGATACATAAAACACATCAATCACAGAAAGTCTGTTTATGAGCAGGCCTTAAAGAGGAGAAAGAAAGCAGGTTTGCAATAAGTTATGTCTTGTGAATGAGCAGCGACACAATAATCAATAACTGCAGACCATTCGGGGAGGCTGCACGTGACACAAGAAAATGCTGAAGTACTTGAAGAAATCCAGATTTAATTAAAAACAACTCTGTACATATGGGGTGAACATTAAAGGCCATGGACTCTCAGCAACCCTTTACCTGAACATTTAGATTATAAATGCTTTTTTTTTCTTGGCTTTAGGCAGAGATGGTACATTATTTGAATGTAAAGGTGATGGATTATATTGTGTGGTAAATATATATCATATGTTGTTCAGTGATTATTAACATTACTGTGCTTAGAAGTATTCCAGGTGTTTTTCAGAACAAGCAGATGGTCTCTGCACTTCCATAAATACACAACTAGTTTTTAGATAGTAATGCACTTTTTTTACACGATTCTTTTATCTTTTACAGAATAAAACTATTTCCAAAGTCCATATTGTGGCAATACCTTTAGGAAGGATCTCAAATTCATCTGCTGTTGCCCTTTAAACATGACTTTAAATGATCTGTAGGTCAGTGAAATCATTTTAGTATTTCTTCTTTAAAGAAGTGCAGGGCTTTTGAATAAGGGTATTGCTAAAATTTTCAAATGGTATCTAGTTCCTTTATCAAGTTTTTCTTTGAGCTATTACCCTTGGCTTATTTTTAGTGGTGTTTGGTGCTGGGGGGAAAAAGAGGTTTCACATCTTTCACAGAAATGTGATAATACTGAAATAAACTACTTCTGATGAGTAGGGACTGGCAGCTGCTTAGTCCAAAGGCACTGCCTGGGAAGTGAAAGAGGTAGTAGCTAAGTTTGCACAAACTTTGCACTACTGCCAGGGAATATGCTCCTAACTATTCAGGCTTCACTGTTATATTAGGTTTGTGATGAGGGAAACTATTTGAAAGGTGATCTGGTGGAGTAATTCTCCATATAGGCTGACTCTTTTTTATCTGGAATTCCAAATTCCATAAACCTACAACATCCAAAACTATCCATAAGGGTTAACTGATGGTTCAGTGTAAACAAACTTCATGCATAAAGTTATTAAAATATTGTGTGTAAAATTATGTTCAGGCTATGTGTATAAGGTGTATATAAAACATGAATTAATTTCATATTTAGATTTGTGTCTCATCTCCAAGAGATCTCATAACCTACATGCAAATCTTCCAAAATCTGAAAAAATCCAAAATCCAAAACATTTTTGGTCCCAAACATGTTGGATAAGGAAGACTCATTCTGTACCAACAGTAATGCTGACATTTCCATTCTCTTTCATGGAATAAGTTCTATGTGATTGCAATAATAATTCAACACTGGATCCTTTTTGTGGGATCTTGCACCAACAGAAAGGCCAATTTGTAAAACATATGTTATACTGCAAACCCACCAAATGCCTAAGTATCTTTCCCTTAGACATATATGGAGAACACAAGTAGTTTAAGATGTTGAGAACAGCCAAAGGGAGGGATGCTAGAAAAGGTGGGGGCAGCTCCCAGGAGCAGATATAAATAGAGAGAGAGAGATACAGGTTAAGAGATACAGAGGCTAGATAAAGTTTCTGTGGGAGCTGAGTCTATAAGGGAATTTTATAAAGTCAAGAGAAAGAAAGTGCTAAACTTTGTAACTACTGAAACAAGTTATACATCCTAGCAGGCTTGAATAACATCCTACAAGAAAGATACTGTATTCAACCTTGCTTGTAAATCAAATTTGTTCCTTCGTTTCAACAAGTAGTTGCATGAATTGTGCTTACAGACAACATCACCCACACTACCAAATATAAGTAAAATGCTAACAAAGGCAAAAAGACCTTCTATTATTTAGGACACTTTAGATAGTGGTGGAAGGTGGTGAGGTAGTTGCCAAGCCGTCACATATTGGTGGCAGCAGTGGGATCAGATAAGGAAATAATCACCATAGGCTCCTGGACCTGAGTGAGAATGTCTCTGCCACCATGTCACATATTGATGCCAAGTGGTGGGATTTTAAAGGCCCATTTTGCTGGCATCTGAGAAAAGTGTGAGGCAGGATATGCTTCATCACAACATAACTTGCCATTAAAAAAAATAATAAACTCACTTGGAAGTGTGATGTTGAAACAGCCTGCTGCTGCTGCTGTTTGTATACACCACATAATGTACACATAGATGTGCTGAGTAATCCCATACATCTCATCAGGCTGTTTCCAGGTCACATCACCTTTGGCTCCTAGGAAGACCAAAACTGAAACTCCTGGATGAACGAAATCTTGCTTCCCAACTTGGCTGTCAAGACTGGGAAGGGAGTGGGGAATGCTTTACCAACACTTAAAAAACCCCTGAAAAACAAATGAAAAACTAAGAGGAACATCCCTTTTGCCTTCTTCTAATGCATTGTTCTTTTGCCAGTATGTAGTGTCATTTCAGTCACAGGCTACATTTCCTTGTGCAAACCGCTAGCAAAGCTGAAGATGGTTGTAGATAATCGCTAGAGCCAAAAGGTCCTAAATTCATCCATCTTATTTTCCTCTTTGCCCACCCACTATTGCTCCATTTTATCCAGAAAGATGTTCCTGCAGAAGACAGATGGTTCCTGCAGAGATTGAAATTGCCTATTTGCAGGGAGCTTTTCAAATTAGACTGACAGCTGAAGGCCTTATATAGTCCTAGGGCTACAAGTTGCTCAATCCCTGGTGTTTATTACTTCAACCACAGTACTTTGATGGAGGGATAGTTTTTGTAACACTTGGAACTGCAACTCCCCAAATCCTCTAACCAGCATGAACACTATCCACACTGGCTCTGAGAATACTGAGAGTATGTGTGTGGAAGCGAACATTTCCAAGCTCTGGGGTTTTTTTGACATTTGATTTATCAATCCAATGGATTCTGTGCTTCAATAAGATGATGGAAAAGGGGGTCTGTATGGAAGTAATGCAACCCAAATACTCTTGAGAATATAAGTCCCACATAAAGAGGAATCTAAAAAATAGAGACATCCTTTTTTATCGAAATCTTTTATTAGAAGAAACCCCAAGAGTTGTAAAACAATAAGTAACAACAAATTGTGTTAAATATTAAACATTTTAGTTCTAAAAAGATATTTTCAACAATATGATCCTAACATTTCTGCACAGCAGAAGCAAAAACAGGTTTTAGAGCCCAGACAGCTGTGTGCTCACATTAATTTGGTTTGGACACAACCCACTCCTTCCCCACCAAACCAGACAGCCTAAATTAAAAACGTGATCATAGGGGAAACCGACAAGGTCTTTCTTTTGCCACCATGCAATTTATGAATACATATTTAAAATGCTGATGGACCTTTAAAAAAAAAGAAGCAAAACAAAACAAAGGAACAGACACCATTAATGATCACTATTAGTACCATTAGTTACACATCTCAAAAACTGAAGACTCCATTATGTTTTTATTTTTATTACCGTGAAGTGCAAATTACCAACATTTTACAAGGGAAGCAATAATCAGTATCAAAAGTTAGAAAATTAAACATCCTTTTATAAAATAAAATCTTATTTTAAGAAGAGTCTTAAAAATGAAGCATCCATTTTACAAGGGCTTACAAAGCAATAAATATTTTACACTAGTGTTGTATGCATCTCCTTGTTCCCATTTTTTTCCTAATTTAAGAAGCAAGGGCTTAGTCACATAAAACTTAACACAAACGAATGACACCATCTCCTCTGACCAGCTAACCAGCATATGAAGGTGCAAGGAAGGTAGATGGTAGCTGTAAAAAATTAAACTGTAGTTCTAGTGAATAACAAGGAACATTGATTTGATCTTAAGCAAGGCTGGGCTTAATCTTAACTTAAAGTTAAAGAAATACTTACTTGGAAATAAGTACCACTGAAATCAGCTGTAATTTACAACCAAATAAATGTGTTCAGGACTGGAGTGTAAGGCTGCAGCTCTGAAAACAAACCTCATATCACCCCACATATTATTGGGCTATCACTGGAAGCTAATTTGGAGAAAGAATTTTACAATTGCAGGCAATGCTGCCCACACTCTCCCAAAGGCATAAAATACTTCTGACTAAAGTAGACCCACTGAATCAGTGGGGCTTACGTATGGATTGATGTATTACTGACTAGGGCTGCATCTGCACTGCAGAAATAATCCAGTTCAACAGCACATTAACTGCCATGGTTCAGTGCTATGGAATTCTGGGAATTTTACTTAGTTGTGTCACCAAAATTCTAAAATTCCCAGATTTCCATAGCATTGAGCCATGGCAGTTAAAGTGGTGTCAAAGTGGATTAATCTTGCAGTGTGGATGCAGCCTAAGTGTTGTTGTTAATTCTGGTTACAATGAGAGTGATGCAGGAAAAGGCATTTCCATTCCCAAAGGGACACAAGACCACTTGCGCTTGGGAACTAAAACTAAAAGGGCTTAATTGGCATTGATAATATAACATTCATTCCTGAAACTACAGCATGGTGTTTGCCACCTGTAGCAACAGAAACATAAGTACTCGGCAAACATTTACAAGGCCAGAAAGAAGCAATATTTCTGAAAGTTCATGTGGCAGCTCAACAGTGGGTTGCCAAGCTTATAACGGAGTTTTGTTGTTGGAACTTTAACAGCCACTTGATGTTCAGAAACCCGTAAGCAAAGCTTTTCTGGAACTAACAGAACAAACCACTGTTCCACCATGACAATGAATGGTGGAAAAGCTGGCAACCCTACTTCTAGTCTGTGGACATTAAAGGAAAAAGATGTGAAAAAAGAAGGCAGCACCATTGCACCACCATTTTGCATATCTCTCATAGATGCAGACTGCATTACCTGTTGAAATGAAGGGCCAACAGGGGCAGAAAAATCCCAAAGAAGTTGCTGGACTGCAGTTCCCAGCAGTCCTTGCCAGTGGCCACATTGGCTAGGGCTGATAGGAGCTGTAGCCCAACCACTGCTTTGCACAGTCCTGCTCTGGAGAATGCCATTTTTCGCTGCTTTCTGTTGGAAAATATAGAAGCTGCAAATATTTTGCAGAGCAGCAAATAACCAGTTTTGCCTCTATAAATTTCAAGTAAGCTGAGAATGTTATCATGTCAAATAATGGCAGGTTTGTGGCTCAAATGGTGCTTGTAAATTTCAAAACACAAGCAAGTTAACTTCATATCAATAGCCAGTAAGGCACTTTGTCATGGAGCACACAACCAGACAAGCCAGGAAACTGACAAGACATTAAATGCAATCTATAGACATTTATATATTCTATGACCATTTATACTGAAAAAGCGTATTTACGAACTTTGTTTCTAGAGAAATTTTCACATTCTTTGTTATTTTTTTAAATAAAAAAACTGTTCACTCACTTAGAGGATAATCTGAAACAGTAGAACATTTCACATCTTTTCATATATATATATATTTATATTTTAAAAAGCAGCCAACACTTTAAAATCTTTCACCCCAAAACATCTAAGCCACAAGAATTAAAGGCAAAATGGGGAAAAAAGAGAGGGAAAATCTCAGTATATTTATAAAAAAATGCTCCCATGGTTTTTCTGTTTGTTTGTTTGTTCCATTCAGTTGTTGTTGTTGGAATTCAAATATTAATGTCACTATAGACTTGGATGGCTTCACACGTACAATCGCTTTGGTATAAAACATGCATAAAAAAACCCCGAACGTACTGAAGAAACAATGCACCAAAACCAAATGTGACTGTGTGGATAGGACAGTGGGCATTTTCTATTGTCCCTTGATTTGCATGTTCTTTTTGTTCAGGATCTTCAGCAGAGATTTACTCATGTAATAAGGTCTTGCAGAAGAGCCATCCTGACTTTCTAAATCTTCCACTAGGAGGAGGAATGGTAGAAAACATGCAATCAAACCAATGCAATATGAAAGCAATACTTCCACCTGCTGGCCCTTTTGTGCACAACAGCAAAAGCATCAGTACAGTATGTATTAAATACTGGATGTTTTGGCATTTATTTCTACTGTAAACACTGGTGCAATAATATAATCAGCCCTTTAACATTACATGGACCAGACACTGCGCCAGTTCAATCAAGGACATTTGCCTTGTCATTGACTACAACGAGTGCAGGATCAAAGCCTATTTAAAATTTATCATCTCATCACGAAATGATTCGTCCGTTACTCTACTTCTCTAAAGCGAGGAAGTGCATTATATTTTTCAATCAAGCTTTATGTTAAAGCATGTTATGCATACAACTGACATTATAATAAACAGCAGGATTTGGCCGAGCATTAAGAAACACACCAATCAAGTCCAAAAGTATCTGTATTTCAAAAATAAATTATTACTGAAGTTTGCACATTAATTAATGTTAATTCATTGCTGAGAAAGATATTCAGGAATTTTGTCTGTCAGATTTTTGCAACAATTTAACAGCTATATTTTGGTTGAATGGACCGCCACCAAATTTCAGTGCTATTGCTTTGCATTTTCACAGTTTTCGTATTTAACAAGATGGCTCTAAATTGTTCCCTTCAAAGACATTAGGTATCACCCTTCACATTGACCAGAGTCATTTTTGCAAATATATGGTAACTGTATTGACAACAATAGTGTCATACATGGGGATATGTTACTGGAACAACTTTGGCAAACTCAATCCTGCACACATATTGCTGGGCTAAACTGCATGATTCAAATTACTGTATTCTATTTGTTTCCAAAAGAGGGAAAGAAAGGATTCGTTCAGAGGCCAACAGTGTGCTAAAGCCAACATCACACAGACTTGCACAAAAGGAGTTCCTGCCTTCTCCTCCATTCCCCTCCTTCTGTTCTAGAGAGTCCTGCAAACCTCCAGAAAACTTTTGAGCATGCAGAGAGTGTCAGGCAAGAGGAGTAGGCAGGAAGATTTCCATTTGCTCTTGGTATTGAATTTAATTCTATTCCTGTGAGATGCATGTGCATAAATATGTGCATCCTCACTGCACATTGTAGCAGTGTAGTCCTTCCCCTTTTGCAAAGTAATACCCAACTGAGCTCTTCTGATGATGTGGCTGCATGTGTCTTTGGATGGCAATGCACATCTGCTTCCAGGACCGCTAGCTACTATGCATAACAAATTGCTTGTAACTGCAGCTGAATGTGGGACAATGTAATTTGGCTGTCACACAGTTTGAATGTAACAGCAACAGATGGTGTCTATAGCACATAAATGACTCTGTCTATTTCTGATGTGAGGAGGATTCTTTTCATCAATTGTTTGCATTTCTGTGTTTCTACTCTGTCTGCACATTAGTTGGATCCACAGTTCTGCTCATTCAAATGGAAGGGCCTTTTCTATTTGCAGAAGCAACCTGTTTCCACCAGAAGCTACAACTGGGAAAAGAGATGGGAATACGATTTCCAGCCATTCTTCTCTCTCCAGTAGCAATAAGACTATCTCCCACCATGCTATTCTGGCAAATCTGTCAACTCTTCAGGACTACTTATTTAGAGGATGGAGGGGGGGGGGGAAGAATTCAGGGAATAGAATAAATAGGAAAAACAAAAAAAAGTTAACTTCAATGGAAGAAGAGCACACTACTGAACACAAGTCATGATCCAATCCTAGGGAGAGATTCATATAGTGAAAAGTTGTATTATTCCTTGAAGTATGTGTTTAACTGATTGCATAGTCAAAGTTTCATTTCAGAGTTGTAACTGTTCTTAAATCCTCTGTATAATAATATTAACAAGAACTTCAACCCCAGATTTCTTCAGCTGGAAGTCTCACTTATCTCATAAAATGACTTTCAGCCAAACATATTTAAAATTCCAAGAAAGCTTAAAAACAAGGGTTTTGTTTTTTTTAAGTAACTGAAATGTTCAGATTGTCTGCTAACTCTAATAAATGTAACTGAAAAGCAGTATTTGTACCTGTCCCTTTTGAAGGGGTCAGATCCAGCAAAAGACAATGCTATTTTGTACTACTTAAAAGAAACTGCTATGTAGAGTTCAGACTGCTCATCTGCATGAATCTGAGAAGGCTACAGTATAAAAACTCTGAGGTTTGGGATGTACTTGCAGAAAAAGCAAGCCTTTATATTTCATGTTTTACACACAAATGTTCATGGCAAGCAACAGTAATCCCAGTCTTACCTCTGAAGGACCAGTGGACTGACTGACTGAATAAAACCATAATAATACTGCATTTTATATACTGTAGTATACAGTTCTAATCGCAAAAGACCCTCATAATTCAGAAACAGAATAACAACTGGGATTATCTGTTTGCAGTTTAGCTGAAGCCTGAAATTAATTTAATGTTCTGACTAAGCCAAGGAAGATGACACAAAGCAAACTCTAACGTTATGGTTATGAATATGATGAAGGAGCACATTTTTCATAAGACTGTTTTCTTACCCAGCTTCCAACAACAAGCACTCATGATCAAAGAGAATAGATTTGTGAGTATTGGACTATTCCAGTGTTTCCCCATGTATTTATGATCCTTCCACAAACTAGCATCTAGCAGGTTACTCTCACTGGCAAATATTAGGTAGTGGGGGATTTCATCTCTCTCCAACAGCAATCTATGGCTGACTGCTACTTCATAAGGCAGCTTCCCAGTACTGAAACACACCCTCAACTGGCAGGGAAGCGTATGGATCTGTAGCCAAGAGAAAGGGATCTAGGAGTCCAAGTAGACCACAAGTTGAGTCAACAGTGCGATGTGGCAGCTAAAAAGACCAATGCAATTTTAGACTGCATCAATAGAAGTATAGTGTCTCTATCAAGGGAAATAATAGTCCCACTCTATTCTGCTCTGGTCAAGCCCCACCTGGAATACTGTGTCCAGTTCTGGGCCCCATAATGCAAAAAGGATGTTGACAAACTGGAGCATGTCCAAAGGAGGGCGACTAAAATGGTGAAGGATCTGGAAAGCATGTCCTATGAGGAACGGCTTAGGAAGCTGGGGATGTTTAGCTTGGAGAAGAGAAGGTTAAGAGGTGATATTATAACCCTGTTTAAATATGTGAAGGGATGTCATATTGATGAGGGAGTAAGTTTGTTTTCTGCTGCTCCAGAGAACAGGACCTGGAACAGTGGATGCAAGCTACAGGAAAAGAAATTCCACCTCAACATTAGGAGGAACTTCCTGACAATAAGGGCTGTTTGACAGTGGAACAAACTCCCTTGGAGTGTAGTGGAATCTCCTTCCTTGGAGGTCTTTAAACAGAGGCTGGATGGCCATCTGTCAGGGATGCTTTGATTAAGATTTCCTGCATGGCAGGGGGTGGACTGGATGGCCCTTGTGGTCTCTTTCAACTCTATGATTCTATGAAAAGAACAGACAAATCTATTTTCTTGAGATCCAGAAGAGCCACATCTGTCTTCTAATCTGATATTTCAGCTGAATCCTCCCTGCATACTCTTTGCCCTCACTGAACTACTAAATGGTAGTGGGGCATGCTTTGACATGGGGCAGTTGTCTTCCAGAAGTAGTCCAATGGATCTATGTGGGCAGAGCTTTACACATTACTTGCAAAAGGCTCTCCATTCTTGCATCCTTAAAACTTACTCTGGAAGGCTGGGAAACTTTCTGGAGTAGGTTTTCCTACACAAGTATTAAAAGAAAATTATTTTAAAGTAGCAAATAGATGGTAATACACATCCTGTGCATTAGAGAAAACATACAATTTAGAAAACAGCCTCTGTTGGAGATGCCAAAAGGACATGGGTACATACTTGCACATGTTGTGGCACTGCCCTATGATAAAAACTTTCTGGTCCAAGATCTATTCGGAAATTAAATTGATGTTAAAAATTGACTTTGATATGAAACCAGAAATGTTTCTTCTAAATATGACCTCATTTATGAATCCAGTAGATGAAAAGAAGCGTTGGAAGATAGTACTATACTTGATATCCACAGCCAGAATGACTGTGGCCAAAAACTGGAAACTTTCACTGACACCCCATATAGAAGATTGGAGGAACAAACTGTTTGAAATGAAAGAACGAGATGGACTAACAGCTTTATTAAATAAAAAAGATATGTCAAAATGGGAAAAAGATTGGGAAGATGTTATTTAGTGAATGTTTAGCATTGTTTGATTGTATAAATACGGAAAGTATTTAACAGTGAGTCAATGAATATATGTTTTGTTTTGTTTTTTGCTTTTTTAGCTTCTTATGAAGGCTTATACAAATAAGACAAGGTATTGGAATTCATATATGACAATTATAATAACTGAGTTATATCTACAGGAGGATTATTTATATAAATCTGAATCCTGATGCACTAGATGTAATATTTGTAAATAACTGGTTATAAAATAAAAATTAAACAACAACAACAAAAAAGAGTGGAAGAGAATCCTGATGGCATGTGTGGATGCAATGTTAGCTCTAGCCTACAGTTAGCACTCCCCCTCTTTTCCCCATGTTCCTTTATCTTTCAGAAATGATGATTATAATACAATGCATCCTACTTTTAATTCTGAATATTTAAATAATAAAAAACTGTATTTGTGCATGGATCTGTTTCAAGACAGTGTTCTGCTTTGTTATTCAGAGCTCTGACATTTGATATTTAGTCACTGGGTGTTTTCTTACAGGGGACTCAGAAGCAGTTCTTGTTTCAATGGGTAATTGGCCAGAATGCTCATTCATATTGCATATGTCTCTCTGCTTTTCCTCATGTGCATGAAAAATGATCAGATGTTTACATGAATAGTGCAAGAGAGCCTCAAAGGCAACTTCAGCCCTCACATATTTCATTCTTTTTTTCTCCATGTCTAAAGCAGCAATGTTTGAGAAAGCTCCAAAACTGAGCAAGAGAAAAAACATCCAAGAAGTGTCAAAACTTGGTTTGTAAAGTCCAAAAGGCCTTCTTCCATGATGTGTGTGTGCATACTTGGGGGAGGGGAAATAGATCAATACTAAGTTGCATTTGATTCTCTGCATAGAGCTAAAGCTAAATTTTTATATAGCATAGGCCCGCTAATAACATTCTGAAGTTAGACCATAGAGTCCATATAGCATTAGATGGAAACAGAGGCTACTGCTTGACCAGCAATTTTCTTCCCTACCCAGATATACTTCTTAAAAGGTTTATTGTTAATAATATGCCTCTGTTCTAAGCAATTTAAACTATCTGTACTCTTTCATTATCCCTCCTTTGAGATGAATCAGTATGGTACTAATCTTTTCTCTTAGCATACAGTATTGGTAGTGGAGGCAACCGACATAGCACTGTGCCCTTCTTCATAGGGAACCATTAATACATTTTAATCACAGTTTAAATAGCTGTCAACCAGCATGTACAGTAAAAATACAGCCATAGCACCATAATTACAAATTTAGGACCACCTGCTGGTTATCTGTAGTCTTGATCTGTTTATGGCTAATTAGGATACACTGTAGTGCTTTCAAAAATTGCCTGAATATCCTTTACAAATACACACCTATAAAAAAAGTTATCAAAATGGCCGTCATGTAAAACAGCAAAATCTCAAGTTAGAAAAGTTATTAAAACACTAAGAGCTAAAGATTAAAAAAAGCTTCACATTTATACTTGTCCATAGGCACTCTATAAAACTATGATGTGGCCTTGTTTCACAGCTGTTAAAAAGACTTATTTTTAATGTTGCCTGTCAGTTCGCTTTTAGATAGTACAAAGCAAATACAAATAATTCATTTATCACAAGCATCATTTGCAATTTTAAAACATCCTTTGTCTAAATTTAAGGTGTGTTGCTTAATTATTTTTCCCCCTTAAAACTGACACTGTTGCCATTTTTACAATTTCTTTTGAGTATTAGCCCATTAACTTTTTAGGACTCAGTTCCTTCTTGCCCAAAATTCGGTGTAGACTGGCTGACATGTAGTAGGGTTTCGCTGTAGATCCATCATTTCTTTCCAAGTCTTCACCTGAATATGAAGCAGTCAATAGGAACCAAAGCAGCAAGCAGTCATGCAGCCAAACACAAATCAAAACAAAAGAGACAGCCAGAGAGAGGAAAAGAGTCAACATTAGAAATCTTGTTACAACAGAGCAGAATTTTAGTGCTGTGTCATTGCAGGGTGCCACAAAAACACCACTCTCCACCATTTCTTATCAATACAAAGTAGTTCACATCAAAGTCGCTGTTGAGACATGTTGTTATTCTTGCTTCCGCATGGGCAACCAGTAAAAGGTGATTATGAGAGCCAGCATGCTGTAATGGTTTGAGTGTTGGACTAGGACTCTGGAAATCAAAGTATGAATTCTTGTTTGGCTTTGTAAACCCACTGGGTGACCTTGGGTAAATCATTTTCTCTCAGCCTCAGTGGAAGGCAATGGCAAACTCTCTCTGAACTAATCTTGCCAAGAGAACCCCATGATAGGTTTGCCTTAGGATCACCATGACTTGAAGGCACACAAAAACCATCTTGTACTTAATATTAAAACTCTCAGCACATGTTCTCCATGAAGTACTTCAAGAGTCTTGATTGCAGTGTCTATGGAGGAATTATGAATACACTATTTTCTAGGATGAGTACTCTATGCTCTATGAAAGTGAGCTTTACTATTTCTGTTTCTTGATTGAATTTTTATTTTTGCCACAAGAGGTCAGACTGTGCTGATATATGGAAGTATTGCTCAGGGACATAAGGGCCATATATACATGAAAGCAGCCTGCCTCAGATCTGGTGCCCTTCCCTGTGTCTTGGATTACAACTCCCATAAACACTAGCCACCATTACACCAGTTTGTAAAAATGCCTCAATTCCTTCTTAGTTACAAAAGTTGAAAATGGTCCCATGTTTGAACCTGATTTCTAAAACATAAACAATGGTAACAAACTGGTTCTGAAGAGGGGGAAAAAACCAGCCAGTCCACACAATCCTTGACAATGAATTAAGAATTGGAATTCAATGTAGATCAGCTTTCTCTGTCCATTCTGTCATGATCAGTCAGTATTAAGAATACATATCAAGACTGTAATTGATCACCTCCTAATCTAGCCACTTAAAAATGGAGACCGTAGACCACAATTGTTGGAGCATTCACAAGATCATTTCCACAAAAATGGAAGAAAAAGCCACCCTGCTTTAAACATAGCCACCACAATCAGCTTTGAGATAAAGACTGACAACTACTTTTAGCTTTTAGATAATAAATTGCAAACTACAGATGCCTGAAGATGATCCTTTGCTCACTTTGGCCAAGGCTATCAAGTTGGAGGGGAATAGCTACTGGAAACTAATCTTGATGAAAAATGAAAATTAAATGACAATTAAAGGCTAATTGGAAAAAGTGAGGGGTGTTTTTGTTGATGTTCAGACAATATTGTGAATTCTTGATGTCTGTGTGACTACATCAACGGTGGTAATGGAAAACAGCACTTTGGATGTTCTTAACGGCACTTTCTTTTATGTTGGCATCACATATTCCCATGCTAAAAAGTCTTGGCACAGAAAGTACACTCTTAAAGTAATCCATGGTGCACTCTGATTAAATTTGCTGATTAGGACATATAAAAGATAGAACACTAGGTAATAGTACAAGTAATGGCATAACCTGTAAAATGTTACTTTTGGGGTAATGAGGGCACAACTGAACTCCTTTAGTGAAATAAAACTGGTATCATTGTATGGGGGGGGAGGGAATCATTTGTGTGGACCAGGTCATTTTAAAGAGTTTTTATTAAAAAGTAACTTTTAAAGCAGCACATTAATAGTGTACTATTCAGAGACACAGCATGGTGTAGTGGTCTCAATGTTGGACAAAGACACTGGGAGATGGATAATCTAGATCCATTTCAACCTGGCTTCAAGCCCAGCTATGGTATGGAGACAATTTTGGTTGCCTTCGTGGCTGACCTACACAGGGAACTGGACAGGGGTAGTGTGCCCTTGTTAGTTCTGCTGGACCTCTCAGTGGCTTTTGATACCATGTTATCCTTCTGGGGCTTCTTTGTGGGATGGGACTCAGGGGTACTGTTATGCAGTGGTTTCCAGTCCTTCTTGGAGGCAGAAGCTCAGAAGGTGCTGAGGTACTCCTGTTTGATGTCCTGTCTATTGGCCTGTGAGATCCTTCAAGGCTCTATTTTGTTCCCCATTTATTTAACACTTACATAAAACCACTGGAAGAGGTCACTGGGAAGTGGTATCACCAGTAACCTGATGACACCCAGCTCTACCTCTCCTTCCTATCTGATTCCATGGAAGCTGTCTTGATACTGAACCAATGTCTGTTGGACTGGATGAGGGCAAACCAACTGAAACTTAATCCAGACAAGACAGAGGTGCTCCTGGTGAAGATTGCAGCTTAGGTGTTCTCCTGGATTCAACACTAAGCCTAGATATCCAGGTTTCAGCAGTGGCCAAGAGCATATCTGCACAATTAAAGCTGATGTGCCAGTTGTGCCTGTTCCTTGGGATGTCAGACCTGGCTGTGGGGTTGCCTTTGGAAACTTCAGCAAGTCCTGAATGCTGTGGCCAGAATGGTGATGGAAGCTAGTTATAAGGAGCATGTAACTCCCTTGTTAAAATAACTTCGCTGGTTGCCAGTTCGTTTCCAGGCACTATTCAAAGTGCTGATATCCACCTATAAAGCCCTATACAGTTTAGGTCCAGAATATTATAAAATCTGTATCTCCCTAGAGAAGTCATTCTCTTGGTCCTGCCACCATCACAGGTCTGCTTAGTGATGAAATGAGAGTGAGCCGTCTCAGTAGCTGCTTCCACCCTCTGGAACTCCTTTCTATGGGAGGCTAGGCTGGCCCCCGTCCCTTCTCTCTTTTTGCCAGCAGGCAAAACCTTTTCTTTTCAAGCAGGCTTTTAATATGTAATTTACCCAGGGAGGCTTCTTATTGGGATATTTGCTTTTGTATGATTTTAATGATTTTATATTTTTAACTTATTATATCAATGCTTTTTAATTATGTTTTAAAAACTGTACTTTTTAAAAAGTATCTTTTGTGACCCACCTTGATTCTAGTTTATGAGAAAGGCATTATATAAATAAAATACATAAATAAAAAAATAAATAAATTAGTATCAGTTGAAGATTCATTGTATCAATGGCAATTTGGTAAGCCAACACTTTACATTCAACTGAGTGACTGGGATCAGATGTATTTGAGACTAACAACCAGGTTCAGGCCTTTGTATTAATAATCCCTTCATCCTTCTGAAAGGGGAATATACTTGTGGAAAATAAAACATTTTAAGCTCATTCAACGTTGCTGTGGCTAATAAAATGGTAATTATGTGTTATTAGCAATTATACATAGCATTCATCTAAGTGAAATGTCACTGGACAAGAAGAAGCTACAAAGCACCCAGAAGCAACCTGTTAGTAATTACTACAGAGCAGTTATTCCAAACAAGCCAGCTGTTCCAGTGAGCATCAGTTACATTTCACTTGCTGAACTAATGAAGTCATATCTGATGCAGATATACTTCATATTCTCTTGTGCAGTGAAGACTACAATGGAGCAAAATGCACAAGAAGAGAAGTAACAGTTTGCTTCTTCATATCTCATAACTTTCATTAGGACCATTTAACAGAATGGCCCATTATTTAAGTGCTATCCAAAGGAAAGTAAACAAAGACGTGATTACTTACAAAAGCAGAGGAAAAGTGTGTCAACACACATTGCATAGACACTGAAGAATCCATGTGCAACTAGGTAAGAACCTATAATGACAGTCTGAAAAGGGGAGGAAAATAAACGTTGATTAGACCAACATTACATAAAGCAGCCCTTCCCCAAACTGGTGCTTCCCAAATGTATTGCACTACAGATCCCATTATCCCTAGACAGAGATGGTGGAAGTTGTAGTCCAATGCCTCTGGAGATCACTGAGTTGGAAAGGCTGAAATGAAGTATTCCTTAGTTTAAACACAGAAAGCTTACAGCTACGTAGTGCTTCTTTAGATTCAGCAGAAAGCAAGTGTGAGCACTTTTAGCACTATTGCAAATCTTTTCTGAATAGGCAGAACCAAGATAAAATCCACACAGAATAATGGAATGTCTATCTCAAGATCTCTTTATGATCACTGTAGTCTCACCTTACATTCTCCGTCACCACTCACAGAATCCCTCCCTATTATCATCCCTGTTATTCTATACTGTGCGTTCTTGGAATTTCCCCTCTTCTTTGTGTCAGACCCAACAACAACTGGGACCTGATGTGGAAGATCAGAGATCCTTCAGTCCTTTGCCTGGCATTGGGGTCTTGATCTGCCCTAAAGTCAACTGATCAAACAAATAAAAGTTTGAGCCACTGTAAATTGCACTGGATTACCTAATCTGGACTGAGGCTGCAGCAGCACTCACTGCAGCAGTGAGTGAACAACTACAGTGCTCCCCATTGCTCACACCAGGGCCCTGATTTGGGTTGAGACCTCTGTACTTACTTATGAGTAAAAAATTAATTAAATACATAGCTGCTACACTGTTAAAGTAACATGCAATTTTGACACTATGCTTTGAATGACAAAAAGTGATAGAGTTGCTTGTATTGTTGCTATAAAGCAGCAACAGCGTTAAACAACATTAGTGCAAAATCCTCTGGCAGAGATACTGGGGTGAGTGATATCAAGCTTATTATCAGTGTTGTCACTGGCAGAACACACCACATAAACACAAGTATCACTAAGAGGGCCCTTTCATATATACAGATATATCCCCCTGTGCCTAGAACACAGCACAGCTCTTTCAGGTCTTAGAAACTGCTGTCAGAAACTAAGGATTTAGTGAGAATGAGAGGGGACAGTCTTGAGTGGAAGACTGGAAAGACGACAGAGTCTCAGGCCAGAAAGAGGAAAGGAGAATGAAAAGGAACCAGAAATGTGTATGAAGGAGAGACCATCAGCTGCCACTCCCTGTCCTCACAAGACCAGCTTTTATTCAGTAATGCTGTCTCCATGAGGGAGGTAGCCAAACCTGAAGTCTATAAGTGTCCAACCAGAGATAAGTCTGAGATGCCCTGAACGCTCACCTGTGGATTAGGTTCATTATTGGATCCCATTTCCTCTTATTGTATAGAGACTAACTTTAAACTATATTCCTATTGATAATAATAATAAAATAATAAATATTTATTTATATCCCACCTCTTCCACTTTGAGGATTGAGGCGGGTAACAGCAAAGTGAATACAATATACAACAATAAAAACAACAAGCCCCACAAGACCCCGACCCAACCCTCTCTCCCAACTATAAAATTAAACAGTAAAAAATGTTTAAAAAGTACATAACAATACATCAAAGTTAAAAAAACAAATCAGAAATAAGAAAAATAATAAAAGGAGGGGGATTCAATTGGTTCTGGACATTATCAATCGGGGAAGGCCTGCCGGGAAGAGAAAGGTTTTTGTCGCCTTTTGGAGTTGTTCCTTTTGTTTTCTTTTCTCTTTTTCTCTCCCTGGTACATAAATCCTAGCTTTTGTTCCCCTCCCCATTAAAATAGAAAAAAGGAAGAAAGAAAGACCTTTAAAAAAACAATTTGGGGGTGCCAGCATTAACCTCGGCAGGCCTTCAGCACACCACATTGACACATCACAGACACCAGTCCTGGATCATTCTAAGAACATCAATAATGTCCTCACCAAGAGTGGGACCCAGTAGTAATTCAGTGATGGTGCTTCGTGTGTGAATATCGGTATTCTGTGTGTGAAGAAAAAGAAGGCTAGGACACCTGCAAAAGGGGAAAACACAGGTTATCAGATGCCTACATATGAACTTGGAAGCACTTTAAATGCATTATCTCCCACAGTATTTTTAAAGATACCGGATGACTCATACAAGATACTGCCATATCTGGGAATCCAAACAGATATGCCAATGGAACAGCTGATACAACCAGTTAGTTCAAAAATATTTGTGTATATATATAATACACTTTCAAGATATGTTCATGTTCAGACACAGAAATTATTAGAAAAAGTCCTTAAAATATGTCCTTCATAACTGCAGGCTAAGCAACATACAAAAACAAATACACATGGGAGCAATAATCCACAGAATCTCTGACTAACAAATCCTCCACTATTTGTAGTGGAACAAAAATTGACATTCATATTCATTATTTGTAAGAGATTCATGGTACCAGAAAATTTTAATGCATGATATGGTATTTTAGAGCAATGCTATTAATTTGACAGTTTTTTATAGATAAAGAAGACTGTAGAATAAAATGCACAGTTGAAAAAAAGAAAAATCTGATTTAAAAAAAAATCCTCTTGTTTTTCCCTTGGAGAACTATTTAACTATTTCCATTTATCTCTTTCAGTACGGTTCATGATAAATTGAGATATTAGCTTATGATAACATCTGTACTAAGCAGGAAGAGAAAGCCATGTAAATTAATTAGCCAAAGGAATTTGTCCTTAAGCACAAGGAAAACATTAATCAATTTTGCTATTTCATGGTTTCATTTTAGACAAATCTCATTTACTTTATAAAAGAATGGATGTGCAATAACAGCAAATAATTCATTCCAAATTAAATTGAGTGCTGGTGAATTAAGAGTTCAAAACATTCAAAAACTAGATAAATAAAACTTGGAGAACATTTTTGGAACTCAAACATTTTTGGTAGAATAAACTTGGTAAGATTTTTATAAGATCTTCCACCCAACCTTGGCGCATCCCTACTCTTGTACAATGATCAACTGTTTGTGGAGGAGAGAAGAAATCCAGCCCACCACCCTTTTTCCCTTTCAGATGGTCAGCACTATTCCCAACTAGTTCCCAAATTTGTCTTCTGCTCATTTCACACCAAAGTCAAAGAAAGCCTAACAGGACCAAGATGGATGTAGGATGTGAAGAATGCAGTGCCAGAGGCAGAAGTACTTGAACACACAGCACTTTTCAAGGAAGCATGCAGTGCTTCAGCCTCCCAGGCTCCACAAATTTAACCAAAGCTGTTTTTACCATTGCTGCTCTAGCAGTAAAAAAGCACTCAGCACTGGATCCGTCTAGCAAAACACATTAAAAGTGGACCATTCCTCCCATATATTATTTCAGCCTACTTTCCTCCAAACACTGGGATTGGAGAGCCTGGTAGAACCCTTCAGTGCAATTTGAAGCTAGAAGTGTCCACTGAAAAACTTCACCCCCTTCCTCTCCCTTCCCTTTCTCCCTATCCAGGTAAGCACTTTGTATGTTGGGAGAAATAAACCATCTGACATCTCTGTGTTTCTCTGAATGCAATTTGTTAATGAATCCTTAAAAGAGGTTTTAGATGCAGTCCACTTTAAAACAGTACCATTTTGTTTTGGAATCTTCCAAATTTGTCTGATTTATCCTAATTTTAGTTCAGGAGTCATCTAATATTGAACAACAACCCTAGAAGATAAGAATATGAAGACATGGAATGGGTTAAAACATTCCATCTCCCAATCTTTGCTACAAATGCTGTATGCATAATAGTGTACAAGAACAAAAATTATATTTTTCTATATTTTTTGGGTAGTTGGTCAGTTTTTGGTTTCAATTCATTCTTGAACAAATTATTTTGCTTGTGCTCTGTTTAGATTCAAGCCAATACCACAATCCAAGTAGCTCCTTGTTTATCTGATTAATGAATGTCTTGAGAGACACCAAGATAATGAGGTTTTCCTGTAATGATTTACATACATACAGCTGAGGTTATAAAAAGGCTGCAGGTCTGCATTATATTGGCACAAACTAGAAACACCTCAGTCAAACCTCTTTCCCCAAATTGTCTGTTGTCTTCAATCAATTACTAAATCAAAATATTTACTCACTTACCAACACCTCCAGCAACAAGAATTTTCCCCAGGAATAATAAGAAGTCTGTCACTTTATCCAGCACTGCAACTCTGTGAAAAAGAGAAAGAGAGAGAGAGAGAGAATAAACAAGAGTGGAAAAGCTTTTCTTTTCAAACAGTAGTTCAGGTCTGTTTTCAGTTACCTTCTGAAATTATTTGGAGAACAATGTAACCCAAAGTTTCAATACAGTGAAGGATCCAGTTTTAGAGAATGATTCCCCCCTCCCAGTTCCTAATTAACATCATAACTGCAACAAGGATTTCTGTTTCAAGTTATTAGAAAATGGTTATTTGTTTCCTTTTTGTGGCATCTAAACTCTGGTACCTGGCTATTGTGCTAGCATTAATATTTTAGTAAAGAACTGAGACCTAGTGTGGTGTAGTGTTTTGAAAGTTGGATTACTCTGTGTGTCATTTTAAAGTATGTTTTAAACTGTGAACTGTTTAATTGTATGGTAAGGGGTGGGTGGGATATGGGATGTGGGTTTGTATGTTTTAATGTATAAGCCGCCCCAGTTGTGTTGCACAGAGAGGTGGGATATAAATAAATTTTATTATTGTAATTATTATTATTATTATTATTATAACTCTGGAGATAAGGGCTCAATTCCCTGCTCAGGCATGGAAACCCACTGGGGGACCTTGGGCATTTCACAATAGGTTTGTCATTAAGTTGGAAGTGACTTGAAGGCACACAACAACAACAAAAATTACAATGACTCAAGCATTGATTCATGGAGACATATTTTATTTGTTTCCTTTTTGGAATAACAACTTTCAAGTTTTTTCTTATTTTTCTTATGAACTTTATAAAGTGTTTCTTTTCTTATTAAATTTTGAAACTTTGTAAAACCAATGAAGAAATTCTCCCAGAAAGGAGAAGTGCTGACAGAACCTTAAAAGGCACTATGGCTTTGGTTGTGAGAAAGCCAGAATAAAAAATGTAATGGTTAACAGACATGCTCCTGTAATGCTCAAAGGCTATTCTTAGGTCTGCGCAAGAAGGAGACGAAACAAATTCCATGGGGCTATATCAAAAAAGATATGAAAATAGATGGTCTCCCCATGACTGCCAGCATTGGTTCAACCAGGACCAACATCTATGTGGCTTCCGGTCTCGAATTTGCTGCTTCTGTGAATCAGGCCTCAATATACATGTTAAATAACCAGATAAAACCACATTAGAAGGTAAAAATGCAGGAGCTCTTTAGATCACTCCCTATTATGCTGCCGCCACTGTCATTCCACCATCTACCTCTCAAGTCAGTTATCATAGAATCATAGTATTTTCTGCGAAGTGACATGAAATGGCAGGTATGTATGCACAACTCCTTACCTTACCACATTTCTCATGAGCAGAAAGAAAGCTTCCCTTGCTGACGTGCAAAAGTTTTTACCATATATTGCAATCTGAAAAATATTAACAGCTGTTAACTTGTTTGCGAGAAAGCCCAGTTATGCAAGTGTCTTGCTTTGGGATGCATACTTGTTGAAATATTAGCACCAAGAAAGAAAGAGATGTATGGTACAGTGCACCTTTTTTTTTAACGCGGACTTCCCCGCGTAAAAGAACGCATATGGGGCTTGTGCATGGCGCAGTGGCGCAAACACACCATGGGCGTGCACCTCATTAATCTTAATGGGACACGCCGCCCCTTGTGCCCGCTGAAAGCCATCTATGACGTGGGTGCACTGTACTACATTTGCTACCATTTATGAATAAAACCATCCAATTTTCATCTTGCCCTAGCTAACATTTGGAGGTGGGCAGCTGTGGAAGGTTAAGGGGCCATACTAGCCTCCCAAAAGACCCCAGAGAGCCTCACTCTCACTTCCGCACATCCCAGCAAAACAAAACATTTACACCCAAACACACTGGGGTCACTGAGGTCATTTTCACCAGGAGCCCTGGTGGCGCAGTAGTTAAATGCATGTACTGCAGCCACTCACTCTGAGTCAACCCTGAGCCCCTGACTGGTATTGAACTCACAAACCACAAGGTTGTTAGTTCAATACCAGCCAGGAGCTCAGGGTTGACTCAGCCTGGCATCCTTCTGAGGTCGCTAAAATGAGTACCCAGCTTGATGGGGGCAATTGGCTTACACTTGTAAACTGCTTAGGGAGTGCTTAAGTGCACTGATAAGCAGTATAAAAATGCTATTGCTATATCTTTATCCCTCTTGGCCATTTTAGAGGATTTTTTTAACAACAAGAAGTCCACAGAAGTCACTTCTTGTTTGTTTTTTTAAAGACCTAAAATGGCCCAAGCAGATCCAATAAGTGGCAGAAATGCCTCATCTCTTCTAGAAGGCACACCTTCTTGGGTGGGGGAATATTTTTTAACCCAGTGGAGCCAGGATGGCTTTCCAGAAATGGTGGAAGCACTTTCCACAACCCCATAGAGAGCATTTCCTTCTGGAATACTATATTTTGGCCACTCCTGGCCTATTACCATTTAAGCTAAACTGTAAATAAAAAATTCAGGTCAATATAAATGAGCATGAAGAAGAGGGAGAGGAAGAACAGCAACAACAGCAGCAGCAACAACAACAATCTCGATATTGGCTTGTTTCTGGATGGCCAGTGATAGGCCATGTAATTTTTGGAAAGGAAAAAGGAAGTAATACATGACGAAACTCGGTGCTGACTTTCTGAAGAAAAGCAAAACAAAACAGGTCTTGAAAATTTCCTGACCTTCAAGAATAACTACGTACATCTACCCCTGAAACTTTACTGAGTATGATCCTAAACAGCCTTTGCTCCCTCAAGATTAAACTACTCTAATGCATTCTATCTGGCATTAAAGTAGAAATATGTCTGGCAGTTTCAGCTGTTTCAGAATACATTGCCTTGTCCTCTGAGAGGTCTGGGTTATTGAAAGTAGATACCACAGCCATGCTCTGTGATCCATGCAGGCTTCTTTGAACCTTCTGGGCAGAATTTGAGGGACTTTTCATTTCTAAGGCCCAAAACAATTGAATAGCAAGGATGGGTAAAGAGAAGGGTTTGGAGGTTTTTTTTTAATTTGCTTTTACACCTCTTACACAAGTACAAAGCTCCATGCCTTTGCAGACTGGGTAGGCAGAAAAGGGGTATTGTACTTCTTGTTTGGATTTTCCTTTAATAATCAAGGCTGAGCAAGTATGGCTACCGTTTTTCATTTCAGAGACAATATTTCAGTTTACATTTTAACTACACATTTACATGGCAACCCTATTCACTGAGCAGTAAGCACCACTGAGTCAAATGGAAAACTCAGAAAAGTGTACATTGGGTTGCAACCTTACTCTCATTTTACCATTGCTGCATGCTAAATTCACACTTATGGATATCCCATCAAATCAATGGGTCTACTCTAATTGGGACTAGCAATTAGATTGATATTATATGTTTATTTTTTCACATTTGCCACAAATGTATAAGCCAAGGAAGTCATTCAAGTTTATGCCCACCATGTGCTTGATTAGGGATCTGTGTTGATCAGATTGCAATCAGATACATATCACAATACACACTGGACTCATAAAATCCCACTGCACTGCATGAAGCCCTTTTTATTAATTCTTGATGAGTTTAACTCAATTGGCCTCTGCTGAGATAATACGCTTATTAGTTGGTAGAAAAACCTACTTAAGGGTAATGCTTCTCATTTTTCATACAGCACTTTTTAAATTACTTCATACATTTTGTTCCTTCTTGTTTCAAATGTCAGTTTCTCATCTCACAACTGTTCTAATCTTTAGTTCCCTGAATGAGATTCAGACAGGTTTACTGTAGCCTGCAGCAAATGGGCAATGTTATCCACTACCTGATCAACCATGCTTGCTGAATTCTTCTAAGGACCAGTTTCAGCCATATGAAAATACTTATCTTTCTAAGCAGCAGTAAAGAAATTCATCAGAGATTTTACCCTGGAGCTACTGGAAATAAATCTAAATATTATAGTTTAAAACAGGCCTTTGGGGACTGTGTTTTGTACATAAATAGCTGTTCTTTAGAAAAGGACACAGCAGCATACTTGAAAAGGAGAGAGAAATACATACCATGATGTAGGCATTTCTGTTGATAAATTTCAGGAATTTTTCCAAGCACCAAAAACAGCATTTGAGGCAGCAGAGCAGGAACTTAGCAAAAGCATTCTGTGAGCCTATCCCAAAGTACAGAGGGGGGGAAAAAATCAAACCAACCCTTAAGAATGATGAATAAGCATCCAGATACAAAAGTTTCTTGTATTTTGGTTTAGATTTTGTTTGCATCCATCCTGTGTGGCTGGCTAGCCCCTTGCCGATTTGCAATAATATCGTGCATAAATATCATGCTGAAGTTCAGCTGTGTATTAGGTAAATGCCAGTGCAGAAATGGACCAATGAATTTTCCCAGGAGCCTGCTAGAGTGCTGAAGTTACCACAGAGCACCCATGACACATCAGTGTTTCCCATACAACACCACCTTTGTTTTTCTCTTCTTCCTTTTTAAAAATAAGCAGTACTTCTGAATACTTCATTTAAACCATACTAGATGTAATGTCATGACACTCACCTTTTAGTTTGTGATCCAGGTATTCCAGGATTACTCTAATCAATTGGACTACAGCAAGAATTAAAGAGCCAAATGCTAGGGAACCTGTATGATATCTAGTAGAAAATAAAATGGCACCATTCAGTAATGGGAATCTTATCAAACATATTGTTACTAGACAGTTAATTTTATTACAATTTGAAACTCAATCCAGATAAGATAGAGGTGCTCCTGGTCAGTTTTAAAGCAGATCAGAGAATACAGATTCAGCCTGAGGGTTGTACTCTCCTTGAAGATGCAGGTATTCCTGGACTGAGCCATGATCCCGGATACTCAGGTTTCTGTGGTGGCCAGGACTCCATTTGCACATTTAAGGTTTGTGACCCAGCTTCCCTGGTTCTTTGGGACATCTGACTTGGCCATGGTGAGACATGCCTTAATTACATCCCAGTTGGATTACTGTAATGTGCTCTGCATGAGGCTGCTTTTGAAGACTGTTCAGAAACTTCAAATGATCCAAGGCGCTGCAGCCAGATTGCTTATAGGTGCTAGTCACAGGTGGCACACAACTCCCTTGCTTCAACAGCACCACTGGCTGTGGTCTGTCTCAGGGCACAATTCAAAGTACAGTACTGACTTGACCTATAAAGCCCTATATGGCTCAAGCGCAGGCTACGTGAAGAACTGTATCTTCCCATGTGAACCTTCCAAAGCTTTAAGATCTGCAAGAGAGGCATTTCTATCCCACCACCTTTGCAGGCACAGTTGGTGGGAACATGGAAGAAAGCCTTCTTTGTAACTCCTACATTTTGGAACCTCCACCCTATGGAAGTTAGGATAGTGGCTTCTTTGTTTTCAGTGTCAGGTTAAGACCTTTCTTTTCCAGCAAACCTCTGGAAACAAGAATATGGCTTTTATAGGCCCTATTCCCACTGAGGTTTAAATCGGATCATATGGAATTATGATCCAAATTAAACCACTTTAGTTCCCATTGGAATCGATTCGCCAAGGGGGGTTAGGGTTCCCCCCCCATTAAACTCGTGTTAAAAAGACGCTGGGTTTTGCTGCTTCTTTTCAGGCTGAATCGATCATAATCGATTCAGCCCAATGGAAACGAAGGGCAGAATCGAATCCGCCGTCAGAGACAGAGAGATGACAGGGGCAGCTGCAATGGCTCCTGCCATTTCCTTGTCACTGGCCTCCCCTCCATCATCCTCCTCCTTCAGTCTCCCTTCCCACTGCCACCCTTGGATCGCACGATCCAAGGGTGGCAGTGGCCCCAGAGGGGCCCAATGGGTTGTTCCTCCTTCTCCTCCTCCCCTCCCTCCCTCCGCTGGCCTACCTGGCTGGGTGCTGGTGGTCCGGCAGCAGCAGCAGCAGTGGCAAGTGTCTCCTCAGGTCCTCCTCCTCCAGGCCGATCCTGCCTGTCTGCCTGCCTGTCTGCCTCTCTCTTTCTGCCCAGGCCTCCTTATAAGGAGGCCTACTGGGGCAGAGAACTCCTGGAGAAGGAGGCTGGGCAGCAAGAACGGTCCAGCCTGGAGGAGGAGGACCGGTGGAGAGGGCCAGCCCCAAGCCCTGAGAGCTACAGCTGCCACTGCCACCAGAATTGGGACCCACCCACCAGAAGCACTCAGGTAGGTAGGCTGGCCGGCAGAGGGAGGGAGGGAAGGGGGGAGGATGGAGGAGGAAGGAAAGGAAGAAAGAAAGAGGGAAGGTTTTTTCCCCCTTTTCTTTCCTCCTCCTCCATCCATTCTCTCTGTGGCCATTTTTCCTCTTTTCTCCCCTTAATGTGAACAACAAAGGGGAGTAAAAAGCCCCGGAGAGAATTCACTTTCAAAATAATCTAGTTTCAAACTGGATTATTTTGTAAGTAGGATGGGCTCATAGTGTTGTCCTATTTTAAATCTGTTTTAAGGTAAGATTTTAATTGGTTTTAATTCTGCTGTTATTTAATATTGTTTTAATCTTGTATGTTTTTAAATTTATGTGTTCCATTGTATTCTCTCCCTTTTGGTAAGACACCTTAAGTTCCAGCCTTGGAGACAGACGGCATTTAGGGTGCATCTGCACTGTAGAAATAATGCAGTATGACCCCACTTTAAGCGATGTAGCTCCATCCTATGGAATCCTGGGAGTTTTAGTTTTACAAGATCTTTAGCCTTCGCTGTCAAAGACTGCTGGTGTCTCACAAAACTACAAATCCCAGGATTCTGTAAGAGGGAGCCATGACAGCTAAAGTTGTGCCAAACTACATTATTTCTGCAGTGTAGATATACCCATAAATATAATGATGGATGGTTTACATAGGTGTTGATTCATCATTCAACTGAGTCAATGAATCTACTCTGTTTGGGAGTAACAGTAGGATTTAGCCAGAGAAACTACAATGGTTGAACATGAATCCATCACACTGCAAGAGTTTTGACTATGCAACTCTTAGAGTACATTTCTGAAATTAGCAACCACAATTTTTAACCTACCGTATTGCTCGTCCAAATGATGCAAAGAGAGGACATGTTGGGATGTCAGCAGGTTTCCTAAAAGCCCAGTAATAAGAGGCAAAGGCACCAGCAAGAGTACACTGGCCCAGTGCAATAGCAAAATTGACCAGCCAAAGAAAGACAAAAACATTGAAGATCTGAAGGACTAAGATGTATCTGTGGTACAGGCTTTCTCCTCCATAGAAAGCAAAGGTGCACTGGGCTCCTGGGCATAGCTTGGTTACATTAGTTGTGTTGAAAGTCTGTTTATTGACAAGAGAAAAGTTCATCAACAACAGAGATTTATAAAAAAAAATCTGAGAAATTCTAAATCATTAACACATCACTAAATCCAGACTGGTAATTTTTTTGGGCATAGTCCCAAATCAGGAGTGAGCAAATTATATCTGGACTACAGCTACTGCCATCTATTGTCAATGGCTATCCTGGCTAGTGTTGATGGGAGCTGAAGCCCAACATCCTCTAGAGAGCCACACATTTTTCCATCAGTCTTAAACAGATTTGAAGATATGCCCCCATGGATTTTCCTGCCCACTGCCCTATCTCCTGTCCTAGCTAAACACTAGTGCCCCAGAAGGCCTCTAATAGAGCTGATAAAATCACTGACTGTGCAATCCTAAACATGTCTACTCAGAAGTAAACCCAACAGAGGGGCTGAACAGATCGCCCCTAAAGGATGGCCTGCAGCCACCTCTTTTTTGCTGGATCAGGGCTGCAGCAACTACATACCACAGCCCTGATCTGGCATTTCCATGGCACAAAAAGGAATCATAAAAAGTGGCTCCTTTTTATGCAGTGGAAAGGGTGCCCTAGCCATGGTGGCAGTGGCTTTTCGCCACTTCTTCAGCCCAGCACATGTAAGCGCTGTGCCGAAGAAGTGGTGTGACGCCACCCACCGTCTGGTCAGCTGGGCGGCATGGAGGCGGCATCTGGATGGCCAGATTGTGGACGCCATGCCCCCACTCCGCCCCGGGGCCAGCTCTTTATGCCAGTCTGTTGAGGCCTACAGTTCAATATAGTCAAGTATATAACGTAAAAGATTAATATAGGATCAGAGCTTTAAATATGTCCTCTTCTAACAGAAAGAACACAGAGATTGCTTCTATACTGCCAATGCCAACACAGAGGCCATTAATGAAAAAGCTAGGATTTACACAAGGTTTTTACAAGAAAGGAATTAAGCATGCTTACCTCTGGGTAACAGGTCAGATTTGCATACTTGCACAGGCTCTGATTAGCCATGACTTTGTACACAGGTTCCCCTGATGTAGCCAGGAAGCTTGATTTAATTGGGTTAAGTAGGAAACAGAATCACAGGCTTCTTTCCAGACTAAGAGGCACAGCAAACGACATTTGGCACTAATAGGAAATCCCCCAGAGAATATGCTTAATTTCTGCCCTTCCATGTCTAGCATTTATCATTCCACAATGTTGATGCACTTTCTATAACCCTATTTGGTTATGACTGCAAGCATTTCACCAAGAGAATAAAATACTGTCACCCTATTGCTTACTAACAATGGGAGCCGGGGGGTAACGGACAAGGAAACAATATGATTTAATGACCTCATATACGGACACCAGAAGGACAGATACTGGGCAAATACAGAACAATAAAATAAAAATACATCTCCAGATGATCCTTGGAATGGTGGGGGAAACCTATCAGTATTAATCTTCCATGGCATTTTTACAGAAAATCATTTTATTCATCTCAGTAATCCATATTTGGGATTTTCCATGAGGCCTTCACTCAGAATTTGTTGCTAGCTCCTCTTCTTCAGCTCTTGCTAGGCTTGCAGTGGAGACTCAGGTTGCATCTGCACTGTAGGAATACTGCAATTTGACATAACTTTAACTGCCATGGCTCTGTCCTATGGAATTCTGGGATTTTTATTAATTTTATTTTTTATTTGCCTTTTCTTTTACACACCTTTTTCCACAATAGACATCTATTGTATTTACATACATACATTCTTATATTTTTTCTACTGTTTCTTTATCCCTCCCATTCCTCCCCTATTCCCTCTCCCCCCACCCTTCCCCTCCTTTCCTTGCCTCTCCCCCCTTTAATAAATCACACTGAAACCAACCCATACGTTTCTTTTTCTTAAACATGTTTCTTTATGTTTTATCTCTTCCTCACGCCTCTTATCTATGTACCTCTCATTTCTTTATCTTTTTATTCCTCTTTGTCTATAATCATCATTTTGTTTCTTCCTTATTATAACTTTCTTATACTTTTTTCCCAGTATCTCATTATTATATCCCATTCATCTTCATCCTCGACCTCCTCCTCTTTTTCACCCTTTAGCCTTTTAGATAATCTATCCGATTCTCTCATATCCAATAATCTATCAATCCACTCTTTTAGCGTAGGAACCTCAGTCCTTTTCCACTTTTGGGCATATAACAATCTCGCCGTTGTCACCATATATAACACTATTTTCCAACGTTTTCTTTCTGGGATCTTTACGTAGTTTGTTGCAGTGTCAGAGTTCTCTGACAGAGAAGGCTAAATATCTGATAAAACTACAAGTCCCAGAATTCCATAGCACTGAGTTAAGACAGTTAAAGCAGAGTCAAACTGAAGTACTTCTGAAGTGGAGATGCAGCCTTAGGAAGATTATGCAGAAGTAAACATATATCTGCCTTGCAAATTAAAACACACACACACAACATAGCTTCTTGTGAAGGCAAGGGAGCATATTGTGCACTTCTGCTTTCGCAATAAAGTACAGAATGGAGAAGGTGAGACGATCCTGTGCTCATGTACATTTGGAGTCAAAGAAGGATACACAGCTGTTACAGCCCAGTAAGAAATGCAAATTGCAATGAGAATAAAAGTGATGATTGGATAGAACAGTGTAGACATGATGTAGCCAATGGCCCTGGAAGAAAGAAAGATTTGCAAACAACAAATATTAAAGCTCAGGTCACACATTTACATGCTTCTTTCACCTTTGAGACTTTTCCACTCTTTTTGTTGGTTCTATTGTGCATGATATATCCCTTCATAAAATATTTCTTACTGTTATTTTCCTTCCTGTTTATCTTTTTTACTTTATCGTGATTAGCACAGGGCTCCATGTTATTGCCCTTCATAATTTTCTGTTGCATTCTCTCCAAGTTTGATACTTCCATTATCTAATAATATAAGACAGTACTAAAGAATGACAAGTTAATGACATCCTTTTAATACTTTTATTTGCTTATTGTTTTTAGATGAACATTTTAAAAGCATTTTACAATAAGACATTGATTTTTTGATACTGCAGCATTTGGTTTGAATGCTAATAATTTTGCTTCTATATTTTCTTACTCATCCTACAGCTACCACCTTTGTCCTCACTATATACTTCTTTTGTTCTTCCCACAGGCATCCCTTTCTGTGTTTGGCATGCCCATATTTTGAAGGTGACAACATGAATCTGATTCTATTTGCTGCCTGACAGTGGAATAATCTACAAAATACTGCTGTAGAATCTAGAAACAAAGCCATGCTAGTCTGAAACATCAGTATGCAAAAGGATTTTGTGACACCTTTGAGACTAATTGAGCAAAGGACATTGTAGCATAAGCTTTTGTAAACATCTGAGGAAGTAGACCAATGTCTACAAAAGCTTATGCTACAACTTTTTTTACTCAGTCAGTCTCAAAGGTGCTAAAAAATCCCTCTGAATGCAGTAGTCTGTTCTCTACTGGAATGCTTATAGAAGTCAAATGTACTCCATTTTTGCAGCCAAAGAAAGGACTGTAGGAAATGATCTGTTGCAGTGTGAAGTTTCCTAAGAAACTGATGGCAGAACTCTACCTTAGTTGAAATCAATCAAAACACTCTGTTCTTAAACTCCAAACAGCAGATGCGTTAGGTTGGTTGAAGCAGTAATTAACTTTCCCAAGCTCTAGTCCCAATCATACAACAAAAGAAGAATGCATTATCATAGAAGCAATATGGCTTGAGTACTAGCTACACCATTGACTCAGCAATATCTTCCAGTCCATTGCTGGTTAACCTCAAGACAGTGCAGTGTGGAAAGACCAGAATGTAGACTATGGCCCCATACAGACAGGCCAAAATAAAGCTGCTTCGGGTCACTTTGGAGGTATGGTGTTTCAATGATGCATGCGTCCTAGGAGTTCAGAAGCTGCACCAAAGCTGCACTCAACTCCTTAGGACTGGATCATGGCTTTGGTGTGGCTTCTGGACTCTTAGGACACATGCATCATTTTAACAGCATACCTCCAAAGTGACTCGAAGCAGCTTTATTTTGGCCTGTCTGTATGGGGACTATGTATGGTATTTAATACAAAATAGATTTGAGGAAAAGTTCAGTCATCTTGCCAGCTCAGGGACCCAACTTAGCCCCTACCCAGTGGCCAGGTCTACAGCCTGCCATCCTCAACACTGGAGGGGCCATGTTGGCCAATGGATGGATCTTTTCCTTGAAAGGAGGCTCTAGCTACATGACCAATGGCAAGGAAGCTCTGGACTGCGACTATTGAAGCTCAATCAAAACTGTAAACAGCCATGTGACAGCTTGATTTTATTATTTGTTGCTGTATGCCTTCAAGTCATTTCTAAGTTATGGTAACCCCAAGGCACACTTATTATAAGGTTTTCTTGGCAAAATTTGTTCTGGAGGGTATGCTTTTGCCTTCCTTTGAGGATGAGAAAAGGTGACATGTCCAAAAGCACCCAGTGGATTTCCATGGCTGAGTGGGGATTCAAACCCTGGTCTCCAGAGTCATAGTCAAACACTCAGACCACAACACCATGTTGGCTCTGATTTTATTGTATGACAAAAGCGCATCCTTCCTCAGGAAAAGGTGGGAAAAACAACATGTAGCAATGTATATGTGTTCCAATATTTTAGACACATTCACCTACATAGTAGTATTTCAATGCAGCTTTTATTCATAAGGAAAATGGACTCTGTACATGATTTTCTTTATCATTACTTTCTATAGTCCAATGCTGAAATTGGTTCAAATTAAGGATTGGGTTAAATAACCCTTCTGCATTGGCAAATCATGACTTGTGCTTGAAACCCCTTGAATATCATTAGATTCATTGAAGAAAAGTATCACCTTATGCTACTTATGAAATAATCACCACAAATCAGTGGTTTTCAAGCATTAATGATAGACCTGTTGGTTGATGGTGAAGTCACAGACAGTTTACTCTAACAAACTGCTTGTTAACTGTTCTAGCTATAGATTGCAAGTGCTTTATTGCTAATATAAACTGCCAATTCACTGAAAAGTATAGTTAAACTGAGCTGGGGAAAATTATTTAGTTCTCAATCATCAGCAACATATTTTTCAAGATTTTGACTATGGGGTACAGTCTGTTGAGTTCATTATAATTACACGCAGTGCTTCTTTTCATGCAGTCTGCATGAATATTGGAAAGTATTGCCCTCAAGTGACCTTTAAATATAGCTGCAGAACTATAAGGCATTATTACCTCCCACCAGGAAGTTTATGAAGTTTCAGGAGTGTTTCTGTTTGGCACATATTTGAATAAAAGCATCTTATTTTATAAAGTGGTTCTGAACTGTAATGAAAAGGCTAAAATTATACAGTGCAGTCTAGAGCTGCAACAAATAACTGCTGATCCCCATGTTTATAGCTTTAATGAAAAGAGACTACTACGTATTGAAACTGCAGAGCTCCTTTATTCCATAAGAGTCTCCATATTTTGACGTTAGTGGCTTGAGAGAAAACAGGCTCTGAGCAAAAGGTACAGGCACATAGTCATTATACTAGCACTGATGAAGCACTGTCTATTGTTTATGACAATAGACTCAAGAAATATACATGCTTGGTTACTCCTCCACAGCTTTCTACTGGGACAAAATCTGTTTTCACTCATAGTTGCAACCTCCCAGGAAGTGAGCCTGAGTACTTGGTTAGAATGGCTCACTTAATTAACTATAAAAATAAAATTGCTTACATGACTATAACTGTCTTGAATACAAGGAAATGTTTGAACAACAACTACTTCCTAATACTGAGACCCACTGATTATCCTACACTGTACACTTGGGTGTCATTGGGTGACTTCTCTGCCACATTTTGGGAGTTCTTCTACATGACTTTCTGGATTATGTTCTGCTGCCTGTAGTGATAATTATTTGTATAAAGCAGCTGGCTGAGACTGTCAAAATCCCAGCTCTGTGACCAACTCTAGATGTTCATTCATGCACCAGTAGAATCCTCACTGCAGGACCCTGTGCTGGGAAACCATCAACCCCAATGCTATTTTTCAGACAGCTCCTATGACTGTAGGGGGTGGAGAGAGCAAAGGAAGGAGGTTTTATGAATTGCAAAAACATTAATTCCTGGAATGTGGTACCAATAATACACGGATGATGCACAATTGTAGATTTCACTCATAGGTTATCCAAAACTATCACTCTTGATTAAAAAAACTTGGTCAATTTTTGGAAACTGCAATTCAGTTCATATGAGAATAGAGAGGAGGACTGCTGGTTCTCTTGTCCTAGAGCAGTGGTCCCCAAACTGTGCTCTTGAAGGGATTTTGGACTTCAGTTCCCAGAGTCCCAGACTGTTGGCCAATATGGCTAATGCTTCTGGGAGCTGGACCAAAATCTCTTAAAGAGCACCGTTTGGGGACCATTGCTTTAGAGGATGTTTGCCTGTTTAAAATCAGTTTACCTAGTTTAAATAAGATCTGATAATGGAGAACACTCCTTAACCCAGATTTGCTCTAGGATTTGAGGTAGCTGCTTTGGTCAGGAGCATTTTCTTCTTAGTTAGATCTGTGGTTGTCAACAACAGTTACACCATAATAACCTCACAGAATGACGAGGTTTCACTCTTGTAGGAGTGAAATACAAACACACAATTGGGCATTTGTATGAATAGACCTCATTTACACACTTGATGAAAGGGCAGGGCTTATCTTGCTCTTTCACCCACAGGTAAATATAAGAACCAAAGTATATATTAATATATAAGGAATGAAGAACATAAAAAGTTTCCAAAATGAAGCAAGCATGAGAAGTTCAATTATACTTTGAGATATTCTCCCCAATATATTTACCTGCTACCTTCCTTCAAAAGGGCAATGGCAATCCGGATCCGATTTCTCAGAAATATTAACATCAGTATAATGACAACTTCCACTATGCAAAGCAGTACCACTGAAAGCAAGAAAAGTAAGTTTGTCATTATATATCAAAGCAGCCCATTGTCTCCAAGTTACTAGCTGTGATGTTACATAAAACTGTGTTTCTTCATTAGAACACTGGACAGTAAGGATGGTCAGCTATGCATGACGACTCAGTGACAGATACAGACTATCCTGGATAAACTCTAATCCTGGATACAGACTATTAGGTTAAGTGAAACTTGCATAGGGATAGAATGAAAGAATGAGAGTGGAAGCTTCTGTTGGAATGATGTGGGGAAAGGATATAAGACAGAGGGTACATCTAGACTGACTGAAGAGTCCCAGTTTTTGTTCCTGTTCTTTCCAATTTTATATCGGGTTAAAACAAACTGATCTGGAGACCTGGTACATAGTCTCTGATCATACTGGTAACTGACAGAAAATATTCTGAGATGAAGAAAACATGTATAGATCTCCAAAATAAAATTGGAAAGAACAGGAACAAAAACTGGGATTTTCTGGTCTTTTTAATCAGTCTTAATACACCCTTAGACTATGTGAAGGAAGATGGTGCTCTATAAGTGATGCCATACTTTGTCTAAGAATTCAAAGATATAGCCGTGTTCAGTTTTAACATTTGTGGGGGAGAGATGGGAGGAAAGATACTGCCCAAAGCCAAGATGAGTAGATACCCATACGAATATTAGAGAGAGCTCTTAGAATTCTGGTGGCTGGGAACTAGAAAGGAGATGTGATAAAATGGGCAAGACAGCCCTCATGAGGCTGGAGTATTAACTAATGTTCTAATATGTATGGTGTTCCAGGAAACCACTGTCTCTGTTTAACCCACTGTCGATGAACTAGAGTTTGTGAATACACAACCTCAATTCTGTTGTTTCTCTTTCCAATCTCCCTTTGACGTTTTTGTTCTGTTTTGTTTTGCTTTTGTTCAAGGACTGTTGTTCTGATGTCCAAGATGAAATGTCCAGGAAAACTGAAATGTTCTGAAACTGGTTTCTGTTTATTCCCATTCCCAATGTCTGGTTTATGTACATTTAGAAAACTGAACTTGTCACCCTTACACCATACCTGCAGGTTTTGCATTTCTGTTACTATTCACACACACACAACCTGTTCATTTAGGGACGTAAATGTCTATCCAAAGGCACTTCACTCCATGCATCTGGCGAAGAACTCTCAGTCTACAAAAGTTTGTGCTATGAACATCTTTCTCTCAGTTAGTCCCAAATGTGCTACAATATCATTTTGTATAGTTTGTCTTGATATTCAATAAAAACACAAAACTTGCAAATATTTATAAGCTACAGAGTAAAAAGTGAAATAATATACATATACTTAAGTTGTATTAAACAAAAATGGCATTCTTACTCATCACAACCATGCATACTATTTTGTCTTTATTACCAGTGTTATAAAGTATAGTAAAAAAAAAACAGAGCACCTTTTAAACAGAAAAAAGCATATGTGGCCAGTGAGGGCCAAAACAGATGGCCCCAACTGGGCAGCGTGAAGCTGCCCTACTTGAAGATGGATTGGGGCCATGGCAGCCACACGCTGCAGCCCCAATCCACTGTGGCGCTGGCTAAAATAGGAGTGGTTTTCAATCATTCTTTTTTCAGCCCCCAAAAAGCCACCTTTAGCGGCTCTTCCATGACACCCAGAAGCCAATTCATGTGTGGGCAACCAGATAGGTGGAAGCTTGCTTCTGGGTAGCTTCAGAGTGTGAGGCATCAAAACGCCTTACTGTGAAGCAGCCCAGACAGTGGCGCAAAGGGCAGTCTATTTCACTCTTGAGTTGTGAATTCCAAATCCATTCAGCCTGAATTTTATTTTATTTTATTTTTTTGAATATATATTTATTAATTTCCACCAAAACAAATATAAAATACATAAACACATCAACAATCCACATTTATACATTCAAATATCCACAGCCTGAATTTTAAAGGAACTAACCCTACACCTTGGAGTCTAGCACCTTGGATAGCTCCTTTAACATTTGGAGATATGAGGTGGTTAGTCATCAGTTCATTATAGTTGAATTTTCTCATCTCCCACTGCATGGGCAGGGTTGTGCTTCACTGCTCCAAGATACAGTGGTACCTCGGGTTACGAAATTAATTCGTTCCGCGGCTAATTTCGTAACCCGAAAAACCTTCGTAACCCGAATTGCCATAGGCGCTAATGGAAAAAAAGCCGCGGCTCTGCCGCGGCTCCATTTAAAACAGCGCCAGGGTTTTTTCGTAACCCGAAAAAACCTTCGTAACCCGAAACAATAAATCCCTATGGGATTTATTCGTATCCCGAAAAATTCGTAACCTGGGTAATTCGTATCCCGAGGTACCACTGTACTCTAGACTACAGTAGTCTTGCAGATGTCACAGATTTCATAAATGCTTCAGGGAGCAGGATACCAACCAGAAAGTGTCCTCTTATAATATTTGTATAATTTTGTATGTATAATCTTGACTCTTGATGAGTATTACAGTGTACTGAAGTGTTTATAAAGAAGGTCATTTGTCTTAAAACAAAGCAATTAAATGCAGTACTTTTCTTTAAATGCCATTTAGGCTTAATGTATTCTATTTGAAGAAATGTTTCTTTATGATTAGATAATTAATTATTCAATGGTTGCCTTTTCCAGCTATTTTAGTGTATACTATTTGGTGAAGATGAATGGAACTGATGTCTTAAAAGAAATGTCTCTGCGACCTCTATTATCCCACTGTCATTCAAAAACAATTCTAGGATAAACATGAAGCTTATTGGAAACTGAGAGCAGTCTGATATGAGAGTCAAATTCAGCCCATTCTTGGTAGAAATCAAAGAAAAGGATTTGGAAAAATGATTGCTTAACAAATAATTTAAAGACCTTTCCATGGAAAATGGATTTTATAGTAACATTTGTAACTTGATGAACTTCTTCAGAGATGAGTGCAATATTTATGCGTCAATTTGTGGTCACATATTTAGTGTATATTCATGTGACTCCAAATTCACACATTCTATGTATTTACAGGATTTCAATTAGACCTATTTTTGCTGAATCAGTTTTCTGGATAATGGGGAGAAACTCCTATAATAAATCTGTTAAAAGAAGCTCTTCCCCAATCTAGTGTCCTTAAGATGTATGAGGCTGCATTTTCCATAATCTTCAGCCAGCATGGCCTATAGTGCAGCCCAGACCATAATACAGTATCTTTATAGGGGGGGGGCATATTTAAAGATGCAATACAAAATAAGTGGGATGCAAAACTATTTTTATTTTGAAAACATGGCTTTTCAATAAAGCTGAACTATCCTCTACCCATTTTTTGTGTGTGCAACATTTACTCTATTAGAGGACTGTTATGCTGAAGTTAATCTAGCAACAGAAAGTATTAATCAAACAAACTGATGATAATACTCATCATTTACTGACTATTTTTATGAATATTTTGCAAAACCATGCTGAAAAATGTTCATGTTCACATTTTAGTGTTGTTAGTTTTCAGTATATTTATTCTTGTGGTTGTGCCCCTTCAAATTGTTTCTGCACTTATGGTGACCCTAATACAACTCTTTCTTGGCAAGGTTTATTGAGAGGAGGTTTGCCATTGCCTTCCTCTGAGGCTAGGAGAGAATGACTTGTCCAAGATCACCCACTGGGCTTCAGTGGGTGAGAGGGGATTCAAACCCTGCCCCCCCCCCCCCCCCGGTTGGCTAGTCTAAGAATCAAACCACTATATCATTCTGGTTCACAATATATTTATATGTGACACTAAAGTATTTTTGAATATTTTGTACTACATTCCCCCCCCCTTGATTTTCATAATATTTTCTTTAGTACTAGTATCCCAGATAAACTGACACAATTATATCGCCCTTAAATTCCTGTCAATAGTGTACATAATAAGGAATCTATTCATATTGTTACCACTCTCTTTAATCACCAAAGAACAGCCTTCTAGTTTAAACATCTTCTCCAGTTCCTATACGTGAAGCAGACTAAAATTTACAATGAGCAATTTTACATAAAAATTGATGGATGGTGGCTTTATAAACAATCATTCATATACCCTTCATTTTGTATAATCAAACCCTGATCAGTGTCTGATGCATCTGAAAACAATCTATGTGAGCAGAAAGTGCAAAAGCAGAAAATTGCACAACAGGGCCAATAATCATGTGGAAAATGCTTTATGCAAATTTCTCTTAGCAACTTTCTCATTTTCTCTAGAAACAAATGGTCTCCCAGGAGGCATCCTCATGTTTCAATTGCCACCAACATGATTTCAGAGATTTTATGAAGGCTCATGAAGTTGGTATATTCTACAGACAGACAGACACACAGACAGACAGTTTCTAAGTCGGATTTGCTGATTGAAGTTTGAAAACAATTGTGCAAATGCCTTCAGGGGAGATGAATATCAAGAACCTACTGTCATTATCAAGGATTGAGTTTATAAATATTGAAGTTGATGATTTATATCTTCCACTTGGAAGAAATGCACAACAGAATCTCTAGATGGGCTAGAAAAACACTGCCACATTGAAAATATGGAAGATATGAATCTAAATTCAACTATGGTGTTTTATTTATTAAGCAGAGCTGCTAGAGCACACACTTATTTTGTAGCCTCTCCCTAATCTAAGACAATGGAGACAAATTGTAGCTGCTTACTGGGAAGTGCATGTATTATATAAATTGCAGTGTCCAGCAGCAAAGCAAGGAGGGCAGAGCTTTGGCAGGTGAACACATGTACAAGCAACAACAAGCTTATTGATTAGTCAGCTGACTGTATCAAGAAATGCACAATACAAATTGCAAAACTGTACAAGCATGGGTTGGGATATAAAAGGCCAGAATTTGTATTTACAGCTACTGAAGGCATAGACTATGTGGGTCTGGACCCCCACATCAGCTGTGGTCCAATAGCCAAACCCTGGCTGCATGCTGGGTGCCACTGAGTGAAAGAAATGGGATGTCACCTGTGTAAAAGCCTCTGTGGGGATCCATGTCACCTGAGAACAAGGTGAATTTTCCACTACTATGCTGGACATGACTCACATTGCCTTCACCCCCAAGGTCCCCAGGGTATGACTGGCACACAACCTCATCTGCCCTAAAACTGGATCCAGTCCCATGACACACTGCCTCCAAATGTTGTGACAAATATAAATGATCACTCACAAACAACGAGAGGGAGGGTGGAATGAATGTCGAAACTGAACCGGCTGAAAACCTCACCCTCTCTTGAAAAGTCTCACCAATGGAATAACTGCATCAAATCCAACTGTCAGTTATTCCTGCCACCGCAGAGGGCCCATGAAAATTGTGTGGGCTGCTGGGAAGAAGGCACCAGCATCAAAAGAAAATGGAGTGGAACCTCTGCTTCCTCCTTCCTGCCTCATACTGTAAAACTGGCATCCCAGGTATGTTTGGCTACATTCCTTCTCAGAGATGGCTGCCTCTTTGTCACTCTGGATTGCAGAGCCATGCCACTGCAAACAAACTTCAGGACTGTCTCAGATCTAGTAATTCCTAACATTGTAAATGTTTTCTACACTAAACTTCTTCCACATCCAGCTTTTCATAATGGGAAGCCATGATTCTACATGCCCGTTTGACAGTGATATATAACATTTGTAGTCATCACTCCTGATCACACACATGGGGTTTTCATACCATTTCCTCCACTAAAAGGCATTTCTTATAAGACATTCTTAACCACTGACTTTCAGTCCACAAATTAAGCACAATAAAGTTTAAGCTAGAAGAAGGATGGGGATAGGTCCCCGTGTGGTCTAAAGCCCTTTCTGGTGGCCTCCCAGAACCTCTGTATCCTGTCACTCACCTTTTAATACTGAAAATGGGTCCTTTTACGCTATGTGGGCATGGGGGACAATTTTGTTCACCCTGGACTGTTTTCAGATCAGTTTCTCCCACCCAGAAAACTTCAGAAATGGGGCAGTGTGGAGAGGTCTCTAAGGTCCAATTGGGGGCGGTGTGTGTGTGTGTGTGTGTGTGTGTGCGCGCGCGCGTGTGTGCGTGCAGTTCCTGGACCTTGGAAGTTTAAGGTATACGAAATCATAGTAAAGCTGTAAAACTTAGTGTTAATTTCAAACTGTCAAAAATAATATAAAAATTTGAACAGATAAATATATACTGGGTCTCACAATGTAGACTTTTTCCATAAAATCCACTTACTAAATGCTAACCATGTTTGCCTCAGTTGCAGATATACCCTGAAGTCTGTTTGGAATCCTATATCATAGATAGTAAGATCAGAGCCAGGTATTCCTCGAAGGTGGTGATATTCCCAGTAGCAATGCCAGATACCTTTTGGAAAAGAAATAGAGTAATACAGTCATTGAGTCATACAGTCATACAAGCAGGGTCAGCAAGAAGAACTTCATACTCAAAGGCAAGACTCACCAGCTCATCCCAGTCACAATGTGATGCAAACTGTAGCTAGTACCAAACTAAGATTTTTCTGTTCTTCCAGGCTTTTAAATATATATTTTTAAATTGTATATGGTTTGATTTTAGTTCCTCTTTCTGATGCCTTTTAAAGTTTTTGCAATATATGTCATGTTTCATGCACTGTGTTATTATGTGATCTTTTGACCTTTTATGTAGTACTAAAAGTCAAAACTAGCAGTACAATCCAATACATTTGTAGCCAGAAGTAAAAACTACTGAGTTATATGAGGCTTATATTCATATAAGTGGGTACAGGTCTGCAGACACAGTTCATTTTTTATGTTTCAATCTTTGGTCTGATCTGACATAGAAAAGAAACACTTGATGAAGTGTTTAAGAAATCTAACAAAATGAGCAAGCACCACAAGTGGAAACAAAACCAACCAAATTTACAGTATCTTTAGCTAATTTAACCTGTTAACAACTGTTTTCCAACCCCAAAATCAGTTCAGTCAAGAATATGATCTAGTTTTGAAGGTTTTGGTAAAGGTGCATCTTCATACCATTCCACATGCCCAGAAAATGAGAGAAAAAGCTCAATCAACTTCCATCTGTATCCAATTTCAAACATGTCTTCAACATCAGAGATGTAAAACATGTAGCCTTCTAAATGTTGCAGGACTTAACTCCCACCATTGGTAGTGCTGACAGGCACTAATGGGAGTTTTAGTTCCACAATGCCTGGAGGACCACATGTTTCTAGTCCTGCAAAATACTTATAGCTATAAAGAAAAAAGCATGTAAGTGACATGAAGATCACGAGTGAGGATATAAATCAGAAAGCTTAGACCATTTGCTGCTTCACAATTTGACCATATTGTGAAAAAAAGATATACATATGTGATTGTCAGAAGTGTTCATCACAATACAACTTGCACATTTCTTTCCTACTTGAAAACATTATCTCTGTGTGTGTCCCTCTCTATGTTTGTCTGAGTCTGCACTTATCCCCAAACAAACTGTTTTTCTTTACATAGCCCATAGGAATACATAAAGCTTGCTTTATATTTTTGATTTTTAGGACACAGAATAAAGTAGTGATGATGAACCTGCCAGCTTATAAAAATCAGATAAACAAAAGAGAAAATGTGAGTTTAAACCTGCAGTCTCTGACAAAATCCCCAGAAAAAGCTTGATGCTGATATTAATCTTCTAGATATAGAAAGAACTTCTGCTGCACAGTGGGTAGAAAGCATGGCAAGATTTTGGGTATGGTTCTTTTTCACATATTAACCAACAGAAAAGATGCTGCTGCTCTAGTAAGTGAAGAAAAACACAAACATGTCTTGTACTTTCACTAGCAAGCATGCACTTTCATTTAACAAGGCTCTGCACACACACTCTTTGGGCCTTGAAAAAACACTTCTGTCCTGCTGAATGAAGAAGACAAATGGATCCATTACCATTATGTTTAGCACTTTACTGGGAATAGCTGAACTAGTGGGCCATTGGAAACAGAAGGTATAGCACTAAATTCATAATTAATATTCTATGGTTTGTCTTCAAACCGCATGCTCTAAGGGTTATAGGTAAGGGTAAGTAGCACTGTGAAGGAAAGGAAAATATTCTTCACTTACCATATCCTATAATCCCAATTACACCAAAGATGAAAATCCAGAAAAGAACCCCTGCGATGAATCTCAAAAGGATGAGGAAGAGCAAGCTGACAACCATTGCAATAAACAGACCTCTGGAAAACAAGGGCACAGAAGTTTAAATAAAATCAGCAGCCAATTGCCAGTCATACAAGCCACCCACTCACCCCATATAATTAAAAAACAAGAAGATTTTTGAGAAGCATCTTCTCTAACTTGGTCTGTATTTTAAAATTAGATGGCAGAATGACCATAGCCCTGTAACCAAAACAAGTAGAGCATCTGCTTTATTTATAGGTACCACAGTCAAGCAGTGCAACAAAATCCACGTTCACTTTCCAAAATATGGTACTGTGATACACCATCCATTATCTCAAGATCCTTGGGTGCCATAATGGCAGGATGACTAAGAACTGGTTTTCCCAATACCAACTAAGCAAAAAACCTATAACAAAACATTAATGCATGTAGGCATTGAATGGAACTGATGCAACCTCTTGTGAATAATAACTTACATTAAAATCCAATACCAAGAACTGGCATAGTCTTCAAAAATTTTCATCCCAACTGATCTTGCATCAAGAACGTTATTGATGCCACTTTAAAAAGAAAAGGGCAAGAAGTTTTAGTTTATGTAGAGTACATACTTTATTTTAAACAAGCAACTTAAGTGTTTACTGTAATAGCAAAAGACAGACTATATCATAAAATATTTTAAAATCATGGCTCTGTCCATAGCATTTGGTTTACCAGCAAAATGGAACATGAAGTGACATTGCTAGTAATAAAACTATATTATGATAATGCTACTCTGGGTTTCGGACCAAAACAAGAATCAGCTACAGAAAAATGAAACTGCATACAGATTTCAGGGATTTAGGCCTTGTCTGCATGGCCAAAAGGTCACCCCGCCCCCTTCTCGTGTTTGGATGAAACATGGTTCTCAAACCCTAATTCTGATGTAGGCAATCTGAATGATGTCTGGCATGTCCAGCACCAGAACCAGAGCATGGTTAAATCACATTGTAAAAACTTACCTGTTGCTCTTGATCTTCCAGTAAGTTCTGGAACCTTCCATTTCCATGCCATGGTGGCTATCTGCATGGGCGTCCCACTGGCCACCTGACATGTCCTCTGTTACCAAGGGTTGGTTGTTTTGAGGTCTGAACAAGGCAACCAGCGTGTGACTGCCATTGGGTGCCTCATTCTGATCTCAGAAGTGAGCAACCCATGGCTGGTGGCGAATCCATCGGCATAAAAGCAGAGGCCAAGGTAACAGAGGCAGGCTAGGGTAGCTGTAGGGCCAGGATATTCTAGGCTGCTCCTGGGAGTATCCTGGCCAGTGCAGAAAAGGCCTCAGGTTGCAATGCATATTTACCTGGAAGCAAATCTCAATAAACTCAGTAGGGCTTACTTCTAGGTAAACATGCCAGATATACTGACATACTTCAATTAAAAAAGGCTCTGACAATGAAACTCCTTTTTGTGAAGTCTTTTTATGACTATCCAGCCCTGCTTTTTCTTCCTTACGCTCTGTCTAGCTAGTTCTTTTAGTGGCAATGGCACTGAGAGGGTGGTGCACAAGGGCTGGAGAAGCACAACTTTCAGTGTTGGGTTGCAGCAGTGTGCCTGTAATTAACAATACATTAAAGCTTGATCTTGGAAAGAATGGGATTCTGCTCTATCTGATCCTCTTGTAACTGTGTGTACCTGCCTGCAAAAGCAAGAGCTTTCAGGATCTCTTACTGAGCATGCATGAAAAGGGAAAGCATGCACAGAGAAAAGGGAACGCAAGTAAGTCTGCCTCACCAGCTGCTGCCAGCATATTAAAAAGCATGATGGCTACCACGATGGAAATCATAAGAAAAGTGGAGGCTGGTGAAATAAAAAGCCATTTTTGAATAAGTCTTCAAATGGGTTCTAGAATGTTCAAAATATTTTTGTTTACTTATGCAAGGCTTATACGACATGAATGTTTTATATGCATAGCATTAAGTTTTGGATGAAAGATTTGCTCAAACACATTGAACTGCTCTTCTTTTCTGTCGTGTAGGAACTTATTTCTGTATACTCGTCCCTCCACATTCACTGGGGTTAGGGGCACAGGCTCCCCATGAATGTGGAAAAACCACAAATAACAAAAACACTATGTTTTTACCTGAGAGAACACCTCTAGGAATTTCTAGGTCCTCCGGTGCAACTCTGTGGTCAACATCTGCCAGACATTGCTCATACAATTGCTCTGGAGGAGCTACAAATACCTAGTGGAGTGTTACCTCTAGGAATCTCTAGGTCCTTCAGTGTGGCCTTTGGTTAAAATTGACCACAGAGGTGCACTGGAGGACCTAGAGATTCCTAGAGAGAACATATTAATAAAATCTGTAAATAATCAAAGCCACAAATGTGGAGGAACAAGTGTACTTTCCATGATATTTCTGCCTCTGGTACAAAATGTTCTGTTAAAGAAGTCATTCCCAGTAATAAATCTACTTTGTTAATTGTGGCATAACTGCATATCTATATTTATAGTTAAAGGTGTAACAATGTTAAATGATATCTAATCACATTACTCCCAGTAATCATTATATTACAAGGAGGTGCTTGGAACTTTTCCTTCTGCTTTTGATGAATTACAATTCGCCATATCAATTGAACTTGGGAAACCTGTAGTAAATGTTAATTAGTTTCAGACAACCCAACTTCAAACAATGGTTTAAACAGATGCTTGTTTGAAATTAACCATAGCTAAGATTAGCCAGGGAAAGCTAGTGTGGTGTAGTGGTTTGAGTGTTGGATTAGGATTTTGGGAAATCAGAGTTCAAATGCCTCCTCAGCCAGAGTAAACTTGGGCTAGTCACATTCTCTTAACCTCAGAGGACATCAATGGCAATCTACCCTCTGAATGAATCTTGCTAAGAAAACCCCATGACGGGTTCATCTTAGGGTCTCCATAAGTCAGAAATGACTTGAAGACACACAATGAGATTAGCCAATATTCTGGTTGGTGTAAGGTGACAAGCTCTATTGAATCAAAACTAGAAGAAAAAGGATCTTATGTTCTTTTCTCAGTTGCATGTGAGGAGGAGACAAGAAGAATGCACTAGCCTAGGGGAAAGCTAGGCCCATTCATGTCTCATTGAACATGATAGTTAGTGTGACATCCAAATACAGCAGAGTTCAATAAATACATTCTCTGACATACTGTCATGTGCTGAACTTATTGCTCTGCAAAGTTACAGGTGTAACAAGTATTTTAAAATTTTTTGCCATACTTGGAGAAAAAGGATACATCAAGACAACCTTTTAGGGAACAAAGCCTGTCAACTGCTGGAAGAATGTTTTACCCCTAAGCAAGTTGAAACCAGTATATTTTTTTAAAAAAAAGTTAATTCTTGACATAAAGAAACACTATATTTTACATGAAATATTTTCTTGCACAAAATATTGTATACTTCATATAATCCAATGTTTTTGCACAAGTGAAATTTTCATCAAAAAATCTTCAATTACAAAAAAAAATCAAAATCAAAAAATCAAATCAAAGAATGTATACAAGCTCTCATAATTCCATATTAACTAGGTGAAAACTTTAAATGTCTTTTTTTCAATATGTGAGAATGAAATCAGCCAAGATTTACATTCCTAGCATAAACACAGATGAATATCTGTAAAGGCTGCTTATATATTTAGGTCTTAGAATCTGTGGTTGAAATATTGCCAGGAGACCAGATAATGGCTGACAAATTAAGCACTTCCATGCCTTACATTTCATTGCTTTTAACTCCCCATATTTGAAAAAAAGAAAAAAGAAAAAAAGTACATCATGGACAAGTTAAACAAACGTGATTGTGATGTAGCTGAGATAACCAAAATGAAAAGTGTGAAAATCCATCTGGGGACAAGTGTGCTCTAAAAAGAGCATACAGTAGAGCACCTAGGCAATCAAATTATCATCTGACAAAGAGATTGGGCAAAGTAGTAAAAGCAAACAAACACACATAATCCATACTTTGCAGCTTCCCTGAGATCAGTTACATTCCTTGTCTTTCCTCTTCCATCTTTGAAAGTAGTTTGATTGGCCACCGTCAGAACACCATTTTTAGTGGAGAAATCAGGAAAACATCTCTTAAGAACTGTGAAAACAAAGAAGTGATGTTCCTTGTTGTTATATAATTAATCCTCCATTTACATCTTATATTCAGTTCAATAAGTGCTCCAACTTAATTTATGCTTTTATGCTTCTCTTTAAAACTATCTTAAAAATACAACCAATATTATGGTACCTATTTTGCACCTATCCCATTTTGAACAGAACTGTTACAGTGGGCCCTTGGCATCTGCTGAGGTTTGGTTCCAGGACCACCTGTGGATACCAAAATCCATGAATGTCCACGTCCCATTATATACAATGGTGTAGTAGAATGGCAACCCGTATATAAAATAGCAAATCAAGGCTTGCTTATTGGAAGGTTTTTGTGTGTGAATATTTTCAAACTGTGGTTGGCTGAATGCAGAATCTTTGTATACGAAGGGCTGACTGTACTTATAGGATGGCAACCTTTTTGCTAAGGACAAAGTAAATATGATGTTAAATGCAGAATGCTTTTAACATACTATTGTTGTTCCTTTTTTAAAAAAGGAAGTCATTTCCCTTGCAGAAGCCAGTACTACTGGCTCCTCAGCAAGCTTGTAATTTGTTCCTCCACTGCTGCCATTGTGAGGGAAATCCCTCCACTGGGAAGATATCTCCCATTGCAAATGATATCTTCCCATGCACAGCACCTCCAGAAGGTGGAGTTTTCTTAACATCACATCAGAGGTGGTAAACATTAAATTCACTTTCCTTGCCTTTTATAATCTGAATAATTGTCAACTCTTTTCCTAACTGAAAATATTAGTGTTTAAATCAGAAGTGGCCAAAGCAGTCTTTCAGATGATGTTTGATTGCAACTCCCAGCAAACCTAGCTAATGGTGAGGCATGCTTGAGGGCTGCACCCTTATTTAAAGCCTGAATTTTAAACAGAAAGATAGATATTCTAGTGGTCTTTTATACAAAGCTGTGCTAGTTGATGCTGGTAGTTCCATAATATTGTCTGCAGGAATCCCCCCCCCCTTGAAAATACAGGTGGCAAAATCATATTCACTTTCAGTTACATTGACTTTGGGCCAAAATCCTTACAGCTTCATGTGCATACAATGTACCAGCATGACTAAGCACCATTTCCCCAATTTTCCTCCCTTCCTCTGCACTCTCCATGACCTTCTTGCCAGATGACTCTCACTACCACATTTAATGTCTTACCTGGTACTATTTGAAAAACATTTTTAGTCCTCAGGCAGCTTTTCCCCTAACAGACTTGTACACATTTTGGAATGTCTTTTCTACCATCTGAACCTCTACTACCCACAAGGAAGCATCTCTTTAGTCTCTATCATCGTTAGAAAATGGCACTAACACATTCTTGCCTTCCTAATGATGACTGCCACTGCAACGATTCCTTAGTTTGCAGAGCTCTGGGTTTCATTGCTTGAAATCATGGTACCTATTAACTGCACACAACACATAGGAGAGAGAAAGAAAGAGAGAGAGAGAGAGAGAGAGAGAGATGCAGAAAAGGGAGAAAGGACCTCACTGGTCCCATGCAAACATTCTCATAAAACTAGAGTGGAAAGGGGAAGTAAAGAAAGAAGGGGAAGGGAAAGATCAATGGATGAAGGAAGACTGATTCTAAGTCAAACTTTACCAAGCAATAGCAATTGCAAGTACATTTCTATACCACTTATCAGTGCACTTAAGCACTCCCTAAGCAGTGTACAAAGTGTAAGCTAATTGCCCCCAACAATCTGGGTACTCATTTTAGCAACTTCAGAAGGATGCAAGCCTGAGTTGAGCTTGAGCCCTTTCGCTGGTATTGAACTCGCAACCTTATGGTTTGAGAGTGAGTAGCTGCAGTACAGTCATTTAACCACTGTGCCACCAGGGCTCCTTTCTGCCTTGAATCAAAGCAAATTCAAAAGGAGCAGGAAAACAATTTGCAAATTAACCAGAGGAAAAACAGAGAGCAGCAAAAGTCAACACAGTCTTCAAGTATCCTGCTTTCCTGTGGCATCCACTCACTGCACTGTTAAAGGACAAGGAATATGGTAAAGAAAAATAGACCCCTTGCATTTTTTTGTCCTGTGTCCACAATGATGTAACCAGAGGGTCCTTAGGTGCTTGTGCTTTTCTTCCCTTTCATCCTCAGTTCAGAAGCATGTTAAATATATTTTTTCTGTTTCAAAAGCCACATGTTGGCACCAGAACTCGAGTGCATATTCACATTTTATTTTTTTAAAAAAACCCTATGAAATATAATTTGCTTCATATAAAATGTGAAATTGACAGGACTACATGCTTTGTATAAAAGGCCAGTTCTTTGTCACACTAGGAGTAGAATAAGAAGTGGCCAAATGATATGGAAATGCAAGGTTGCACATCTTACTCCAGGGCACTAAGGGCTGGCTGACATCTGAGGGAGGCATGTGTCTCGTTCTGCATTATCTGGAGGAGAATACAATAACTTGAACACTGAGGATGATGGTGAATTGTGGAGGGCCACAGCCTCCTTACTGAGATGAATATCACACTACACTTTAATTGCTACGGCTGCCTCCTGTGGAATTCTAGCAGTTGCAGTTTGGGAGGGACACTTAAAATTCTCGGCCACAATTCTAAGACTTCACTAAACTACAAGCACTACTAGGAGTTGTGATATGGGGAAAATGTACAGTCACTATTCTATCCCACTGTTTTGCACATAATAAGTATGGCACTGCTTTTCAGGCGATGAATATAGGCCCTGTACAGATAGGTGCTTTGCACTGGCCTGGGCCCGAACTAGGGGTGCGCAGGGGCTGAGCATTTATATGCTCAGCAACCCTACTACGCACCCTGGCTGCCATCCTGGTGTGCACCCATCCAAACAGTGCCCTAACAGCACTGCACCATGTCATGCAGGCATCATCATGGCGTGCGGGCATGCCAATGGCACCTCATGCACAGCCTAAAAAGAACACACCAGGCTGCGGCGTTTGGTTGCCATGGTCCTCATTCCTTTCTCCCAATCTGTCCAGCCCTACAGTCTTGAAAGAATAACTAACATTTTAATATTGGTATTTGTGCCACCAAATCAGTTGTTTTTTTAGTGATCTGCTTTATGTTGCAACATTATGCATTTTAACTGGTTATCCAGAAAAAAAAATCATATTCCATTTTATGAGTGGCAGCTAAAATCCATCTAGTTCCATATACAGGAGAAACAGAGCCAACCCACCCGTTATTGCTATTTTATCTATAATATCTCACCTCTTCTCTCTACTTTTGCCTCTGCTAGCACCTCCCCATCTCATTTTGGCTGCATCTGCATTGCAGAAATAATGTTTTTATATTTTAATGTTGTGAGCTGCTCTGAATCCCAGTTCTGGGGGAAAGAGCAGGATACAAATAAATATGACATGACATGACATGATATGATGCAGTCTGATACCAATTTAACTGCCACAGTTCAATGCTATGGAATACTGGGATTTGTAATTTGTTGTGGCACAAGAGCTCTCCAACAGAGAAGACTACATGTCTCACAAAACTAAAAATCCCAAGATTCCATAGCATTTAGCCTTGGCAGTTAAAGTGCTATCAAACTGCATTATTTCTGCAGTGAAGATGCAGCCTTGATTTCCCTTTTTCCATACTGCTCTTGCCTTGCAGCAGTAACACTTTCTCTTGGGTGCTTGCTTGTAAAGCGGCACTGGTAATTTTATACAGTCACTGCCTTTTTAGCAGACAGGCAATGGTGTAAAAGGAAGCAAGCGGTGGAGGGGAAGGAAGAGATGATGAGAACTGCAGCACTTGATGCAAGGGAAACTGCACAGATGCATGGTGACACAAGATGGGGGCTAGGGAGGGTAGGGCATGCAATAGTGGGTGCAAGGTGTGGCAGCATGAGGTGAAGAAAGGGATCAATAAGGTGAAGAATTAAGGCTTCAAGGGTAAATAGTGGAACACAGAAAGCCAGGGTGGGAGGCATTGCCATTTGTATCAGAGAGCTCTAGTGCCATGATAAACTACAAATCCCAGGATTCCAAAGGATGAAGCCATGGCAGTTAAAGAAGTGGCAACTTGCATTAATTTTTCAGTGTGGCGACAGCCTTAGATTATAAGGAAGTGGATTCAAACAATGATAGAGAAATTACAAACTCTTTTTAAAAGGACCATTTCCACATTTATTTGCTTTGCTATGGGTGTTCACCCACACATATGCTTTACTAAGTTAAATGGATCTAAACACATAAGTAAACATGTATTTGTTGTGGTTGTGTGTCTTCAAGTCATTTCTGACCTAAGATGAACCTATCATGGGGTTTTCCTGGCAAGTTGCTTCAGAGGGAGTTTGCAATTGCATAAATAATTTATTGTCTATAATTATATTTATTATTTATATTATATTTATTAGGAATACCATTTCCTTCTGCAGCATATACTACAGCAGGAAAACAAAACAGCTGTGAAACTGAGGATACAGATAGGATCTACATCAAGGAGAAGTGGAAATAAAATTTGAATAGTTAGAGAAAACAGGTCTGACAAGCTGGATTCAAAGGAATATCTTTCAGAGTTTTTAGGGAGGTAGCTCTGTTAATCGAGTGTCTAGCAAGACTAAAAAAATATTCAGCAAAAGCTTTTGTGGATTTCAGCCAATTTTCATCAGATACCAGGAATCTTGCCACAACTGGAACATGTTGGTGGGAAGATGCAATTAGCGAGGTGAAAGGAATGGAAAGTATAAACATTTCTCAGCACCATCTCATCTGGTCATCAACAAACAACAACTGGTTGCTTTCACAGCAATACTAGCATGAGTGAACTGATTAGCATGTGAATTGTGGTGAAAAATTGAATAGGATGAATAAAATTAAACTAGGGATCTTTTTAATTATGATAAAATATTCTGAAGGAAATCACACCTTGCTTTCACCTTAAAATTACACTTTATGTTTATGTTTCTCTGCATTTTGCCTTAGAATAAGATGGCTTTAAAGCTCAGGGTCTACCTGTGGTACCATCATGGATCTGTATCTTGTTTTCCATCAGTAAAATTATCAATGGCAAAAAGTAAATAAAATCAAATTACAGTGATCTGCCAAGAATATCACAGGAAGTGGCTATGCTATCATTGTTGTTTTTAGCTGTCCTTGAGTCCATGCAGACTCATGGCGACCCTGTGGATGAGACATCTGCAAGACTCTCTATGCTCCACTGCTCTGCTCAGGCCCTGCAAAGTCATGCCTGTAGCCCCCCGATTGAGTCCAGTGTTCCCCTCTTTCTTCTACCCTCTAACTTTCCTAGCATTATTATTTTCTCCAGTGATGCCTTATCATTATGCGACCTAAGTACAACAGCCTCAATTTGATTATCGGAGGCGCGGTACAGACTGCCAAAAAGCAGTGTACCAGCGCCAATATTAGAGTTAGGGAGTACGCACCATTACACGCTCCCTAACCCTAATATGTACCGCGGCATAATAGTGATGCCCTGTGTACATGGGCACTGCCACTATGATGTGACGACCATGCCATGTCCAAATGGTGCAGCGCGGCGCAGGGACATAGCTAGGATTTTAGGAAGGGGGGGTCCAGACTAAGTGCCACCATTATAATGGGGCTTGGGTACGGTGGCACAGAAGCACACACCATTCATTTTTCTAATGGAGGGGGGGCGGGCCCCAAGAACCCCCCCCCCTTGGCTATGTCCCTGCGCGGTGTGACATCTTCAGGCCGCATCAGACCGCTTGTGGAGGCCTAACAGCAGTGCTGGAAGGAGCTCTGAAACAGAGTTCTTTCTTGGGGAGTGCTTCATTCCTGCAGCCACAAAACGGCTGCGGGAACGAAGCCGGAGAAAAGGGGCCGAGCAGCCCCCTCCTCTCCTGGCAGTGGCTCCCCGGGGCGTCCTGGGGCATGAAGCCCTAAGGACACCCCTTTTCGGGACCATTTTGCCGCTTCTCCCTGGTCCCGAAAAGCGCTGGATTGGAGCCTTTGGGCTGCCATTGTGGCTGCCCTGGCTCCAATACGTGGTGCAAAGGGGCAGCTGCAGGCTACCCCAAAGGGGTGGTCTGTATCCCGCCTTAGCTTCCAAGGAGAGTTCTGGTTTGATTTGTTCAACGACCCATCTGTTTATCTTGTTGGCTGTTCACAGGATCCTAATCACTCTTCTCCAGCACCACATCTCAAATGTATTGGTTTTCTTTTTGTCTGCTTCCTTTACTGTCCAGCTCTCACATCTATACATGACAATGGGGAATACAATGGCCTGGACAATTCTAACTTTAGTACTCATTTGTATATCTCTTTACTCTTTAGAATATTTTCTAACTCCATCATAGCTGTCATACCCATTCCTAGTCTTCTTCTTTTTTACTGACTGCAGCCACCACTCTGGTCAATGTCTGATCCTAGGTATGGGTGTTCTCTATTTCCTCATTGTCTAGATTAAATTTGTGTATTTCTTGTCATTACTGTTCTTTTGTTTGTACTCTACCAGGAATGTACATAGTTACACTGCATGTTTGCCCTCTCCCCATTAATCCCTCCAAGGTAGAGAATCAATACCTAGCCATAAAACATATTTACTGAGAAGTAGTGATGGTCCGAAAACACATGGTAAATTCCATGACCTAGCAGGAATTTGACCTTGTATCTCTCTGTTCCAGGTCCAACACTTTAAGCATTACTTTCTTTTTCTCTGATTAGTTGTTACTAAAAAATGGTGCTATGTTTGAAACAATTTGTTAGGAAAAATCAAACAACTAGTGGGTTCAATATGAGTAATGAAAACTAGAATAATTCATATAGCACAACATGCAAATTAAATGCTTAGATTTGAGGAACTGAAATATAGTAACCCTATCCTATAATCCTGATATGTGCAAACTGAGTTCAATACAACCCAAGGATTAGAGTGGACTAACCTTGTTAATATCTGAATATGACAGGAAGACTGTGTGCACTGCAAGAATGATATATGCTACACAAAAATCTCAGGTACTTACAAGGCCGACTTGGAATGATCATGGAAGGACAATCTTCATCACGCATAACTTGGGTCACAGACTGGAAATCAAAGGAAAAACATCTGAGCAACATACCATTTCTATTTTTTTCCCCTCTTAAAACCCCCCAACCCTGAACAATATTCAACTTTTCAGGTCATTTTGAAAATAAAACATCCTTCTAAATTCTTTGATCGAAGCCTCCATGGAGCATTCAAATGAGAAAAGCATGGTACCATGCCTCTGTGGCATCCTGCTAACAATGAAAACAGAACAGCAGGAATCAAGACATGCCTTTGAATAGAAAATGCTTCAGCAGGTGGCTTTGTCCTTATCTCAGATAGAATAAAATTATCTTTTAACACAATTAGCATAATTAACTTAAGGCTGCAATCAGGACACAGTAAGGGGTTTTCAGGATGAGAAGAATATTATAGCAGGTTTTAATTTTAAAAACGAAACAACTAAGTTGCTTCAAACTTATGGTGTGAGTGCAAGGTTAATTAATTAATCCCCAAGACTAATATGCTTTCCCTTATTCCATCAATCAAAAGAGAAATAAACTCTTATGCCTAATCTTATATAAAATCATTGGAAACAATACTCCTTGGACTACATCCCTTAGAATTCTCTTCCCACTGGCCATGCTACATTGGGTTTTCAGGGAAATATCCCAACAGCAGTACTGAATTGTATCTGCTAATTCATATCTAACTTTCTGAATACAGTTGCTATTCTCTACACCACTGCCTCAAAATAAACTTTTCTAGTGCTGGGCCAGCGCAGCCCAGTCACATAGTCTTAATGCTCTCCTGTACTTTCTCCTTGTTGCCACTATTTTAGAAGTATCTTTGCCACATCCCACCAGGGAAATGAGTATACTAAATAACATAGCACCATCCAAAGCTCTAACCACTTTACATTTTGATTTATATAGAGAGCTGTTCCTATAAAAGGCTCTGTAGAGAAACCACTGTGGTCAGTTTTATCTTCTTCAACGTATCCAGTCATCATGGCAATAAAATTTAGGGGGAAACAAGGAGAAAATGAATGCATTCCCAACAATGTCTGGTAAACCCTGTCCCCACCCCCGTCTCTCACTCTGCATATGGAGGCCTGCAAGGTGGACATTAGGAGAAGAGGCTCAAAAGTGGTCAAGGGATGCTGGGGAGAAATATAAAGTGATTGCATCAGTGAAACGTTTTCTAAGTGCTGGACTAGTGGTGGTAAGAGAGAAGAGTGTGTATATGTGTGTTGGCATGGGGTATATGTTTGTGCATCTGTTGAGATAAAGGAAGGGAGAAAGATTTTTTTTGAGTCAATCTTGAGTGATAGATAGAAAAAAGGTATTTTGTTGAACTACCTAATTCAACAATTTGGTGCTTAGACCCTTCCTTTGTTTTTCTACTTAAAATCACCCAATCATTTAAGAAACATTCACCCTCATTGACATTGATGGGAGAGAAAGTAGCTCTCTCAGCTTAATGCTGGCACACCATTCCAGTTCAGGGGGAAAAGGTGGCTCTAGAACCCCCCCCCCAAAGAACTCTATTTTCAGTCATATCACTTGTAAGGGCACTGTGGATGATACAATGGATATGCGGGATAGGCAACCACACAGGGTCAATTTTTATTCCCATGTCCCCCTGTTCCTATCAGCTGCACTGGTTAACATTACTTCTGGTTAACATTTTAGGCTGATTTTCAGGATGAAAGGGGGTGGGAATTCTAGGGGAAAGGGTAATGGAATTAAACTGTTGCATTTGCAGCTGGTTTCTTCTCTTTTTGAACATTTTCGGGTGAAAAATTATCTGAAAAATCATCCCCAAATGATCTGAATGTTTTTTTTAAAAATGGGTGTTTATGAGGTCTTGTGAGATTGATGGTGTACTTCAGGAGTCAGAAAGTAGGACCTAGGACCACACGGCACTGAACTGGTCTCTAATGGTAGACCTCACTTTTCCTGTGCAGAAGATAGATGACAATGTCCAGTGGTCCCTCAGTTACTGCCCTGGGAGCTTAGATTTGCTCCCTTAAAATATAATACTCTCTCTCTCTCTCTCTCTCTCTCTCTCTGTGTGTGTGTGTGTGTGTGTGTGTGTGTGTGTGTGTGTGTGTAAAATACCATTTTAGTGTACCAATAAAAGACTCTTCCCCTTATCCAGCCCTGGCTGCATTGAAGTTGACATCACTTGCATTAGGAGTAACACATCTCTATAATCCATAATGTAAAATGAAAGGTAATAGAATGTAATATCTATCTATGCTCACCTTCCGTGGTTTATTAAAGCCAGGCTTGCAAAATTGTCTATAGTACTCCCAATAGCTCCTGTAGGAAGACTGCATTTCTATGTAAGTTGCAAACCTGTCTGGGCACTTTGAGACACAAAGCTTTAAGACAAGAAAAAATCACATTGTTCAGAGCAGCACTGGAAGATGAGAATGTTATGTTATCAAAGCAGCTAGACAAGAAAAAAGTGTCATCTGTAGAAACACTTCATTTTATCAGATTGCCTGCTTAGCACAGCACTTAGAAGTAGACACAATAATTTTTCTCTCCCCTTCACAGTCTCTAGATAAACAAGTGAAAAAAGATGGTTGAGTCTTTTTCCATAATGACACCATCTTCCCAAGACTTTCTGCCTGGTAGAAATATTAGATGTTTAATTTTTTTATTATTTTTTTTAATGAATTACTTCAACCAAGATTTTTTCCAACACAATATTTTTTTCTTCCTTGATTCAAACCACCTACAAAGGCATTAAGGGATATCAATGCGACAGAGCTTACTTAGTATCAAATTGATGGTACATGAATACCAGTCAATAAATCCTGGTAGTTAAAATGGTTTGCCCTCTTATAAAGGACCTTGAGTGCAATCCACTTGCAGTTGTCATAGCTCAGACAAAAGCAAATTAAACTTCCACTACTTTAAGCACGTACACAGGTTGAAGCTAGGCTAGAGTAGGCTTTGTTATTACTTTAATTTTTCCTGAAATCATAATACCTGAAAATCAAATGACACTGAATCTTATGGGGGTTAACCTCTGGTCTCAAAATCTATTGCACCAGCAGAAAATTACTGAAATGGAGAAGGGACATAATACAGTATTTCATAGGTATTGCTAGGGGACATGTGACATCTTAATGCCCCACATATGACCTCATTTAAAGAGATTTATTTTTCATCCTTCATAATATAAATCCAATATTTGAGGACATCAAAAGGTTTGTATCCAGTACATTTATCTGTCTATCTGTAGGTCTGTTTAAAGTAACTCATTGATCTATAGTTCATTTGTAACATTAAGTTACAGTCAGTCTGCTGTATCCATGGATCTTTTTATCCATGCGTTCAACCATCCATGGCTAGAAAATATTTTTAAAAAAATATAAATTCCAATAAGTAAACCTTGGTTTTGCCATTTTATATAAGGGACATCATTTTACTATGCCTTTGTATTTAATGGGACCTGAGCATCCATGGATTTTAGTATCCATGGGGAAACCTGGAACCAAACCCCAGAGGACACCAAAGGCCCACTGTATTTTTAACCATGGATATCAATTTGACTGGATTACAGAATATGCCAAAATTACAGATCATGTGGCAGCGGCAGATACAATCAAAGGTAACATACATAAGCTTAAGTTCCCATGTACCATGCTCCTTTGCATGTCCACTTCTAGCAGCCACCTCTCTTGCAACTGCCTCAAAAATACTTCCAAGATACAAAGGCCCCTGGATCAGCAGTTAGTGGAGAAGACACCAGAAGAAAATGTTGTCATTTCCAAGTGTTATATGAGCACAGGCACTTTGTAAAAACACAGAATTGTTATCTAGCACAGTACAAAGCTATCATGTTGTTAACAAGGTCCCTAGAGCTGTAGCTAATAATCTTTCAAAAAATCTGGGGTCAATACTGTAGTACCATAAATTTGTTATAAGCAGCAGCAGCCAATTATTTATTCTCTTCCACTCTAATAAGAGAAACAGAGAGCCAGCATCCAGGAAATGATTTTTCAAGCCAAAAGGTGGTGTAAATAAGGAAAAGCAGTGCAAAGAGACAACAATGAGAATGCTGTTAACTTCTGAATGTAAACTGATACAACTTCTGGCTGTCAAAGAGGAATTACATATTTTCCAAAACTTCTTTCTGGAAGGGAAAAACCCTTTAAAATAATTCAAATTATTTGTTTTTCTGAGAACAATAACACGGCACAGATATTCACACAGCAACATACCCAGTAATAATTTGACAGCACTCAAAATATTTCTTCCCCCCACACCGTTCAAAACATTGGCAAAAGTCATATTCAGAATGGTGAAACTATTTTCTTTTCCATCTTATTGCACTGTCTTAAAAATATTAATTGGGAATTTCTGGGTAAACATGGTGATGCAAACATACATAGTACTTACAGCCTTCATTATTATTTATTTCCACTATATAGAAAGCAAGTAGTAATTCTAACAGTTTTATCTTAGAAGTAATTATGCCAGGAGGAAATCTATGAATTTTGAATACATATTACATACCTGTGTTGTAGGGCACTGTAGGTTTATTAGCACTATAGGGCTGGCACATTTCAGAATGTTAAAATAAAACAAAATTGTCTTGTTCCTAAAGAGGAATTGACATAAAATTATTACCTTATGCCCAGTTACAGCAATAATTCACAGAATGTATGAATAATATATATCCCATACATAAAATTCAAAAACCAAGGCAAAATTCAAGGTACTCACTGAGACTAAAGCTGTATCTGCATGGCAGAAATAAGAGTTTGACACCACTTTAACTGACATGGCTCAGTGCTATGGAATTCTGGGATTGGTAGTTTTGTGAGATATTTAGCCTTCTCTATCAGAGATCTCTGACAAACTACAAATCCCAAGATTCCATAACACTGAACCATGGGAGTTAAAGCATTATCAAACTGCATTATTTCTCCTGGGCAGATGCAGACTAAGAAATTTAAAATATCATGTGTTCTTAATTCATGCTAGTATCTATCAAGTCAAATTCTGGTGAGGTCGATATGCCCTATGCAACAGCTCCCAGGTTGTGCTCTAACCAAGTGGTTACCAAATTCTGGCCTTCTAGGTTTTTGGACTACAGCTCCCAGAATCCCAGACCACTGGCCAAGACGACTGAGGCTTCTGGCTGCTACAGTCCAAGACGCCTGGAGGACCTGAGTCTGGGAATCACTGCTCTAGCCTATATTTTATAGCTGAAATCTTTCTCACCTATTCAGGCAATACTTTGTTGTTCAAGCAAACACACACATACACACACACACTTCAGTACAAAGAAGTTGTTGGAATTTATGTTAATCACAAGATGGCACTAAAAATCAATCAAAATTTGTTTGCCTGTGGATTAGATATTTTCTGTCATTAGTACAAATATGGTTTATACCTGTACTTGTGGGAAAACAGAAAGTGCATTCTAAAGATGACATGTAATTTGAAAGGCAGAAACAAAGTTAATGCATTCATTTCTGTTTATCTTGTCCAAGGAATAGACAAAGGATAAGGCAGACTTTCATTAGCAGCTGCACTGTTCTGAAAACGTGGAATTAAAGGACCATTCACACATTTTCCCATTCTAAATGGAAAGACAGATAGTGTATGAGTTTGTGAACATTTTGCTGACTTTCTATTTTCTACAGATTCTTTCAATGAATCACAACAACTTTGTGAACTGAGAAAACTCATAGTAAGGGGCTCAGCAAACTACCCCTAAGAAGTGACTCTGTGCCACCCCTTTCCTTGCCAGCTTGGGGCTGTGGCAACCACATGCAGCAGCACCAATCTGGCCTTTCAGCAGTGCAAAAAGAAGCCGCAAAAAGCAGTTCATTTTCATGCCACGGAAAAGGTGCCCTAGTGGTAGCAGTGACTTTTGGGCACTCCTTTGGTGCAGCGTGTTTAAACGCTGCACCAATGGAGTGCCGTGATGGCCCCCCTGCCATGTGGTTGGGTGCACAGTGTGACGCTGGCGTGGGGGCAGCCGATGTGTGCACGCCAAGCCCCCACACTGGCATATAATACCAGTCTGTACAGGCTATAAGTAACAGAGACAAGGGCTCATCTGAAGACCTACTCTGTGGTTATGATGGCAGCCAATAAAATATTCTTAACTGCTACCACTGAACCTGTACAACTATCTTATGGAGCTCTTTGGATAGTCCGAGAACTATTACATTTGATACACAACTTGATAGGTTGTTGTGACCAATTTACATGACAGCAAATGATAAAAACCTTGGATCCACTTTGATGCCAGAATTGAAACATTTTCAAGAATCTTTTGGTCATTAAGTTACCATTTTGCTCCAGTAAATTGTTGTTGTGTGCCTTTAAGTCATTTATGATTTATGGCTACCCTAAGACCTTATCATGGGGTTTTCTTGGCAAGTTTCTTCAAAGGGGGTTTGCCAATGCCATCCTCTGAGGGTGACTTACCCAAGGTCACCCAGTGGGTTTACATGGACAAGCCTGGATCTGAACCTTGATCTCCAGAATCTTAGTACTGGGACTAAAAAAGTTCCATGTCATTTTTAAAATTAATTATAATGTAGAAAAGTAGAACTGTTGTGCAGATTTACCTTTTTAGAATAAAACCAAATCTATTTGAATTTTACTTGTGACTAGCTTGAATACAACATTTTAGGAGAAAAGTGGATATAAAATAAAAAAATAAATACATAAATGTAACCAGGACCCATGGTTAATTACATTCAGGCAGTGGAAAAATTCTAATTTTGTACAACTTTGGACAACACATTATCCAATATCTACTTTATTTTGGAGCTGAAATGGCTGCTAGTTTTTGATGTTGAATACAGGGGAAACAGAATAACTATGCAGAACAGTAAATACCAGCCATATAGATTTATCTTCTTTATAGGTCATCTGCATTACATGCTGGTTGTACAGTCCTCTGAATGCAGAACAAATTTAGGGCTTATAATATGGAAGTTAACAAATAGATGGATTACCATATAGAGAGATTTCCTAGAGGACTTCTGGTGGTAATACAAAATGGAATTAATTCTACATTATTGTAGTTTAGTCCCTGCTTTCTCAAAAACCTATGAACACTGCTGCCTTTTAAAAATATCAAATCTTCTAAAATATTTACATGCTGTAATATTTGTTGAAACCAATAGAACATTTATTTACATTTTATTGCAGTATGCTGAGGCACTCAAATAGCAATAACAAAAAGATTAGCATCCATCTCCAAATTTAATTTCTCTCCAGGCATGAATTAGACTGTAATTCACTAGAGCCAGCTTGTGGATTTAACAAACCATAAATCTCTGGTCTGTGTCAGCAATGGACCTGTATGTTGGGTGTCAATTGACAATTTTATATGAAACTTTTTTTGTTTCTCACCTATTTGTTTCTCAAACGTACCTCTGCATATCCTTATAATCATTTTAAATATGTATTTACTGAAATGAATTAAAACATGCAAATCGTCCATGAAAGGACATACAAAAATACATTTCAGTTCTAATACTGTGTACAGTTACATACATAAAAGTCTGAGTGAACATAAGGTACAACTTCTGTGTAAATATGAACAGAATTATAATATTTCACACATACCTCATATACTTAAAATGCAATATTTTGAATCTGACTAACTCATACACTGCACTCCAAGAATCCTCTTATTGCCATACATACAACAGAAACAGATGCTTTCACAGTTTTGAACACAACATGCAGTCCCAATAAAAAAAGGAAGCCTAATACAAACAGACTTAACAGCATCAGTAACAATCAATGTCACCTGACAGCATGAAAGGTAGCATGTTAATTCAAAATAAACACTCAGCATTGGTTTGTTTGAGAGACTGTGGGCAATTGGCTTAAGGTAGACGTGGTCATTTAGCTGTGTTTGGAAAGCAACTCCCAAGTCCCAGTACAACCAGTGGTGAGGAATACATATTTGATAAGCTGTAATGGTATTATGAGAAGACATGACTCATTAGAAAAGACAGTAATACTTGGTAAGATAGAGGGCAGTAGGAGAAAATGAAGACCCCATTGTAGGTGAATAGATTCAATCAAGGAAGCCACAGTCTTGAGTTTGCAAGGTCTGAGCAGGGCAGTAGTTGACCGGGGGGGGGGGGGGGGTCTTTCATTCATAGAGTTGTCATAAGTCCAAGCTGACTTGACAGCATTTAACAACAACAATGTTACAATGAGTTATATGACCATGTCATTTTGTAATCTTTTAATCAGCTGTTTAAAATATTAATGAAAAATGTACTCAGTGATATATTCAAAATACTTTTCCAGTGGATAAGACGGGGTGGAATTGACCTCTACTACAGGAAATAAGAGCTGTTTGACAGTGGAACATGCCCCCTCAGGAAGTGGTGGTGTCTCCTTCTTTGGAAGATTTGAAACAGAGGCTGGATGGAGGGTACTCTGAGTGTCTGTTTTTGCATGGCAGGAAATTGGACTGAATGGCCCTTGGGGTCTTCCAGCTCTATGATTCTATGGAATGAATGTGCACAAATAATGATATTAATAATTATATAACCAAGCATTTATATAAAGGATGGGAATCATGTGGTGCTCCAGATGTTGAATTATAATTCCTAGCAGCTCTAACTAGCATAGTGAATAGTGGAAAACACTAGGAGCTGCAGTCCAACAGCATTTGGAGGGTTGCATGATTCCCTGCTTTGTTCAAAGAATTTAGCCAGCATTATTTTGTTTATTAAATGCTTTGAGCAAAAGGGAAAGCTGAGTTAATGCCAGATCCAATGCCCATCCTTTTGCAAAGTCAGCACAAAGTTAGGATGAAATTGATACTAAGTAATTCCCAATCTCCTAAACTGGAAGTTATTTAAATTCAAGACAATTTCAACTGGATTAATATTTACTGAAATGGTTCTTAGTCATATTAACTATTTTATGAATGCATTCTAACTGCCACTCAGCAGACATATAGGCTTGCACTGTTAGGCTGCCCAAGCCTTCAAAAAAGTGAATACTCTATAGAAGGCCTTAGCTATAGGACATCCTACTTAGACTAATGACCTATGGGGCTATGCCAGTTCTACGGTTTTTGAAGCTATCTTCTGCACTAAAAATAGCAGTTATGTGGGGAAATTACAACAGAGGGTTGTACTGTTTTGTGAAATTAGAAGAGGCACTTGGCACTAAATCCAGACCAGAGCCAAAAGGAATTTCTAGTAGGGGGAGAAAAGCACATTAATTTAAGCTGGTTGTAGTAAATGCTGGAATTTTCCTTTGCTATACAATTGTTGGCTCATGGTAATAGCAGAGTAGAGTGTGGTTAGTTTACATAAATGGCATGCAGTTAACAGGAATTTCTCTTAGGAATGATGTAGTGATTTCTCAGAGGGCATGTCAATTAAATATTCCTGCTTACTCTGGCTAATCATATCAAATGCATTTTATTAACAGTCGTTTTCTAATCATTTGGCTTCATGATATAATAATAAGTTACTGAATTATGAACAGTCTTCATTGCTCAATGGTCTTGCCTTGATCACTCAGCTTTTTATAATCCTTAACTGGAGTTAATGTAGTGAAGGAACGTCCACTGTCAAATTAGCTTACAGTTGTAAACCGCGTAGACACTGCTTAGGCAGTATGAAGCGGTATATAAATGAAGCTTGTTTGTTTGTTTTTGTTTGTTTGCACTGCTGGCCTGTCCAAACCTTCAATGGAAGTGAATAGGCTTTACCTATAGGAAGGAAGGTTCTCTAGCTTCCCATCAAGCCTTCTCGGAGATAGAAGGTGAATATTACAGGTAGACAGAAAGCTATTACTTCATTTCTCAGTCATGTTTCATGAAAGGTGAAGTCAAATGTTTGCCTCAGTACTCACTCATTAGGTGTGTCCTTTTGACCACAGAACTGCCCATAGCTGTCAGTTGGATAAGCCACTTTTCTGGGGTCACCATGTACCCAAGCTGCATAAACATAAAAGAGAAAGAGAAATTAAGCACTATTCCATATCTGAGTTTCCCCATGCAGAAGCTTTGCTTGGAATTAGTTTTTAGTCATTAAAATGCATTGCCTGTCATGTACTGTTTTAACCTCTCTTGAGAGGTACTGAAGACTATTGATTTTTCTTAAACAGTAGGTTTTAAAAAAACGAAACAAGTACAGATGAATAGATAGGAAGTAAAACATTTCTAGCATTTCTCCTCTCCAAAAGGGTACATCTGGCTTGTAGCCAGAATATGAGGTAATGCACTTAGAAAATAACCGTTATTAAAATGAGCAGAGGAAAGCATTACAAAAGCTTTGCTGGCATAAAGCCATACAGTGGTATTGAACCAAGACAAACAAACTACCTTTGCTCACACATCCGAGCTTCCTTCTGTAGAGTGAATTGCATGAGCTACTTAAAATGTACTTTTCAACATCCACTTTATGTAAATCATTTTGAACTTGCTCTTGTATAATTGCTGCATCCTCACATTCATCTTGATTTTGTGGGGTTTAAATTAGAAACACTTCAAACCAAATCTTCTCCAAAGTCACTGGCAGAGCAACATTCTTGACATTTGAGTGACAGGGCACAAAGACACAAAGGGCCCTATAAAGCCATCAACTGCAACTTGAACACTGGCCCTTGCGAAGGTGTTAATAAAGCATTACTGATTCTCATTAGCCATACGTTATTTTGCACACATTGTTTTGTTAACCTGAGGGTTATTTTTTATCTTTGTTAAACTACTACATCAACTTATGAAACATCATCACAATGAGTAATTTTAAAAATCCTACTTTTTAAATGGTAGCAAAAGTCAGAACAAATCTTTGGCAAAATAAAGGTAACCTTTAAGGCTAACTGTTAAAGGTAACTGTTAACCTTTCTCTTTAAGATAAGAGTGGCTGGGCAACTTCCCCAAAAAACAACACCAACATTTCCCACAACTGGTACAAGGGTATTTATTTGAACTATTTTGTTGTTGCTGATGTACAATTATGCTACCTCTGTTATTACCTGTTTTCAAATAATTGTTTTGAAATTACATAATTTGAAAAATTAAACTTATTTAACCAGAGGTTTGAAAAGAGTTATTCTTTTCAATTTGCAGAGAAATAAATTTGCTTATATGCCACCCATCATGTATTTGTACAATTAAAAAGAGAAACAAGAAGATTAAATTACATTAAGCGGATTCCTTGTAGCTGAGACAGACAATAAAAGAACAGTGCATTACAGACCACTGTATCATGCTGTAAGACAGTAGCTTCTACTGTTTTAAAGCAGATATCCAGTAGAATCATATATTTGACCTTCTTGCTTGTCTTTTTAAGATCGTGCAAAATTAAATCAGTAAGTCTTTGTTTTGTTTTGTTTTTTTGGTATCACATATATATGTGTGATTCTGTGCATATCTGGCTCCTTGAAAGAGTAAAGTCTACCAGCACATTGCCTACACAGGAACAATGCTGAATCTCTCTGAGTTACGGAGGAAATCACTAAAACTACTTTCACATTGTATACTACAAAGCAAAGATATATACTAAAAACATGATCTAAAAATATGAGGCACAACCTTCACTCACTCCCTCATTCTTTTTTCCCTCTTTCCTGTCCCTGTTATCTATTAATTCACAGTTCAGCATCCAATTGAGCACAAGGGGGGATCATATTTGTGAAGAATAGGATGTTCCTCTGTTCATTGCTTCTTGACAAAAGAGGTATTCATTGTCCTTTAATGTTCTCTTAAAGCTACACCAGGAAAAAAAAAAAACCATAACTAAATGTATCAGTTTTTCCGGTAGCTATTAAACTCCTTCAATCGCTTGTATATGCAGCCTTTTTGTTTTTGTTGCAGTCTTCCATGGTTCTGAAGTTATTGTGTTTTCCAAGTATTTGAACATGACAGATTTCTCCCCCTCCCTTAAGAGTGTTATTCTTCCTACTAGGTATAGACACCAGCAGGGATAAATCTTGTCATAAGAGATTTAAAGCAGTCCTGCAATATCACATGCAAAACTTAACACCTGCACTGTACAGATAATTTAGAATTAGTTACCGCGGCCAACGAGATCGGCTTACTAAATGGGATTTTTAAAAAATCCCATAATTAGTCTCCATATTTCAAGAGCATTAGACAATATAGAGAAAAAATGTACTCTTGCTAATGACCGTTTACAATGTTTCCTCCAAACACATTTTCTTCATATAAAACACACA
>NC_056525.1:95235779-95319443 GCF_019175285.1 Sceloporus undulatus
TTGCAGGAATATACCATATGAGAAACACCGAATAGCAGATAGTGCTAGACTTGGACCAGTAAGATTCAACTTCACATTCATAGTCAGACACTGACTTACAACGTATTTATACACATCTTTTTCACAAACAAAGCAGTTCCAAACATCTTACGTCACACACTGATCTGGAAAGATATAGATTAGGCACTCACAAAACAATAAGCCAGAATTTTCAGGGAATCCTGGCTTAACATTTCACAAACAAGCATTGTAGTGCATGTTGCCCAGTTTTCCCAATTAGTTCCTCCTACCAGCAGAAGTGCTGCCACTAACCAGGAGTTGACAAGTATACTACATCCAAACCCAACTCCTGTTTTGTTGGTCTCAAATAAGACCAGAATTATCAACCAATTTCAAAACCTGGCTTTAGATTTGACTTGTCAGGACAATGACAAAATAGGAAACCCAGCATGATATAATACTATGTCTTTTCCTTTTGATGAGATGCTAGTTAATGAAGGCGTTCCTGCTACCAGGCACAGCCAATATGACAGTGTGCACCAGGTCAAGAATGAGAAGCCATGATTCTTCACAATTATGGTTTACTGTTTCATGTGAACATAGCCTCAGTGAGTGAACATAGTGAACAGCATACCCTCCAATATTTCTGAGATGAAAACCAGAACACATGGGGCTAAGCAAAATCAGAGCATGGTCAAGATGGCATAAATTATTAATGAGAAAGAACGTAGAAACTAGGAAACCCTGCAGCAGTTGACTTTTGCCTGAGCTTACTTTGAAAAGTAAGATTATCCACTTGTCTCCTCTAACCCAATAACTGGTTGCTTTTGCACTTTGTATTTAGTTTCTAGCAAATAAAGTAAGCTGAAGACAAAGGGAAGATGGAGAGGGAAACTGGGACATTTTAAAATCATCTGAATAAGTGGGATTAATCAAGATAACTGGAAGATATTCAGCAGCAATTCTCACGATGTGTTTTTCCGCTGCAACTGCCAGACTAAGTAGGTTATTATATTTGTCATTTTTAAGGGATACTGTGTGAACTGTGCTTCACTCTAATTCAAAGTCACATACCGCAGGCAGATCTTATAAATAAATACTACCACCTCAAAACTCATGCATGAAATCAGAACAGCCTTGGGAAACTTGCATGTTTTATGCACACAATCTTTCTGATGTGGTAATTTTTCTTTTGAGAGTAAGTATGATTTTTATGTGGGAATACTTTCAAACAACCATTCCTCAGAGCAGAAGTGCAAATTTAGTACCAGTAGGTGGGTATTTCCATGTCAATAATGCATAAAATAATTAGGCCTTGCTCAGTTGAATAATTAACTATATTGTCAGTCATATTTCTTAGATGCTGTGTTGTTTTCACCCCACAAGAAATGCACAGTAAGTACAGTGGACTCTTGGTATCCACCGGGGGTTGTTTCCAGGACCCCACCAGGAATGTTTAAGTCCCGTTAAATACAATGAATAGTAAAACTGTGCCCCTTATATTAAATGGCAAAATCAAGCCTTGATTTTGTAATTTATAATTTTAAAAAATATTTTCAAGTTGTGAATGCTTGAATATGTGGGTAAAGAACATGTGGATAGGAAGGACTGACTGCAAATTTATGGTTTTTCAGTCTTGTAGTTGAGTATATACATACTTCACCAGGCACAAGAAATCATCATCACAATTTTCCATGTAAATAGTAGTGATATATCCAAATTTCTGATTCATCAAATATTCTGGCTTTCTTTCCAACCATTCAGTCCAACGAAATGTCATTGTTTACATTTGCAATGCAGTTTAAACAGGACACAAGTCTAACACTTAGAAGCTAGTGAGGAAAAATCTTCAGATAAAATGCTTACTTGCCACAGTAACAGCTATAAAAGTGTTCTTGTCACAGTGTAATTTTGTATTTGTCCTGTGGGGGATCCTAACATAATAAGGCAATAAGCTAGGGCTAGATTAACCCATTTCAAGGAACATGGCTTTCTCAGTTGAATGTTTCCCCTTCATTCTGAACTTACAAGTGCATGCCTAATTTACAAAGCAAATTTCTAAAAAAAAGCAAGTAGATTCATCTTAGTTTCCTATGAAATCAGCTGTCTTTAATTGACAATCACATCTGCTCTATGGATACATAGGGAAGATGGTTTATGCCTCTTGACTGAACATAAGGATGGATCAAAGTGTAGTGCTATTTAATGGTTAGCACTTGACAAATCCTTCATTCTCTTTTCTATCCCACAACATGTGAAAAGCAATTGAACAACATTCATGAGATATATATAGCAATGACTGTCATTGCTTACCATCAGGCAGCTAATATACTTAGTAGACAGCTAACAGTTTTATTTGTATGCAAAGGGATCTTGTAGCACCTTTGAGACTGAGTTAAAGACATTACAGCATAAGCTTTTGTAGAGTTGGTGTACTTCCTCAGATGCGTTAAGTTTTATTAGTTGTGGAATTTAGCAATGAGCTGATGCTGACCTAATATAAAATGGCAAATGAAATGGAATCCAAGGATTCAGAACCTCCAATATGTGTAAAAGGCTGTACATTAGTGGATACTTTGCTGGTGCTGATGTCAAAAAGATAGACATAAAGACAAAAGATGAAACGAATCAGTTATTTTTTTGCAAAAAAAAAACAAAACCTTTGCAGACATTAATACAAAACAAAAAGCAAAGATTAACTAATAGGATTGTTATTTTACAAATAACAATCTTCTGAGTAAATACAATTTCAATTTATTAACAGCGACCTTCTTTTTAAAACCAGATCTGCAGGACTCAATCATAGAAGGCACTTTCAGTGTTTATGTATCACCTTCTCTGATGCAAAGCCAAAGATTTTTTAAATACCATACTTGAACTTTAATATATAAGATGAAATATTTCTGTTTTTAAAGCTGAAATTATTTTTTGTAGCAATTCATAACATCAAGACTCATCCTTTATCAGGTAGATAATTACTAATCTTAAAAGGACCAACAGTGGGCTCCAGTAATAACTATGCTATTAACTCTCTTACAGTATAGTTATGACTATCCTTCCACATGCTCTTCAGCATTGTTAGTCTAATTACCTGCCAAAATCTTTGCTCCAAGTCTTCACATAACTTGACAGATCCTTGGTGAAAACTTCCAGGAACCAATCAAAAATTTCTGAGACTCCTAATGAGTCAGCATTCAATGTGCCATAGGTATGGTGTGTGTTCAAAAATCTGTGAAGCCTTTACATTTTGAACCATCAAGTTATGCCAACATTTCTTGCTACTGTGCTTGAATAAACACCCAAGACAGACCCTAGAAATCACAAGTATCTGTCTTTTTAACACACTTGTCAATTTCCACTCATTTTACTTTCCTTTATTGCTTTGGCGTTAAGTAAGACAGTGACAAAACTGAATTGATAGACTCCCCATCAAAGACAAAGATGGAAAGGAAGGGCTTCCTTAAAAACAGACTGCAAGCTAGCTGACAATCAGAGCCAAAAGTGTTTGTCTGTTAAGTGTTTGCAGGCTTCATAATGGTATTTTTGTTTTCCCTTAAAGATAAAAAAAAATTAAGTATTTTAATATGTAAAAACACAAGCCTGCCAAATTGTGCTTATGGCTTTTTAACACTACCAATTTACCAACGCAATGAAGCAGATAATACGAAACATGATCCCAAATTTATACATATGGGTAGCTGTTGTATAAACATTCATAAGAAAAATTCTGTTTACTACTTCACAGATGGCCTCTCGTCCCAGTGGTTTAATCCCCCATTATGTCTTTGAGCACAGACCAGCATTAACTGTAAGAGAGAGACTCCACAAATAGTATCAGAAAAATATCTAGAACATCAAAGCTGAAAACTTCATTCTCCAATGAAAGAAGTTGACCACACTAAGCTTTTGCTATAATTGTGTTAAAACAGATACATAGCAAATCTCATGTTAATGTCTACTATGGAATTTGGTAAATACAGTGCATGTTTGTAATGTACAGAGATACACAGGTGGTCAAAATATAACAAGACATTATATTACATAGTTTTTGGTGGGTTTTTCGGGCTATGATGCCATGTTCTAGAAGAGTTTATTCCTGAAGTTTCACCAGCAGAGAAGATGCCAGCTGCTAGCTAAACGTCAGGAATAAACTCTTCTAGAACACGGCCTCATAGCCCAAAAAACCCACAAAAAATATGGATGCTGGTCATGAAAGCCTTTGATTTTTCATTGTATTACATCTAGGTACTCAGAAGTCTAGGTCCTTGCCTGCCACTCTTTTGTACAAGCTTATAATTTTTATTTTTATTTTACAAATAAAAACATAATGTTTCCAACCTCAGGAATAAAGTTTACCTGTTTCAGCTTGGTTTATGATCTGCTTGTGTCCAATAACTAGTATGAACTGTACTGGTTTGTCTTCAGTTCCCAGCTTTGACAATTAAACTGCTACTAGACTTTATGGCTAAGGTCTGGATGGGCCAACCTACCTATCTCCCCTATCTCTATCTTTAGGTTCATCATTCTGAGGAATGATATTTCAAATAATATTTTATTAAGAACAGATCTATATCTGTTAGAACTACTACTTTAAAAATAATTCAGAATTGAAGAAACTACAGTTTCCTCAAGATTTTAGATGTGGCTTGCATATCTTTTAGTCAGGAAGCTTGATTTTTATTCCTTTGTGTTATTACATTCATTCATCCCTTGGGATCTTTTTAGGAATCTTAAATGGTTTTTACTTATACATTTTTCACTGAGGCCAACTATCCTAGATTTCTGACTTTGGCAGTTAAAAAAACCTTTCTTAATAAGCTAGAAAATTCAAAACATAAATATTACATACTGTATTATACAGAAAAAAACTTAAGAATAACTCTTGTAATAATTTTTTCTGCAGCTCAAAATAATTCAAGCACCAACCATGGGTGAAACACAAATTAAGAACTTTGATAATAGAAGATTTGATGGTCTTTCTCTCTCTCACACACACACCTTTCTGAAGGCTTCAGAAAGACAGAAAGAGCCAAACCTTATCTTAAATTGGACAGGTCTAAATGCTACTCAGAATACTCATGCTTTTGTACAGCATTTTTCATCAATCAATACAAAGTTCCATAACTTAGAGGTGATAGGTGTAAACTTTCAAGTTTCTGCATCCAGCCAAATGTTGAATGACAGCCCTTTGTAAATATTCATAGACAAAGGAACTCCTCTTCCTTCTGTAACGAGCCAAAGGACAGAAATATACAGATCCTATTGGGTCATGAGATGCTTGAGGCACAACTCATGACTGTGAATTGATTTATACTCTATTTTCCCTTTATATGAACTTTATTGACTCTCATGCATTTTGAACAGGACAAATGCCTGGAGTCTAGCCAAGGCTGATCTCATCTTTCATTTAAAAATAAAGCAAAGGAAGGAGTATGAAACATGAGAGAGGGATAGTAATAAAAAGAATTAACCTGCATATGAATGCTGAATGCTGTTCTCTCTTTCTCTCTCTCCGAGGAATAGCGAATGAGAGAGAGATCGTCAATGGGAATGGGAGAAACGACCACACAAATAAAACATGGAATTTGATCTGAAGCTAGGTTTTATTTGAATATTTGCAGGTGCTCAGAAATTTAATACAACATCTACCCTTTACAGTTGGGGCATGTACAATGTCGTGTATGTGTGCAGATTTTCAACAGATGCAAAGCTGACCCTATTGTCTGTGACCAAAGCCTGAGGGAAAAGATGCAACTGGCCAAGCATACAGTCATTATCTCCATCAATTTTTGACAGATTTCGTGCGGTACATGGTTTTGGGAGCCTTTGCATAGAAAACTGCCATGAAATTCTAGCCAAAAGATTAAGGGAGATTTGTGTGGTGCTGGGAGAAAGCAAAGGATAGCAAGAAGGTTTAACAGTCCAGAGATGTTGCAAAATCACAACCTACCAACTGCTTATCTGCCTTTTTTATCCCAACTTCCATATTTCCCCCCATTTTTCTGATCCATCTGTTAATTTAGAATTAGGAACTTTTAACAAAGGTGTTGAGAGAAACATTTTGATGAACAGCAAAAGATCAGTGAGAAAAGATGATAATGAAGATTTTTAAAGAAAATATTCCTGTGTCAAACAGTGGCATTTCCATCCCTGGTGTCACCCGGTGCAGTGTGGGGCTGCAGGGGGATGGCAGCCAAAAGGATGCGCTTAGCCCTTTCATTTGCTGAGATGGTGGAAGTTTCCTTGTGAGGAGGCCTATGCTGCTGCAGCAGCAAGGCAGCAGAGGGGCACTTGGGCCTCTTCTTTGGTGTAGAGCAGAAGTCTCCAAAAGAGGAGACCTGTTCTGCTGCAGCAAACTGGCAAAGGAGCACTTGGCCCTCTCCTTTGTCATGGAAGTCTCCTTGTAAGGATGCTTCCACTGCAATGGCAAGTGAGGAAGGCTCAAATAGGTGTCATCTGGTGTGGGCTGCACCCACTGCACCCCCTCTAGTGATGCCACTGGTATCAGGAAAGTAATTTTGGCAACTTCTTTTTTTCCGTCACTTCCCAATATGTGAAGAAATCCTCAGAGGAATGCTAGTGTACTTTTCATCAGACAACCACTATACCAGTGTCTGAAAGTCTGATAATAATAGTATGAAATATGTTACATGAGTGACCTGTACCAATGGAAGATCTGGCTTGCCCTTCCAGCCCATCTTCTGGTCTGTTAGTGCTGTTCATGAATTCTAGTCTGGTCCATAATAAAATAATTACAATTCATAATTTGTGGATGAAAGGGATGAGCTGGTATGCATTCCAGAGGCCTAGGTGGAAGAGTTGGGTGGAGAGGACTTGTTGCAGCTTTGTTCGCTGTGGTATCTGGTGCAGCATCAATCCAGCTTGGAGTAAGGGTAGGAGGAATTGCAATCATCTCCCATCTGCCCTAGCATCAGTTCTGAGGCTTTGCACCTTCAGCTGGGTCAAAGAGATAGAATAGGACTGCTGCTGCTTCTGGACTGCCCATCCCACTGCCCAGCCTCAGAGGTGAAGGTGAAAAACCTCAGGATGGTGGCTATGGGAGACTTCAACATGCATCCTGAGGCTTCCCATACATAGCAGGAAATACCTCTGACCTGTTTTTTGGGGCTGGGTAGATGGATGATCATCTGGTTTGGGAGAAGGAATAACCTCATTATCATAGTCAGATCACTTCCTTGTTCTGACAGATCCATTTTCCAAGCTGGCCTGCACTTCCAATTAGATACCTTGTCATTTCCTCCCTGGATCGGGTATAATACCAGCAGCACCAGCTAGGGTGCGACAAAATGCAAAATCTAGGGAGGCCCTGAGATAGCATGAAGCCCACTTCCCCACTGGTGTTGTGGTTGGATATTCATGGAGTTGGTGCTTTTCTTCAGTCAGGAACGGTCACGGAATTAAACGAATGGGACTTCTCAGTCACCTCTTACATAAGTCCCATTGATTTAAATGGGTCAACTCTAGTTGTGACTAACATTGATCAGTGTATTACAGGATTTACCTTAGCCTTCTGTGAAGTTTTTTCTCAAACTTAGTTTCTTAGTTTCTGTATGTTGACATCTCATGGCCTGATTAAAGAACCTATTGTGCTGTTCCATTATTTATTTGCACAGACTCTATTTCCAGCATTATAAATAATGTTGAAAAGCCTTTTATCTTAAAAAAGAAAACTTCTTCTCACTTTCCTTCCAATTAATGTTAATTGCCAGCATTTTCTGTTCCAATCAAAGCTTTTACAATTGCAATAATATAGTAAAAAACTATTGAACCATGCTGATTCTACCTGCATTGTTTTAAAAAAAATCAATATAGACATCATTTTGATTCAAACCCTATAATTAAAACAGTCAGCTCATGTCTGCAGGTAGGTCATGCTTTATTTCCACGAAATATATTAAGTGAATGTAATTGTCTTGAATTGGAATGTCCATTTAACTTAAAGCAACAGGTATATGATTGATAGGATAGGATAACCTTCAATTTTGCACATATTTACTTACCCACGATTCCTAAAGCAATGTAACCCAGGATGACCACAACAAAGATGACACAACAGAGAACGTCTGTACAATGCCTAAAGACAGAAGAACATATTAAGTCATTATAAATATGTCCAACAATTTAATTGAAGCTCAGAATAATAATAAAAAAGTCTTGTCATATTATAGGTGAAAACTTCATCCACTGGCTACCAGTTCATTAATCTTTCACCAAATTTCATTTTCAATGCCACAGGCTTATGTTGAGCCAAACATTTCACTGCATGAAATAACCATTTCAAGTGTCAATAAAACATAAGCAAGGCCAAACTTTGATAGGCTTGCTCCAAGAAAGGAGTAGTCTGTAGCAAAGGATTTGTCCCAGAAACCCAACAGCCAGGTGGTGCTTCTTCTTCTTCTTCTTCTTCTTCTTCTTCTTCTTCTTCTTCTTCTTCTTCTTCTTGTGTGCCTGCATTTATGACTTATGGCAACCAGGGTTTTCTTGCCAAAATTTTTTGAGTGGTGGTTTGCCTTTGCCTTTCTCTGAAGTAGGGAAGTGTGACTTCTTCATGGTCACCCCAATAGGTTTCCATGGCCGAACAGCAATTTGAACCCTGGTCTCCAGCAATCAAATCATTATTCCATGCTGGATCTCAATCCAGCATAATGCATATTTATGGAATCTGGCTTCCTTCACAATCTATGGAAAATTTCCATGCATGGTGAATAGTTAGTCTGCTGCATTTGGCATGATAAGAAACAGAAATTTGGCATATTCCAACTCAACTCATATGATAAATCTGAAATTACACAAAATTAAGGTCCTGCTTGTGATGACTAGCTTTTATGAGTGGAAAGGTGCTATTACTAAAGATTTTGAAAAACTGGTAGCCACCTTATATCCCATTTTGGGAGAAAGGTGGGACAAACATCTAATACAATAAATACACTGTTATTTATTGGATGTTATTAGCACTTTGTTGACAGGATATACAGGCATCCACTACTATCTGAACAGTCCCAGAACATTATTTTCAGCAGTTCCAGACAATACTCACAAATCAGAATGGTCAGCTATATACAGACAGAACATGGAATATGGCATATTTAGAAGCTCATTTAGTAACGTTGTGTATAGGCGAGTGGGTTCAAGAAGTACTACCATACAGTACAGTACAGATTTTTGTGGTTTTTTTTCGGGCTATGTGGCCATGTTCTAGAAGCGTTTCTTCCCGTTAGGAAGAAACTCTTCTAGAACATGGCCACATAGCCCAAAAACCCACAAAAAACCATGGCAGCCAGATCTCAATTCTTGGCAAAGAATGGACCGTTGTGTGGGATATGAAGACAATGCCTTCCTTTCATTCTAATCAAAGAATAAATGTTTTCCCTAAATAATGTGAAATATAATGTGAGTTTGGGATCCTAAATTATACTTAAGAAGCTCAGGGGACCTTCAGTATCCTATTACAACTAATTCAATAACATGAGTGTGTAAAAGCTATTTTACACTCTCAGGCAACCCCAGTCTGTTGTCAGGGAATAACTACTACAGATTCATGATCCAAAATAGCTGCTGAGGGTTTGGAAGCACTTATGCACAAACACAGTGGTATATTAGAATCCTAGCTATATTCAATTACATTGCTATGTAATTATATTGCTAATGTAGCATAACCTGTTTGCTACCTCAGTTTTGTTCGTTCAAAGAGATGTCTATTACAACTTCCACATATAAAGAAAGATGGTGTGTTTCAGATGCTCATTAAACAGAATTTACACATGCAACTACATTACCTAATGATTGCAATATCAACATGATGACTTGAACACATGAAACAACTACCCCAAATCAAGCACCACAAGAGTTATTGTCTTCCCCACACACACCAGTCTTTTTCATTTCACTGGAGCCAATACTCATAGCCACCTGTGAGCAATCAAGTAATAAATGCAGGGCATGGTAAATGCATACGGATCACGTCTCTGGTCACTGTCATATCTGAGAGAAATATGATCTCTCAATATGGCAAAGATGGAGTAACAGCAAGTTCATTCAGCTTCACCAACCAAGCTGAAAACCACTACCAAGGTAAATCCACAAGGGAAAATGATGGGAATATTGTAACATCAGAGTCAGTGGCAAAATAAATGAACTAGCCGAGCTGTCGTGAGTGTAGAAAGTAGAAAAAGACCAAATATTAACTGCAAGGGACGATAAGTGTTTTTAGCACACTGAACTCTTAACTAAATGGGTCAATACACTGAAGTTTAGCAAATTTACATATATATTAATTTATATGGCAATGGTTCCAGCTCAACTATTTTTCTAAACTACACTCTATTTTCTTTGTCTTAATATTTCTTCTGTATTTGTTTTGTTTTCCACTTTGAAAACGCATTTAAGCCGAAGAAAAGATTAAACTTAAATAAACAGATATCGCCTAAACAAATGAACAAACAAACAAATATTAAAGTAATCTTCCACACTAATATGAACTCAACATGATTAGTTTGGTCACCCATTTTTTTAAATGACACATATTCAAGGTGGATTGACAGCAAGTGTAATTGTGTGCCCAGAGCATCATGTCTTCCCATTCCAGCTTTTACAATTGTAAACCATTACTGAAGTAAAGATGCCACATGGCTTTAATTAAGCAGTAATTGAAATAGGATATGTCCTTCAAGAGAAAAGGATAGTGAAGTCATAATTGCTAGTAGGATGCTAATAGTGAGGCTCAGCCTCATTCCATCAAGGACAGAAAAAAACTTCCTTTAGAACTTTGAGACTCAAACTTTCTTGACGTTGCCTTCTTCAAGTAGTTTCCAAATTGTGGCAACCCTATAGCAACCGCATCATGGGGTCTTCCTGGAAAGTTTTGTTCAGACAGGGTATCATCATACCCTCAAGGAGAGTCCAAAAAGGAGACAACTGTACTGATCCCTATCAACAATCCAACTGCAGAAGTTCCCTTCTGTACCAATTTCAGGCATTTTGTAAATCTCTCTCTCTCTGTGAGTGTGTGTGTTTACCTTCACGTCACCTGCCAACTTACGGCAACCTCATGAATTTCACAGGGTTTTCTTAGGCAAAGAATACTCAGAGCTGATTTGGGATCAGAATTGTGTATTTGAGACCAAGGGACAACAGAATGTTTAGTATCCAACAATAGCTTTAAGCTCATAATAATAATGTTGTTGTTGCTGTTGTGTACCTTCCAGTTGTATCTGAATCTCATACACCAGAACACACACTGCATGTTTTCAGCTTGCAGTGCCTGGAACCGAGTAGTGTAAACATTCAAAGACCAAGGTTTTAAAGATTCATCCCAGTATGATAGCCAACACACTCTCTCAAAAAGAAAATATCTAAATACACATTATTCATATGAGTGACTTTTCAGCTGTAGTTATTTTAAAATGCCAGAGGAGTAATTTTCTACCCAGGGGATGGCTTTTGGGTCACTATGCTTGTTGCATCACAATGATAGCTGTGCAGCTCTTTCTGATCTTGAATCTATCTGGTGAACAGTGACTGACATGCAGAGAGTGAATTTGGGGTGACTAGCGTGCTGATTCAGAACACTGATCTTCTCCAAACATTCAGATGTGCCCTTGACTTGGCTTTCAGCAATATTAATACTAGAAACCTGAAGCTCTTTCTTTAAAGATTACTGAAAGCACTAGCACTTCAAATAATTTACACAAGGTTTAGATCCATTCTAAGTCAAATTTCTTCTTCATTCAAAACTGCATTTTACAGCTCAGTGTTTAATAAAAGATGCCTCAAACAAATATGTCTGAGGTAAAAACAAAAAACTAGCACAATGCAGTATTTTAACAAAGCATTTTTTCTTTTTAAAAAAGAGTTTGGGGGTGCAGTACAGACCGCCCAAAAATGGTGGTATGCAGGCACTCGTTTAAACTCCGGAGGGCCGCCGCAGCCGCCGGACCACACAATGTCCCTCCGGAGTAAAAAGAACCTGGTTCTTCCAGGTTCTTTTAGTGGCCCCCGGGTTACATCGCGAAAGCGCCATTATGTAAAAATGGCGATGACCGTGTGGACAGGATGCCGCCATCAGGATGCCGCCATTACATACTAGGGTTCCAGACCTTGCAGTTGTGCAGTTCAGAACCCTAGTATCGCCACCGCTTTAATGCTTTAATTCATGGATGAAATATCTGTGGATATGGAGGGCTGACTGTAATTAAGCTTACGTTTGGGCTAATCACCCTCCATTGAATTCTTTTTGTATATTTTATAATGTCTGCCTTTTGGACATTTTGGACAGGTGCATAAAACAGAAGTTCTACTGTGACCAAAAGATGCTGGACACTTACTTATAAAAACCTAGAATAACAGCTGTTATAGGAAAAATATGGAAATGTTAGATTACTACTTATACTTCCTCCCTCTTTATAGGAGGGCACTAATGACACATAGTTTGTCACTGTTGTGTGCCTTCAAGTTATTTCCGACTTATGGCGACCCTAAGATGAACCTATCATGTGGTTTTCTTGGCGAGTCTCTAGAGGGGGTTTGCTATTGCTGTGCTCTGAGGCTGTGAGAATGTGACTTGCCCAGGATCATGCAGCGGGTTTCATGGTCTAGTGGGAATTAGAACCCTGTTCTCCAGAGTCATATTCTAATGCTCAAACTCAGAAAGCCAGCATGGCATAGTGGTTTGAGGATTGGAATATGACTCTGGAGAACAGGGTTCTAATTCCCACTCCTTCAAGCCTTGGGAGGGCTGGTGCAGTTGGTGAGGTTTCAATGAGGCTTCAGAAAAGGGAGCTTCAAGCTGCTTTTTCCTGCCCATCTGTTTTGCCCCATCATCTGTACTTGAAAAGTGTTTTTCTCTCCAGTGATGTGGGAAAAATAGATTTTTCTTGTTGCTGCTGAGTATAGTGACATTTCCTATTATGTAGAGAGATCTTGTAGCATCTTTGAGACTAACTGAAAGAAAGAAATTGGCAGCATGAGCTTTTGTAAAATTCAGTCAAATGCATTTGGTGGAGTGGAAGCCTGGTAGAGACATATATTTGCCATTGGTATGTGAGGGTGTCAATTCAAATTACAAATCCTTTGCGTATGGAAATGAAGTTGCATGTCCAGTTTTAACAATGGTCATTAGTGCACAAAGACATAGGAAACATAGGCCTTTGTGCTTGGAGATGAACTGGCAGATCTAGTTTTGCAATGGGACTAGACTGTGGTGAGGGGAATAAATGAATGTAGGGCATCCCCATGAGGATGGGGTCGGATCATGTTGAAGTGTTTGTAGTGTGTCAGGAATCTATTGTCTTTGTTCAATCCATTGCTGAGGGACTGTAGTTTGTGGATGAATTCTAGTTCTGCTGTTTCTCTTTCCAATCTACCTTTGTAGTTCTTTTGTTCAAGGACTGCTGTTCTGAGATGGAATGCCCAGGGAGACTGAAATGTTCTGCCACCATTTTTTGTGCATTCCCATTCCTAATGTCTGATTTATATCCATGTATCCTCTGGTACAGGGATTTGATGCCAAATCCAAGGAAAGTCTGATGCATTACTGACTGCCTCCAGAGTTTCCAGAATATACTAATATTATTCTATTCTCCTGAGAATCCTTAATCTGCAGAAAAATTGTGTCAGGAAAAGAGTCTGGTTTTAACTTTTGTGCAGGGATCATAGGTCAGTCCAGTGAATGGCCTGAACACAGATGAAGACAAAATAATTGCTTTTTAAAAAGATACCACTCATCACTGGTACTTGGGATTTTTAAAATACAGGTTCATTATCCCTTATCAGGAATTCCAAATTCCAAAATATTCTAATATCCAAAAGTGTCCACATGGGGGACTGGGATAGTGACATTTTTCCTTTCATTTTTTTGCTTCCATAAACAAATTTTAATCGGATAAAACAAGACATACATACATTCATACATTCATATGTACTCACTTTGTGCATAAACAAATTAATCACAAGAACCATGCAATATAAACAAATAGAAAAAAAATATTAAAACTAGCCTCCCTCCCTCTGACCCTCTAAGTCAAACATATAGAAATTATACGTACTTCTTTATTTTACTTAATCTATATTAGTACATCTGCCAAATCAATATACCTAAATACAGCTCACTAATCAAATCCCACAAAGTATTTACCACTTCTTTCCTCTTTAAATATGCAATAAATGTTTCTCACTCTTTTAGAAAATTTTGCAGTATCCCAGGGTACTTGGAGGACCGCCTCTCTCCACATAATCCGCCCCGCACACTTAGATCATCCGGGACAAACCTGTTAGAGGTTCCTAGAACACATCTTGTAAGGACCTCACAGAGGGCTTTTACCATCGTTGCCCCGTCTTCCTGGAATAAGCTCCCCTTAGAGCTTCGCTCTGCCGCCTCATTAGATTCTTTTAAGAAGAATTTAAAAACATACTTATTTAGATTGGCCTTCCCTCTTTAGTTTAATTGATTTTCCTCTGCCCTTTGTTTTTCTCCTTTGACTCCGAAATATTTGTGATTGATTGTTTGTACCCTGATATGTGTATTTTTTGACTCCTGTTCCTATTTTTGTAGTAATGTTTTAATTTTTTATATTCTAATTTAATTTGTATTGTAAACGCTATTGTAACTGTTTTTAACATTTGTAAGCCGCCTTGATCTTTTTTGGAAAGGCGGGGTATAAATAAAATTTATTATTATTATTATTATTATTATTATTATTATTATCTTTTATCAAAGTAGACAATTCATCAATTCCTGCCATCTTTATTATCTTTAATATCCATTCATCTTTAGAGGGAACCTCTGGATTCTTCCAATATTTGGCATACAACACAGTAGCTGTTATTATCATGTAGTATAACACTTTATAATTCAACTCTTTGACCTGTTCATTTGGTATTCCCAACAGAAGAAGAAAATCTGGTACCAATTTGTTTAATTTTAAACACCTCCTCCAACAACAATTGCATCTGCTTCCCAAATTTCTTGGCCTTATTACATGGCCATCACATGTGATAGAAGGATCCTTCACATGTGTCACGCTTCCAGAAGACATTATTTGTCCTTTTATACATTTTAGATAACTTTACTGGTGTCAAGTACCACCTGTACATCATCTTAACAAAATATTCTTTAAGGTCATTACATCAAATCACTTTAAATCCTTTGGCTCATATCCTTTCACGTTGTTCTAAATCTATGTTGAAGTTCTGGGCCAATTTAATCATGCAATCTTCCACTACATCTCCTTCTAATTCTATTTTAAACAACAATTTATAAATTTTCTCAGATCATGATCTGAGCAGTTTTCAACCTCAAATTGTTTTTTCTTTCTCAAAGCCAAAGAGTTTCCTGTTCACTCTAAATCTCCCTACTCATTGTCTATATCTGTACCATTATAAATTCATGATAAGGGCAGCTATGAAAGAACTATACCGGATCCTAATTGAGCACTAAAGTTAGAATTGGCCAGTCCATTGTATTCCCCATCACCATGTACAGATGTGAGAGCTGGACAGTGAAGAAAGCAGATAAGAAGAAAATCCAACTCATTAGAAATGTTGTGCTGGAGAAGAGTGCTGAGGATACTGTGGACAGCCAAAAAGACAAACAAATGGGTCCTTGAACAGATCAAGCCTGAACTCTTCCTAGAAGCCAAGATGATTAAACTGAGGCTGTTGTACTTTGGCCGCATCATCACAAGGCATAATGCTAGGAAAGTAGGAGGGAGTAGAAAGAGAGGCAAACCACATGCCAGATGGCTAGACACAATTAGGGAGACCATGGCCCTGAATCTACAAGTCCTAAGCAGAGCAGCGGAAGATAGGTGGGTTGGAGATGTCTCATCCACAGGGTCACCATGACTTGGGGTCGATTCAAGAGCAGCTAATAACAGCAATAACAATTATAAAATCAAATTAAATTAAAAAAATAAAAATCCAACTTTGCTCATTTGGTTCAAAAATGTTTTGAAAGAAGCACTTCTTCAGATAATGCAAGGCTGTATATGCTTCATACTGAACCTCATTCTCTCTTTGATGTTTCTATTGTGAACCAGCTGCTAATATGCTTGCACCGCATTAGAAATGGAATGTAAAATCCCTGGTAATTATTCTAGATAGAACTCTTATGCTGTTCTGTACCTTGGGCACTATCCTGCCTCTCCTGTCTTTCCTACTTAGACCACTGAAATGTATTTTGAGTTCACTTTAATGCTACTGCACCCATGCAGTCATTAATTCATTAGGATCCCCATCCCTAAATACAGTGAGGTCACAGTATTGAAAAGTTCAGATCCATGTCACTTTACTAAAAATACTATATTACTCTTATGGCTCTCTTGTTGTTTATATTTTAATTTGCCAGTCTTTCATGCATGTTCTTTCAAAGCACTCCTGCTGTGACCTATCTTTGTGTACTTAAGCAGAGTAAGAACAAAGGCTGAGAGAAGGCTTGAGGGTCCGAATTGTTTGCTGCTTTTCCCTTTTCTTTCCTTTTTCAATGTGGAACTTTTGAAGATCCTCAAAAAGAGTAACTGTTGGCTTTGCCTCCTGAATACATTTAATTCATGACCTAATTTAAAGATCTGTTTAAGGGAAAGGCTAGGACATTATTGCTCTAATCAACATATTTTTGGGGGGTTCCTATAATTTTCTTTTATATTTTCTGTACATCTTAAACTAAATTTTAAAATAAAATTAAATAAATATTTTTGACCTTCAATTACTTGGAATATAATATGAATAATATGAATTTCACTTGCATACCAAAGGGTCCCACCACCAGTATATATGTTGAGTACTCGATCTTTCAGTACTCCATTTAGTAGAATGAAATAGATTGGGCCAAATAATTCAGTTCTCAACTACTAGCAGTATTAAATATTAAACACATGCAGTAAGATTAACATAAGGGGCCTGAATTCTGCATAAACCTTGTGCGCCAAATGAAAATTCATTTCCCCCACAGAGCCTTGTACTGAGCCAATATAAATTCTAAGAAAGTCACAAGATGTTAGATCATATCAGATTGGTAATTACATATTTTATATTCTGATAGTTAAATAATTCTTTGACAGCTGAAAGGTGTCTCTTTGTCGAAGAGCTCCACTCTAATAACGATGTTGTTGTTATGGCTTCATAGCATATGTTAAATGCATTTTGCTAGTTTAAAGAAACATTTTTCTGCCTGGCTTTAAGGGCAAAATCTATCAGCAAACTTGTCAGAAAACCAAATTATAATGCAGGTTGTACACTCAGCCTATGCTTATTTTCCAAATCATGCACTAGAAAGGAAGCAGACCAATATATTTCATTGCTACAAGGAAGAGAGGAGAATCCAGGAGGCAGAAACCTTGATTTTTATCAGAGCCATAAAGAAGCTTAATTTGTGCACGATTAATGTAATGCATTTTAATCTACTATTTTTCAAAAAGTAAATAATGGAAGAAATAAAAAAGCAGAAGCCTATAACTAAGAGACAAATTAAGCACAGAAACAGGCAGACACCAATGGAAAATACTGATTTCCTGTTCCTATAACAGGATGGAGATACCTGGTTTTGGTGCCACCACACTGTTGTACACTGATGATCTGTAACACTGTATTACATAGCCAGCATGGTGTAGTGGTTTGAGCACTGGACTATGACTATGACTCTGAGGAAGACAGGGGTCTCAATAAATCTTGCTAAGAAACCACATGATAGGATTGCCTTAGAGTTGCCTTAAATCAGAAATAGAGGGGCACACAACAACAACAAATAACTGTTTTAGCACAGCATTTGGTAGCCAATATTCTAAAACATTTATTTGATGACATTGCAGTCTTTGAGATAAGCTAAGCACCTGCATCATCTTGGAGGAATTAAATTCTGAAACTCTAGTTATAACTATGATTTGGAAACTACTTACCAGATATGGCTAAAAGTCTAAAGTAGGATAGGAAAGTGACCACAGAAACAGGATGGACAATGCCCCTCATCCCTCATCCCTGCAGCTGGCCCATTTGTCCTGAAAACCTGGTCCAGAAACCAGAGAAAGCCTCCAAAGCAGGTGTTCAGCCAGTACAAACAGCTGCAAGGGAAGAAAATACCAATGCCAGTATGGTGTTGCATTTAGGGCAAGGTTCCTCTATTGGGTGGTTTAGTGGTTAAGATGCCAGTTCTGACAATCAGAAGACCAGAATGTCGGCAGTTTGAAGCCCAAGTCCTGCATGATGGGGTGAGCTCCTGTCACTAGTCCCAGCTTCTGCAACCTAGCAGTTCGAAAGCATGCAACCTTTTTTCCCCTATTGTATGGCAAACATCTAGTTTTGTTCCCTAAGTAAAACTTCAACAAGTTTCTAAGAGTCCTGAGACATAGGCAGAAAACAGACGGCCCTAAAGGGGTGGTGTCACACCGCTCCTTTGTGTGCTGGATCAGTGCTGCAGCAGCAGCAGCACGCCACAGTCCTGATCTGGCCTTTTCCTGGCACAAAAAGGATTGGCAGAAAGCTGCTCCTTTCTGCACCTGGGAAAAGGTGCCCTTTTTGCCGCTGCTACAAGTTTGTGGTGCTCCAGCGGTGTGCAGTGTATGAATGCCACACCACTGGAGCACTGTAATGCTGCCCACCATCTGGGTAGGTGAGCATCAGGGCATGTGTCATTTAAATGCTATGCCTCCATGCCACCCCCAAGCTGACGTATTATGCCCATCTGTTTTGCCCCATAAGCCCACTACTAACAAGAGACAGAAAAATACTGAATCATCTCCAGTGCAATGACTTTATACAGTGTAGAGAGCTTTAAATAATAAAGTGAGTCATGCAGTGATCAAGTAATTAATGCAACAGAAAGTACGGTATATAGTGAAAGGAACAAATGACTTATGATTTCCCATTTTTAATGAACTGGGAAGAAATATTGTATATCTTTAAAGAATTATGAATATTTTACCATTGTGAGCAACCATGTAAGAGTCCTAATTTTGTACTAGGTACATCAAACCATTTTATGGGTACAAACACAAATTTCTTGTTCATTAAGTGTATTAAAGCTTTATTTTATTTTATTTATCTGTCTCACATTCAAAATCTTTTTTTCTATTTTTGCCCACAGGTCAGTTCTTTTTGAAGTTGTTAATTTCAAGAGCCCAGAGGCAGTAACTTTATGAACAGAAGAAAATGCTTTCATGAACTATTAACCAAGATAAGTCTTGTGAGAATCAAAAGGGTTAGAGTGTGCAGTCTGAAGTCAGCTACTAAAGGTTTTTTGTTGTTGTTTTTGTTTGGTTTAAAGGAAAGTGAGAAATAGGGGAAAATAATCTCAGAGATCATGTTCTTGGGAAGGAGATAACAAAGGTAGCTAGTAACATCTCACTAGTGAGAGGCAGTAAGTCCAAAACTTGGAAATATATATGACAAGACAGTAAAAACAGAACAAAGACAAACTGTGAAATCAGAGGCAATTAATGTTTTTGTTATGCTATGTAGACTAATGAGGTATGGTATGTAACCAATGTATGTTTTTTCTTTCTTTAGATAGCTGAAGTTCACAAAGAGAAAGTGGTAAAATTTGTTGGTTGAGAAAAGGAGTCTGGAGAAATGTAGCGACGTATTCTACTAGTGTCTGTTCAACCTTCTTTTATGAAGTGGTACTGGAGAAGACTCGTCCAACCTATTTTGTTGTTATTACAGTTGGCCCTCCACATTCACTGGGGTTAGGGGCAAATGACCCACCATGAAAGTGGAAAAAATTCAAATATCCATGGCATCCCCCTCTTCCTCACCAGGACCCTCTTGAGGACGGTGGGAGATGAGGGGTGTTGCCATGGTCCCTTGCAGTATCTGCCTCTTTCTTTGCTCCTCCTTCCTTCCACCTTTCTTCATGCCTTCACTGCCTCTTCCTTTGTCTTCCTCCTTCCTTCCTTCCTTGTCGCTTTCTCTGCCTGCCTGTCCTTCCTCCCTCCCTCTTTCTCCCATGGACAAGGCGGATGTGGAGGGAAAGAGCCCACTGATAGGGTGTGCTCTTGAGCAGCCAAAAATAAGCGTCTCCTAAGAAAGAACAAGACTCCTGGTTGTTTCTTATCATTGTCAATTTCTAGCACGAAGTCCTTGCATCTTTTTCAGTCCATTTCAAATCTGGTGCTGATATATAAGGAAGAAGACTTGGACTTGGAAGGGCAGCTATGAACGAACTAGACAAGATCCTGAGGTAAAATATATCACTGGATTCTAAAGTTAGGATGAGTCATGCCAAATATTCCCTAACTGTATGTATGACTGTGAAAGCAGGACAGTGGAAAAAGCTAATGGGAAGAAAATATAGTCATTTGAGAGGTCGTGCTGGAAAAGAGTTCTGCGAATACCCTGGACTGCTAAAATGAAAAATGGATGGGTCCTGAACTAATGATGACTAAACCAGAAGCAACGATGACTAAGCTGAGGTTGTCATACTTTAGCCATATCATGAGAAGATAGGACTCATTAGAAAAAACTATAATGCTCAATAAGGTGAAGGGCAGTAGGAAAAGAGGAAGATCACAAACCAGATTGATAGTTTCAATCAGCAAAGCCACAAACATGAGTCTGAAAGACTGAGCTGAGGATAGTGTGACTTCAAGGTCTATTATTCATAGGGTCACCAAAACTTGAAGTTGACTTGAAGGCAGTTAACATCACAACGAATCTGAGGAGGAGGAAAGCATGGTCAGCAGAAAGAACTGGCTAGTGACTTCTGAAAAACTAGAAACCACGTTCATGGAGCTTTGTGTTATCATAAGGATCCTCTAATTAAAAAGGGCACTAAAGGCCTTGCAGTCACTATAAGTCATATCGAAGGCCGGTCCCAAGAGACAGACAGACATTTGGGAGAGGTGAGATTGGTAACTGAGAGAAGTCTGGACTTTTTAAGCTTCCATTTCGTGAATGTTATTCTTAGAAACCGATTAAAACATCTGTATTTTTTTTTAAATGGCTTATTCCTACACAGGCATAGCAAGGATTATCTGAACTTCTTAGGAACAGCCAGCTTCATTTGCTTTGCCTGTACCATCCTTTCCCTCTTCCGTTATCTGCCAGAAACACAAAGACTATTCAATAAATCTGGGCTTATTTTACAAAGCAGCCCAAAGCCTCAGTATGAGAGTGGGGAGAAAGCCGATTGTCTCTCAGCCTCTGAAATTAAGCAGAGTGCTCACCATTGTCCAGACCCTTCAAGGGGTGTAATTAAACAGGTCTGAGGCCTTCCAACAACCACAAGGAAAAAATCAGCATTATGAATTTAAGGGGTTTCAACTTCCCTGGAGGGAAGAAAGGGAGAAGTTACTGAATTACAGGGGCATTTTTATGTAGCAAATGCAATATTCTGCAATCGATCAATTCAAAGAATGTATTTTATTCTGTTCTTGTTAATTTCAGAGCCTCCTTGGGCCACCAATTATAGCTCTTTTTGTTCACATACTCTGAGGTTTAATTGAGCAATCCCCTTTAGGCTTTCACAGAGAGAAAACAGAGGCCAGTGAACACACTGCTAATAATCCCCTGATATGTGAACAAAATAATAGATGTGAACACAATAGGAAGACTGGTTTTATCAGTGTTGTGATGATACAATGGAATGGAAATAATATATGGATGAAATACTGTAAATAAGAATGTTTGAAGATTTAATTTCACGTCATTTTTATAAGGATTTGTCAAATTTCTTCAGGATAAGGATGGAAAGAACTTAAAGTTCTTTCTAAGAGGCATCTCATCTTTCATAGCTATAGGTTAGGCAGGTCTAACATGGTCCTCTTCATGCTGAGGATAGCTACATCTGTTTAATTTGGCCAGTACAAGTGAGGTTGAAATTCATTTCAATTCACTTCTATGGATCAAAGTCAGGCCCCCCCCCCCCCATTCTCAGATTCCTTATCCTCAGATTCAACTATTTAAAGCTTGAAAATATTTTTAAAATATATACATTTCTAAAAGCAAATCTTGATCTTGCCATTTTATATAGTCGGCCCTTCTTATACAGAGATTTTTTATACACAGATTCAAGCATCCATGGTTTGAAAATATTCAAAAAAAGTAAAAATTTCAAATATCAAACCTTGATTTTCCATTTTTTATAAGGGACACCATTTTGCTGTCATCATATTTAATGGGACTTGATCATACATGGATTTTGTTATCCACAGGGGATCTTGGAACCAAACCCCAGCATATAACAAAGGTCCACGGTATAAGAGATGCCGTTTTACTATGCCATTGTATTTAATGAGATTTGAACATCCACAGATTCTGGTATCCATGGGAGGACCTAGAACCAAATTTCAGTGGGTACCAAGGAGCCACTGTATAACCTATATTTTTAGAATGGAAAGAAACAGATTTGGTTTTTTTAAATGGAAGAAAGTGAAACTAAGGTATTTTATCATTGCTGTATGAGAGAAATAAACACCAAAGCAGATGACCTGGTAACCAAATTAAGCTTAAAACATGAAATGTTTTGAGTTTTAATTCAACAAACTTTGAAGTGCTATGCTTCCCTGACTACATATATGTTAAAAGATTTGTTTCCCACCCCCACTGCCTGCCGCTTCCTCCCTTTAGTGCATTATAGTGGTGCCATGAACTTTGAATTCTGGGCTGAAGAACTCATTTCAGAGGTTCTCTCAAACAGATCAAAGGAAAAGTGAGGGAGAAAAGCCTCAGGTAGAACTGTTGGTATCTGGAACCAGTGGTGGAGTACAAAGGAAGCTCAGCTCCTTGACTCTTTTCAGACCAGACTGAAAAGATGACTGACAAATTTCCCTTGCTCTGGACAAATGAATGAGGTAATAACAAGGTGTGCAAGTATCAACACTGATTGTGCCAGCCAAATGAAAAGAGAGTCAGAAAATGATGAGAATAATCAAGCAGAGGCTTTCTATATTTCTTTTTGATATCCACACACCACCTTTTCTTCTTCCTGTCAGTGAAAAAAAATCCATAACCACAAATAACTAATATTTTGCTACTTTTTCATGACACCCCTGATCTGCAGCCTGAGGCAGTTGCTTCACTTTGCCTAATGGTGGGGCTGGCTATGCGTTGCATGGATCTTTTCCCCAGTCTGCATGAGCCAAATAAAACAACTGCCCCCTGTCATCTTGGTGTGGTGAATGGATAACACACAACTCAAACTCTGGCTCTGGTGTGAACAGACTGGACAGCGGCCACTCATTTAGCACCAGAACTGGGTTCTACCCTTCTTACTGTGGAGAAGGCCCCAGTTGCTCCAGATCTTCCTGGAAGATCCAGAGTTCTGATGATGGATGGCTGTGAGAAACATGTCCTGCTCTGCCCCCGCCCCGCCCCCCAGTGCATCTACTGCTTCTGCACATCTGAGGTCTGAACAAAGCACTCAGACATGTGATCAAGGCAGGGCACCTCATTCTAACCTCAGAGCAAAGAAACTATAGATCAGGGGGACGCACATCGCAGGATGCATGGATCAGCGGGATGCACATGAGATCAGCTGCACAGCATCGCAACAGCAATAGCAGCTTTATTTATATACCGCTTCATACCACTCTAAGCAGTCTATAAGTGGTTTACAATGTAAACTAATAACCCCCAACAAGCTGGGTACTCACTTTAGTGACCTCGGAAGGATGCAAGGCTGAGTTGACCCTGAGCCCCTGGGATTGAACTCACAATCTTGTGGTTTGTGAGTGAGTGGCTGCAGTACCAGCATTTAACTACTATGCCAGCAGAGGGCCTTTGCAAAGGGGGGGGGGGGGAACCAGGCCACCTCTGGGACCAGACATGGCCCTTGTAGCATCCAGTTCAAAAAGGGACATGCACAGGGGGAAAAACAACATATGGAAATAAATAGCATAATCTCTATCCATACTGTTAATTGGTCTATCAGTTCAATTCAATCCAAACATTTGTTTTCATGAACTAATGTCACTTGTATTTAATGTATCTAATTAACTGATAAGCAAAACTGCTTATCAATGAAGAGCCTTTAAATGTTTGAGGGATGGTTCTAGTTTAGATTCTCCCACTTTAGAATTCATGTAGACACAACTCTGCCTATTAAATGATACTGGTGTTTGAAAGAAAATAATACATCTTTGCTTCTTATATTACTAGTATAGTAATGCCAAGGAATAGCAGTACCAAATGTAAAATTCGATGTTCCAAAACCATATGCACCTCTGCTACACAGAAGCTAAATGGAAACACTAATTTTCCTATGATTATTTTTTATATTTTGTTTTATTTTAATCTTCAGACACTATATACATATCTGTCTGTCTTGTGCATACCCATACAATGAAAACTCTCTTGTTTGTTCCAATTCCCAGACAAACATATAACTGGGATTAGCTCTAGCTTTTGGAACTCCCTCTTGGGGGACGCTTATCATCCCCACTCCTTGAATGCCCTTCCACCATCCTATGCAAACAAGGGTTTCAGTCTCTCTTACATGAATTGTTTTAATCTGGCTGGAACTGTCTTAATGAAAATATTTTTAGTTATTTTTAACCTATCTGAACATTCTGTTGAGCTTGATGCATCATTCCCTCAAACGGTGCCAATTAATCTTATGTCATGCCACTTTTCCAGCTGTTTTTACTAGGGTTTGGGAGCGTGCAGTTGCCGCACACTCTGGAACCCTAGTTTTGGCGGTAAGACAGCCCTTTTGGCCCATCTGTCTCAGGCCATAGTTTGCACTGAACTCAACAAGATGGGAGGACATGAGGGGATAGAATCTTGCCCTGCCCTGCAGACTCAGGCAAAAGCAAACTGCTGTAGCATCTCCTAGCTTGTGTGTTCTTCTTCATTAACAACTTTTGCCATCTTGATCACACCCTGATGTAGCTTGGTGGCATGTGTCTAGCTTTCATCTGGGAAATGTTGGAGGATATACATTGTTCTTTTTAAAATATATATATTTGTCATTTTCCATTTAACTGTTGTTAGTTTTCTGTGCTGAGGTAATTCAGGACAGCAATGTAGAAAAATAAACCAATGTACATTGGTGTGCTAAGGTAATTTAGGACAGCAATGTAGAAATATAAACAAATGTACACCCGCCATACAATTTAATATGCGAAAAGTTCCCAAATGTTGCCGTGGAGGTTCAAAACAGCTAAAATGTTTAGAATATTTTCTAGGAAAACCTGGATATTTGAAGAAAACAATGCCCCAAATGAATGTTCTATTGGGTCACTAGGAATAAAACACTGAATAAAAGCTTAATAAGTGTTTGTGTAATTATAGGCATCAACTCCATGTAGGGTAATCATAGCCATAGTCTGGTTATGTTTTTCCTGGATTCAAGGCATGCTATTCAGGACCTAATTTAGGCCACAATCTAGCCCAGATTCCAAGCTTGCTTGCTTGCTTTTTTAAGTCTATAGCCCTATAGCTGAGATACAGGACAAAATGTTCAGGCATTTTTCTATGCAACTCTTGTGTGAGAAACAGGTCTAGCGACCTTTCAGGCACAAGGAAGGGGAAATAAACCTGGTAATCAGCTGAGTGCAAGAAGCAAAAGTACGCATTGTAAGTGTGCAAGATGAGCCATGGGAAGCAGTGGGAGGGGAAGGGAGGGAGTAGTGTGAGAAGCATCATATAAGGAGCAAGGGAAGGAGACATTGTGAAAGGGGAGCATGAAGGAAGTAAGTCAAGGAGTAGGACAGAAAGGGAGTGAGCCATGCTAGCAGTGCAACAATGGCAAGAAACAAGGAAGGTATATATGATGTTGCAAGGGTACAGATGGAAGAGAGGAAATAGGAGGGAAGGAGATGAGCAAGATAAACAGAGTTTTGTAAGAAACAGGGGAGGATGCAGTGTCAGGATGCAAAGTGAAGCAATGGAGGAAGTAGGAAGGAAGGGCAGAGAGCAATGTGAGTGGTGGTATGTAAGAAGCAAAGGAGAAGAGCTCTGTGGTGGCACAAGGTAAGTACAGGAGAAGGAGGGAAAGGTAACAGGCAGTGTAAGCAAGAGAGTGCCAGAGGAAAGGGAACTTTTAAGGCAGGTTTGCTGACAAGTAATGGTGGCCTCTATGGTAAATTCCATGAGCAGAAATCTGAACTTGAGTCTCCTTTAAACGTTGCTCTGTACGGATTTATCCAGACCAGTAACTGTAATAAATGATATGAAGGCTGAAACATGTGGAATAAAAGAACAATTGATTAATTTGCATAAATTTGAAACATAACATGCTAACTGATTGCCCAGATTTGCAGAAATGGAATAGGGCAACTCCAATTCCATGTACATGGTAGCTAAAAATTAGCACATGTTACAGATTTGTTGCATTACATCATACGTTTGATTTTTCTAGACATCCACTTCTAGTCAGTTCTTGCACTGGCTATTACCAAACATTTAAATCAAAGACATACTCTGCAGAAGCCTTTGTCTATATGATTAAGAATTTATGTAAAACTGACAAACTGAAGAGTCATCTAGTAATCTCTGAAAATAACAACTAGTACAGCATGGTTTGGGAAATATAGAAAGAATGGTTGGAACTGCCTTCTTAAATATATGGAATTAACTCACAAAACCTTAGGTGTGTGCCCTGTTATTTATTTTCAACTTTAAAAGAAAATACCCCAGATTCTGGTGCCCTTCTGGCAATTGAGCTTCTTGAAAAATTTCCCATAGTCACAAAATCATGGTTCAATGCACATTACTATACATTTGAGTTCCAACCATGAAAGAAAAGAGGGATAAAATCCAAATAAATGAACAGTCCAGTTTGGAGAAAAAAAATAAGACACATTTGAAAGTACTGAAAAACTGCTGCCCATTAATGGCATTGAATATTGGTGGTTTTATTTTTTAAAAACTATTATCTCCCTTTTGCTATCAATTACTCACACCTATACCAAGGGACAGTGTTATACAGCCACATCTAATTGATTGTGTAATGTAATGACATCATCCTCTTTTTGATTGAATAGACAGACCTGTGTGACAAATGCAAAAAGAAGGAGAGGAAACTGTAGCAGGAAAGGCATAATCAATGGCACTAAGTAAGATAGAAAATCCACTGGAGAATCCACCACATAAACTAAGGTAATACTAATTACAGTGGGACCTTTTTATCTGCTGGGGTTTGGTTCCAGGATCCCCCGTGGATAACAAAATCCGTGGATGCTCAAGTCCCATAAAATATAATGGCAGAACAAAATGGTGTCCCTTATATAAAATGGAAAATCAAGGTTTGCTATTTGGAATTTAAACTTTTTTAAAAATATATTTTCAAGCCACGGATGCTTGAATCTGTGGATTAAAAATCTGTGGATAAGGAGGGCCAGCTGTACTGCCTCCCCTCAATGGCTGAGGAACAGCTTATCTCAGCATAACTGACAAGAAAGGAGCCAACCCCTCCATCCCTGAAACCCCACATGCATCCTCAAAAGTTGCTCTGGAGCATTAGGGGAGTGGGACCCTACAGAGTAGATGTGGGAGATGGCAAAGGGGCTGAAAGTGGAGGGCCAGGGAAACTCTAGTCAGGTAAGCAGTATCTGCTTGTATGATGTTGGCCATTGCCCAAGTGTTTGCAGGTAAAGTTTTCTCTCTCCAGAATGGTTTGTTTCACCCTGAAATTAAGGTTATTCACATCAACTATAGCTCATGCCCACACTCAGATATCCATAAATTGAAAAAACCCTGGTGTTTTTCATCAGCTGGGATAATCATAAAACACCTGGCCACATAGTCAAGGACTATGCAATTACCTCCAAGAATGGCAAGTTGCTATGGTGAGTGATCACAGAAAATTTTAAGATAAAATGTTTAGCTGGCATTAGGGTGATTTCCTAATGCATGCAAGGAGATTATAACAGAAAGAACTACATTAACACAGCTTTCCTGATTAATAATTAATATAGCCTCTCCTATTGAGTTAAATACTAAACCCTAAATATACACTCAGATTTTTCTATCTAGTTTCAAAATATCGACTATAACAATAAGAGTCAACGAAGTACACTCATGGGTGGGAAAGAACACTGTGTGTATAAGATATTGCTTTGAATATCACAGTGCCACTGTTTCTCTTTGAAGTTTGTCCAGAGAGAAAAATAAAATGGATAAATAATTGATGGTGGTCTTGTTCTCCTCTTTTCTAGGGAACAACAGAAATACATTTACAACATATTCTCAGTAATGTATTTGTATTCACAAAGCTTAGCAATTCTGCAAAAATCTTATTCTGCACAATTTTGTTTTCCTACCTTCCTAGCCAAATAACAGATGTGTTTTCTTTCATATTAATATTAAATACATTATGATATACCAAGAGACAGTATTTGGGGCAACTGGGTAGAAATAATACAGTTTGACACCACTAAGTGCTATAGCTCCACCCTATGAAAACCTGGGATTTGTAGTTTTATAAGGACTTTAGTCTGCAAGAGTGCCGGTGCCTCAGAAGACTACAAATCCCAGGATTCTGTAGGATGGAGTTATGGTAGATAAAGTGGTATGAAACTGCATTATTTCAGCAGTGTAGATGCACTAATGGCTTCTTTTATTTGTATGGATTACAACCTCCCAACTCTTTGGAATACAATTTGCAGAATCTTCTAGTTAGTATGGCTAGTCATCATGTTCGCTGGGTGATTCCCAAAGTTGTAGTCTAAAAAAGTAAGTTTTCCAAGCTGTAGTCAGGGCTCACATACCAACCAGAACTCTTCAGTGGTTTGCCACTCTGAGATGCAATAGTCTCCACCTCAGTTGTGCTTTACTTTGGTATATCTTTTACTTGCACTCATACAAGTGAAACAAGGGAGATATGGGAAAGAGATGATTCCAGGAAATCAAAGTAACATTCTTTCTGAGGATATTGGTTTGTAACAGGATTAAAGATGGAACATGTCCATGTGTTTCTTGGCTTGACCTGTTTGCTAAAGGAAAACTCTCACTAGTTTTCTGACTTGCAAGCATCTATGTTATAGAAAGTATTTTGTTGTAAAACTGGCACATCTCAGGAATTGTGCTTTCTGGGAATTAACCCCAAAACAATAAGCATGAACAATTTTCTTTAAGGACTGAACAGTGGTTAACAAGTCCCAGAAACAAAACAAATTGACATTCTTATGTCACACCTGCAGCACTATTGCAATGTAGAGAATGGAATCTACAATGAAAACATTTCTACCCCTCCATTTAAGCAGCAGGACAAGGGCCTGACTGTGTGTCACCCAGTATGGTCTACACCTTCTAGTGATGACACTGATAACTGTTAAAACTTAATTACTTTTATAGTTATGGTTGTTGTTGTTAGCTGCCTTTGTGTCAATCCCAGCCCATAGCAATGCTATGGATAAGATACTTCCAGACCCCCTTGTCCTCTACTGATCTGCCTAGCTACTGCAAACTTATTTTCACGGTCTCTTTAATAAAGTCCATCCATCTAGCATGTGGCCTTCCTCTCTTTCTACTTCCCACCACCTTTCCTAACATTATTATCTTTTCCAGTGATTCATGCCTTGTCATGATGTGTCCAAAATATGACAGTCTAAGTCTTGTCATCCTGGCTTCTAGGGATATTTCTGACTTGATCTTCTCTGGGACCCATTTGTTTGTCCTTTTGGCTGTCCATGGAAAACTCAGCACTATTCTCCAGCACCACATCTCAATTGAGTTGATTTTCCTCCTATCTTCTTTCTTGACTGACCAGCTCTCACATCCATAGGTGGTAATAAGAAATACAGTGGCTTGTATGATTCTGAATTTTGTGCTGAGAGTATGCTCTAAATATTGGAGGAGAAATATCACATTGTTCTAGTGTCAGGCTGTGATTGCTTTCTGGTGAAATTAAAAGAGCAAGGAGGCTTATCACATGGCTATATATTGCAAGGGGAATAACTATGGCAAGTCTTGGAACCAATTTTCTGACCTTTTGGGCACCTCAAAGACTGCCATAAATGCTACAAAGAATCCCCCAAATTGCTGGATTTCTAGTTAAGAAAATCGGGTATTCTTTATGTGCAGGGAGGCCTTGAGACCTATTTTAAAGATAAACTGCCATTCCTGGAAGTTGCTCAGCTGTTTTTGTTATTCAAAGAATGATCCAGGGGAGTCAGGGGCTATATTCTGCCCTTCAGTGTCCTTTGTCTAGCCCTGCTGCATATGAAAGCTATACTGAATCTACAGATTTAAAGGTATAATGACTCTGAATCCTGAGATTCAGCACAGCCATCATTGGAGATTGACAGCAAGCAAGTCTGTTGGTTTTGAACACTTATTGTAGCTTTTTGGAATCATTTGGTGAGCCATATCAAGAAACAGGGTGCTGGACAAGTTCAGAATTTGGAAAAGATCCTTTTTTGGACTATGGCTCCTCAAATCCCCTACCCATAATGCTGGTGGGAATTTTTGTGAATTGTAATCCTAAAGTAACTTTTCCAAGCTTTGGACTATGCGGACCTTAGGTGTCATCAAGCCTTTCCCTTTTGATATTATGGGGGTATAGAATGCCACTAAGACAACATACATCAGGGCAGTATTAATGCGAATTTTACATGTACAATCACATACCAAGAGACCTCATATAGACAAGCAATTTATTTCTTTAAAATTTATTTCTTTAAAACCTGCTCCATCCTGGAGACTAGACAATGCTTACATCACTTAAAAACAACCTAACAATGTCATGCTGTAAAACCTGTCATATTAAAGGCTACAGTTAAATAAGCTTACCGCACAGCCCCTAGGGATGGGCTCGGTGCAGAATGATTCTGAACAGTTCCTGAAAATCTCAGTTCCTCTGAGACAGATCAGGGATGGAATGGGAACTTCCAGTGGCAGTGTTCTAACATGCGATAAAATGCATCCTTTGCCCCATTCTGTTCCCATCTCGCTCCCTTTTGTTCTGCACTGAGCCCGTCCCTAGGGGTTGTGCAGTAAGAATCATAGAATTGGAAGAAACCACAAGGGCCACCCAGTCCAACCCCCTGCCATGCAGGAACACAGAATCAAAGCACTCTTGACCCCACCCTTCCTTAACACTAACAGTGAGGATAGATATTGGGAAACTGATCAGGTTTCCATTTTACAAATTTTCACTCCAGGTGGATTTTTGTGTTGCCTGTAGGCATGATGCATATGACAAACTCTAGACAATTTTTATCTTGCTTTACATCTGACTTTTAAAAATTAATTGGCAGTCTGTATTACATCTTATGACACATTCTGCAACTGTACTCGTATCTTTTGCCTGACACTAAATTTCCCTGATACTAAAAAGACTGTAAATGTCATTCATAGGAAAGTGACTTTCTATCACTGCCTTTGGCTTGTTCTGATAAACTTTCTTATAGCAGAGTTGTGCTTGCCCCACCTAACACAAATGATTGGACCATCTAGAAATGCATAGGCTCAATTCACAGAATTCATATGCTGCATAGGAACTGGGAATGACAGCACACACACTTCACTGAACAACCACATGTGAATATCTACTAGGAAGGAAGATGGAACAGGAACATATGCAGCAACTGCATCCACTTCCTCACCACAGGTAGTCAGAAAGGTCGCCAGAATCATCCACTTAAAAATTTAGTGCAGGTGTTTGGCTATATATTTTCTATATGTTTATTTTAGGAACTGGTATTAACTAATAGAACATATTTCTATCTCCACCCTGCATCCTTAAGTAAACACAAGAACTAATAATAGGCTTACTTAGTCAGTGATAGGGTTAAGGTCTAAAATACAATGCCATTTTCTTTTATTTGCTTTCCCTTTTAATGTTCTTTATTTGGATTCTTATTGCAAGCCATTTATAAATAAAATAAAGGAAACACACTTTTGTTTCAACAAAGTACTGTATCATTATCCACGGGGGGGGGGGGTTAAGGAAAAAACCCTAGCAGTAATTATATCTGCCTATCTTAGCAGTCAACAAAATACCTTCTTCAACAGCAAGAGAGCTAAAAATTGGGATCAATGCTTAGAATAAGTATTAGTTATTATTTATCACAGGACATCACTCCCACGCCATAAAATGAGATTAAAAAATGTCCCAGATTCAGCCTTCCTTTTTTTAAAAAAAAAAAAGGGGGGGGGGGGGGGGAGAAAATAGAAGAAAACTGAAAAGGAAGCCATGAATCCTATGTATTTATTGCACAGAGAGGAATTTGTAGCTACTAAGGGAAAAAATGCCTCACCATACTGCATTTCTCCCTAAAGCATTTTAAAATACACAGAGCTTATATGATCTAGTGGTTGTGTAGTAGCCACCATAAGGAATATACTCTGGGCCACAAGCTGCCCAATTTAAATAGATGCATCATCTGCAGCTATTGTCATGGTAACTATACATTTCTATTAGAGTATCATAGTGCAAAGCAGGGGGCTAAAATCAGAAGATGACTTGTTATGCTGCCAATAAACTGCAACACAGCATGTGGGCTCTGAAAGATACCAAATCTCTTCAGTTGCCATTAAACTTAATATGAATTTTGCCTCTAGTCAGGACTTCGGGATAAAGTGCAGTGCTTGTAATACTTCTCTTCTGCCTTCCCAGCTTCAAAGCTTTTCAACTCTTTAGAGCCATTGTATATCATTAGGGTGAAAATAAAGTTGAGTCTGATTGCATAGTACCTAATTTTGCTACTCTTGGTCCAAGATGTTAGGTTCAATGGACAATGAAGGCATTCACAAATGATGCTTAGGACACATGATGAAGTGTCTAATGTGCTTTTCCTTTTGATGTGCTAGTTTGATTAGTGATGTATTGCCATTTTAACCCATATGATGGTTCTGAGAAATGCAAAGATGTAACTAGAATGATTGCATGGATGTACATTTTCTGTTTTATGATAGTGAACACACATCTTGTTTCCATAGAAAAACACAACATTCAGACTGTTTCTGAGAATACAGCAATTCTTATATTTAAAAAAAAACATGTACAAGAATAGTTTAAAATATCATTCTTGAAATATATATATGGTGAGTTGGTATGTTAGCTTCATAAAGATGCCGTCATACTGATAAAAGTATGGAGAACAAAACATATGAAGAAAGTTTGGAGAAGTGAGGCACATTCAGGTTGGCAAAGAGAAGACTATGGGGTGGCATGACTACATTTTAAAAAATACTTCAAGGTCTGACACAGGGAGAAGCGGGCTGACCTGGTTTCTGCTGTCCCATAGGGTGAGACCAGGTCTAATTGTTTTATTTTACAAGACAGCAGATATTGGTTGAATATTAAAAGGAACTTCTTGACAGTAAGAGTGGTTTGGTAATGGAACCAATTGCCTAGAGAAGTGGTGGGATCTCCTTTTCTAGATGTCTTCAAAAAGAAGTTGGATAGCTACCTGCTGGGAAAGCGTTAGCATTTAGCACTGAACAGGGAATTCGACTTAATGGCTGATAAGGTCCTTTCCAACTCTACGAGTCTATGATTCTAATTCACTTATGAAATCATTCATTAGTTATGCAAAACTACATAATCCTTTACTAAAAAATGAGACAACTTTATAGGGAAAAACACTCTACTGTGAACTTGTTGGATGAGCAACAACAAGAAGACTGGAAGATTATGGTCCAAAACACACTGCTGAAACAATCCAGTTTGACACGGCTTTAACTGCCCTGACTTAATGCTAAGGAATTCTGGGAACTGTAGTTTTGTGAAACTTTTCTGTCAGAAAGCTCTGGTGCCACAATAAACTACAATTCTCAGGATTATTTTTGGAGTGTGTTTTGGACCTATGATTTGATTTGGTATGCCTGCACCTGCATCTACTGACAGAATCCAAGTGGTACATAGCTACATTTTTCTATTAGCAGTAATTAAATCACATTGGAATTTTTGGATGCATCAGCAATTCACTTTCCTTCCTGCTATAGTATCTTCTTTTATAAATCCATTCCCTTGTTCAGCTGTACAATCTAAATAAATATTTATAAGCAATTAATCCCTGATCTCAGTGCTGAAATAAATGAAATCATTGCCAGAATTCTTCACCTTCTAACTGTAGCATTCCAGAAATCTTCTCTGGGATGTGCAGTTGTAACTAGCATGTTCTAGAATATGAAAAAGAGGCAGTGATATTCTCTAAACTGTTGGTTTAGAGACTTCCAAAGCACAAAAAACTGTCCATCTTTGGTTGGGACACCAATGCATCTTCCCTTTCTGGGGAGGGCAGATTTGGCCACAGTGATTGCTCTAATACACTCTATGTGGGACTACCTGTGAAAAATATTCAGAAGCCAGAGTTAATGGAACATGCAGTAGCCACATGGTTGACTAGTGCATGCTTCAGAAATGATAAATCACCAGTACTGTGCCAACTGCATGTTTATTTTTTCAATCTTTTGTCCATCACTTTGAAGGCCTTAGGAAGCTAGGAGGTGATAAACAAATGCTTTAATAAGAAAAATAAATAAAAAGATGACAATATCTAGGGACAAAAATTCAATTAAATACATTTTCCCCTTTTGTTCTCAGAAAAACAGTGTAAGAGTTCTAAATACTAAATTAAAATATTTACCTGTTATGAATAGGTCCGCTGAATTTTGGGTCAAATTTCCTTGGTTCACCTGCATTTAAAATAAAATAATATAAATAGAATAAAGAAGAATAGTTTGCAACCAGTTTATCTTAAACTAATCCTCATAGGGAGCATTAATAATATGCTGTATAATCTGATGCACGGAATTGCTTTTATAATATAGGGTTTCACTGCTCCACTTATCAGGTTCACTGCTGCACTTAAGGGGTAAATTTGTGTTTCATTTGCAAGGTTGTCAAAACCCAGCTGGAGAAAGCCATCTGAAAGTATTTGGATTAAAGTTAAAGGACCAAGCCATAGAGTCAGAGGCAAAGGACATAATGTGCATTTTTATACTACCCAATTATAGCACTGTGATTCCGCTCTGACTCTCCTCATTTCATCCTATGAGATTCTAGCATTTGCAGTTTAGAGAGGAGCATTAAGAATTCTGAGCCGGAGATCTCCAGTGTCTCAACAAAACTACAAATTCCAGAATTCCATAGGATGTTATACAGTATGTCTTTCAAAATGCAATCATAATGCTATAATTGCATAACGTGAAAGGATTCAAAAAGACCTTACCTCTCAGGCAAAGGCCCTGTAAAAGCTACAGTCCTAATACACCACATGGCAAGTATACCCAGAACTGAAGGTCTCTGGTTCTAGTTCTAGCATTTCCTGATGCATACTTAGCTCCCAACCTATTTTAACTATTTGCTATAAATACCATTGGAACTATAACAGACCTTCACAATGTTGTGCCCTGCTGATCTGCTTGGTTGCAACCAGTGGAGGAATTAATGGAGCCAGGACTTACAGGGTCAAAGCTTGCAATATTTTGCTTAGCAGATACTGCGACATCATCTGACACTTCCCTGTCCTCTCTGAGTACATTAGCAATCACCACCATACTTGGAAGGCAAACGGGTTTTACCAGACACAATGTATTGTTATGACCTCTCCCTGTTTTAATCCAAAGTATTTGGGAATGGCTTATACAATGAAGAGGATTCATTAGCTTTATGAAAGACCAGATGTTGATGTTGATGAATAATTATCATTTTTGGAGTCTCCTTGGAGTTGGTGGTAAATGGAATTATAATGACAAGGGCCATTACACCAAAGTTACCACTGCTCCATTGGCTACACCTCTCTTCACTACCAACCAGCATGGTCACTGGAATAATAAGAATTGCAGTTTAGAACATCCAGGGAGAACAGGGATAAGATGGACTATCTCATATTTATTTAAGATTCAAAGATATAGCTTTGCTCATCTTTGTTAGTTAGTCATTATTTATTTCATCTTATTTAGTTAGCTTCATGCTTTCCATCTGGGGAAAAAAAAGCTCCCTGAACTCCTAAAACAAAGAACATGGCCCCTGCTCTCAATCTGTATTTACAAATGTAAGCCCAAAAGATGTTATACAAAAAGAAAACCAAGAGGAGGAGAAGGAAATGATATTGATAAGCAATCTCAGGCATCTAAGGCACCAAATCTTAAGGTTCTGACATTTTTACAGTAACTAGGTTCCCTGAATGGAAGCATTACTGGGATAAGAGGAACCAAATGCAGCTGGTCTCTTAACAGGAAGGATTCTTAGCTCTCCCTCTCCTGCTGCTAGGGTGGAGTTCAGAAACCATGTCCATGATCTTGTAAGAACCCTCTTTTTCCTAGACAGATTTGGTTGTAGTTAGAATGTTAGTTCCCAGTCCAAGGGGAAATGTGCCTCCCAGTACATGCATGTACTGTATATGTATGTCTTGTAAGAAAAAGAGAGGCTGAGGAGAAGGAGCTATCTGAAGCTGTAGAGCATGGGTAGGCAACCCCCGGCCCACGGGCCGCATCCGGCCCGCCGAGGCAGCAGGGCCGGCCCCAGCCCGGTCCTGCCGCCGATTGCCACAGGCGGTACTGCGGCACTGCCGCCGAGGAGGGCAGGCCGCAGACAGTGCGCCGCCGCCGCCCACAGCTTCATGTAGCCCTGCACACACCTGCAGGGCTGCGCACGGGGCTAAATAGGAGGAGTTTCTCCTCTTGGGGCTGGCTGGCCAATGGCTGCTGGCAGGGGTCAGGCTGTTGCAGCTCCAGCCTGCCCCCATTGGCCAGCCAGCCTCAAGAGGAAGAGTTCCTCCTCTAGCAGGGAAGGAAGGGGGCGGGGGTCCTCCTCCTCCTTCCCATCCTTCCCTTCCCATGGCTGCCAGGCAGCCGCAGGCAGGGAAGGAAGGGAAGGAAGGGGGCAGGGGAAGAGGAGGCGGAAGAGAAGGAGGAGGGAGGAAGGAAGGAGCAAGAGGAGGAGGGAGGAAGGAAGGAGGAGGAAGAGCAGGAGGAGGGAGGAAGGAAGGAGCAGGAGGAGGAGGAGGTGGGGAGGGAGGAAGGAGGAAGAGGGGGAGGAGGGAGGAAAGAGGAAGAGGAGGAGGAGGAAGGAAGGAGGGAGGGAGGAAGGAAGGAAGGAGGAGGAGGAGGAGGAGGAGGAGGAGGAGGAGGAGGAGGAGGAGGACTTCCACAGGCTCCTTCTCGGCCCATGCAGCCCCAGGCCTCCCTCCGGAGAGAGAGGCCTGGGGCTGAAGGCGCCATGGGGGAGCCCAAGCCATGCCCTTCGGCATCCCTTCCCTTCGGCCGAAAGGGCCCCTTGGAGCCCATTCGGCCGAAGGAAGGTACCGAGGAGGAGAGGGCGGGCACACACCTGTTGCTCCTGCCCCTCACGGGCCCTTATTGGTCCCCAGCTGTCTCTTGAGAGGCAGCTGGTGGCCAAGGAAGGGCAGGAGGAGCAGGTGTATGCCTGTCACCTCCTCTCTCAATCCCCCCCCCACTTCTAGCTGTCTCTCAGACAGCTGAAGGTCAGGAAAGGGAGCAGAGAAAGCCCCGCCCCCAGAGGGAGGAAGCTCTGCCCACGGCATGCGGCCCCACCCCCAGAGGGTGGAAGCTCCCCGGCCCGCTTCGGCCCCCAAGTTGTCTGAGGGACAGCAACCCGACCCCCGGCTCAAAAAGGTTGCCTATCCCTGCTGTAGAGCCATGAAGGGGAGACATATATATACTACTAGAACAAAGTGCCATCACTCTCATTAAATTAATTTGATCAAATCACTTTTATAGGCTTATATATCTGTTTTTCAATTTTTATGTCTTATCTTCAAAAGCAAATGATTGGAATTTGAGTGCTCTTCATTATATAAATTATTTAAGTGTTGGTTACAATATGACATTTTTGTTCTTCTAAAAAATTTCAATTAAAAACACAATTACATTTTTTTAAAAAAAATTAAGCTTATTTTTGATGTCCTACAGACCGGAAGCCTGGTAAATTATGAGTTAGTTGAATATTAACAAAACCATCAAATAAACAAAACCCACAATCAATTGGTTTAAAAAGAGTGTTAGCACAAGTGTTTGATGCAAACTAACAGGAAAATATAGTGAGCCCTTGGTATCCACTGGGGTTTGGTTCTAGAACTCCTTGTGGTTAGCAGAATCCATGGATGCTCTAGTCACATTAAATACAACAGTGTAGTGAAATGGTGTCTCTTATATAAAATAGCAAAATCAAAGTTTGCTTTTTGTAATATATATCTTTTTGGAAAACTGTATTTTCAAACTGTGGGTGGTTCAATCCACTGATAAAGAAATCATGGATACAGATGGCCAATTATGGGCCAGAACAGATGGCCCCCATCAGGGCAGCTTGGAGCTGCCCCATTTAGGCTGGATCAGGGCTATGGCAAACATTCATGTGGCCCCAATCCAGCCAGCTTCTGCCCCAAATAGGAGCAGAATAAATCTGCTCTTATGGGGGGGGGGGGGGAGCTGCCACTTTGTCTCTAGATGCAGTTTTTTGCCAGGTCTGGGGACACTGCTCCTGTATGCCCCGGATCGGTGCTGCAGCAGCTGCACTGCTGTGGCATTGACCCGCACCTCAAAAGAAACTGCTCTGAGCAGCTTCCTGGAAGGGGCATCAGATGACATGATGATGCCTCTTCTGGCCAGCGCCATTTGGGCACTGCGTGCCAGAGACGCCATCATGGTGCATGCCATATGGATGAGGTGCATGCCATGATGGCGGCCAAGAGGCAGAACTAGGGCTAGGTGTGTGTGGATGCTCAGTCCTAGTTCAGCCCTACTCTGCAGTCAGGTTGGCACAAAGTGTCAGTGTGTACTCCCTCTAAGCTGCTAAACTAGTAAGATTTAACTCTGCAGCACATCAGTAAGAGCTCATAGCCTTATTATAGAAGACATGTTTAAACATGCAGAAAGTGTCAGATTTAATCTCTAGCATCTCAGGCTAAAAAAAATTGGAATAGTAGACTGTTACAGCCATTGGCTGGATGCACCAGTGGTCTGAGCAGCATTACAGTTCCATGGAGAAGAACTGTGAGTACACCAGTCTATCCGTTCATAAGAACCAGACAAGTTATATGTCACATTGGCTAAACTGACATTTCATAGATAAGTGTTATACACCTTACAAAGTGGAGGTAGGGGATTTCCAGAGGTGCGTAGGTTACATCTGCTGCCACCACCCCAGGATTTCAAACATTGTTGTCACCCATTCAATGTGCCCACACTTCCATCATCATCATCATCATCTACGACGGTTGCATGTGGTTTTGAAAATTCCCCTCCATATGCCTAGGTCAGAGGGGTAAAAATGGTGCAAAATTGCCAGTTCTTTGGATGCAAAAAGGAAGTATGTGGGGCGCATGTGAATCAGAGGGTTGTTGAGGGGAGAACAGGGGAGGACTAGCAAGGCCATGGGCTGCAATATGTTCACTTCTGTTATTTAGGAATGTGGCCAAATTATGAACTACACACCTGCAGTACTGAAAACAACTATATATTCATAGCTTAATTCAGAATATACTGTATGTATAAATGGTGAGAGATGCTATAAAGAAAAAGTAGTCATCATTTAGTTTCAAATGACTATTCTATAGCAGTTCTGCACAAAACAGTATTTTGAAAACCAGCTATTGTTACAAAGTGTATCACGGGTGTGTCTTAATGAGTCAAAAGGATTTATTTCTCCAAAGACAGATGCAAGATTTTGTTGCAAAATCTGAAGAAACAGTGATGGAAACATGTGGAACTGTTCTTTCATTTGTCTTAAAATAATCACGGTTTACCAATATATCTCTTCAGTGCAGGCTCATAAGAAGAGAGAGAAAAAACACATTAAGCATTGCAGTCTTGAATTTCTAACTACTTTTCTCTCAAAATATCCACTGAACATCTTAATTGCAAATGTTAAAATGAAATAAGATGCTCCATTCACAGCCTTGCATCCCCATACCCTGTAAAAATAATTTCGCACCACATAATTTGCAGCTCTGTCTAGATTTCAATGAAGATGAGATGTGATTTGGCTAAAACAGATTTTCAATATGACTGAAGACAGTTTTGAAAAACAATAATTATGTGAAAAGTTAGGAACAAACATTAAGAATAATTTCCTTACTTTTAAAACACATTTCAAACTATGGCCTTTATTTCTGGTAAGTGAAATCAACATGAACTTCAGTATGCTTTTCTTACATTATAAGAAACAACTACTCCAACACAGATAATAATATACGGTACCCATTCTTAAAACACTTTTGAAGACTATTCAGGACACCGTTATCCATGATCTCAGAACATGACATACAGTGCAAAAAGCATACAAAGGGCTATTGTAGCCCCTTTCAGACTGAAAGAAAAAAGTTGATAGCATAAACCTTGACTAAATCTCCTTCATCAGATGCATGGAGTGAAGTGCCTATGGACAGACATTTATGTCTATGAATGAGTGGGGGGGGTGTGTGTGTCTGTGTCTGTGTGTGTGAATAGTAAAAGAAATTCAAAACTTGTTGGTATGATGAGGTGACAAGTTCAGTTTTAATTATGGTGTTTAGGGAACAAAGTTGGGAGGAAGGATGTTGCCTAAAGCCAAGATAAGTAAATCACCTTATGAAGAATAGAAGGAGTTCTTGAAATGTAGTATCATGATGGCTGGGAACCAGAAAGGAGTTGAAATAAAATGGAGAGGAGAGCCCTCATGTCATGTAGTCCGACAGGAATCCATTGCCTCTGTTTAACCCTGTATCAAAGGACTGGAGTTTGTGGATATATCCCAGTTCTGCTATTTTTCTTTCCACTCTTCCCTTAAAGATTTTTTGTTCATGGACTACTGTTCCGAAGTCCAAGACAGAATGTCCAGGAAGACTGCGGTGTTCTGCAACTGGTTTTTGTGTATTCCCATTCTTAATGTCCGATGTATATCCATTTATCCTCTGGTGCATAGAGTAGCCTGTTTGCCCAACAATGAAGGCCACTGTTGAAAACAGGATGGCATATATAACATTAAAGGATGAGTAAGTAAGAGTATCTCTAACATTGTGAGTGATGTGATTACATCCTGTGATGATGCTTCCCAAGTAGTTATGTGGGAATAGTTGGCATCTGGGTTTGTGGCAAGGTCTTTTACCGATCACCCCATTCTACATTTGTGGCAGGCCTTTACTTCCTGCAAACATTCTCCTAGTCCCAAATAGTTACTGACCTTCAGAAGAGCACACAACATGGATGGGGAGATGGATACAATACCTTGCTATGAACTGAGATACCATTTTGGCTTTAGGCAACATCTTCCTCTGAACTTTGTCCCTTAACAACCAACAGTAAAACTGAACTTCTCGCCTCATCACCATATCTATGTTTCGCATTTATATTACTGTTCACACACACATTTACACATACACCTCATTCAGGAGCACAAATGTCTGTTCGTATGCATGCCACACACTTGATGAAGTACATTCGGTCCCCAAAAGCTTATGGTACAAAACTCTTTCAGTTTGTCTCAAAGGCGCTACAATATTCCCCTTTGCAAACTGATCCAGACTAACTTGGCTATGTCTGAATGCAAAAAGCAAGACAACATACCAGTGCCTACCCTCCAACATTTCACAGATGAAAACTGGGACAAACGTGGCCAAACAACATCAATGTGGTCAAAATGGTAAAAGTTATTAATGAGGAAAAAGAGACAAACTAGGAAAGGTTGCTGAAATTTGCTTATGTTTGAGTCTATAAGAAACAACAAAGTGCCACCCCATTCTCTGCTTTCTGCCCTCCCTCAAGTTAATTGAGTGTAATTACCTCTGCATGTTCAAGTCAGCTCCTAGCAATTGAATTAAGGTAGGATGAATAAGAAAAATGGGAGGAGGAGATAGAAAACTGGACATTTTAAAAGCAGCTGAAAAAATAGGATGACAGAGTATTAATTGGAACTGTTCCTGCCAAATTGGAACAGTTGGTGGGTATGCTAGCAGTCACTAAAATTCCATTAGAGTCAACATCAGTATGTACAGAAAATGCTTGTATAAATCAACTCTCAGTAAAAAGATAGGAAAAGCATCATGCACTGAACCTGAAGTTGTATATGTGTCATCAGCACTCCTATCATGTAAATGGCACAGAGATTGCATACAGTTTCGTAAAGGTTCCCCAGGTGCCCCCCAACTGCCTTTTGTTAAAAAATAATGCTGAATGTCTCTCTCTCTCTCTCTCTCTCTCTCTCTCTGTGTGTGTGTGTGTGTGTGTGTGTGTGTGTGTGTTAAATGTAAAACACTTAAAGGTATTTATTTATGTTTTTGGCTTTCTTGGGGTATATTAGGCCCAGGAGACATCTTTCCAGCTGAAAGAAAACTGGAAGCTGACCTCTGGTTTACTTCTTGGCTGAACAAAGTCCTCCTGGGCTTAAAATGATCCAGAGGAGGCCAAAAAGATGACCTTTAATTTCTTCCTCCTTTCATTTTTAATGATTAAAAATATGCTTTTTTAAATGTTAAAAAACAGTTGCAGTCCACTGGGTTTCAAACAAAACACTTTGCACTCCTTTTATTTTTCTTTCTTCATCGCTCTTTTCCTCTTCCTTCACCTTTCCAATTTCTAGAAGCACCAATTTGCTTAGCATCAACCTTTTGTAGCCCAGAAATCTTTAACCTACCCATTCTTGAATGTGGACCATGGCCTAGTTTCCATGACTGAAACCCCTTGCTTGAAACTGCAAGCACACTTCTCTAACTTGATTTACAGAAGCATTTTAAATGTTATTATGTCAGTTGAATATTGTATCACTTATGCCTAGCATAAACAAGATGGGCTTTTTCTATGGAGGGTGTAGTCCCAGTGGTTGAGTACTAGGACTTTCTGGGTTCAAATTCCTGCTTGGCCATGGAAATGCACTGAGTGACTTTGGGCAAGTCACATTCTTTCTACCTCAGAGAAAGGCAATAGTAAACCCTCTCTGAATGAATCAGAAACTACTTTGAGGTGAACAACAACAACATTTGCCTATGAGTTAACTAATGCAAGGGGCCCTGGTGGTTCAGTGGTTAAATACTGGTACTGCAGCCACTCACTCACAGTTGCAAGGTTGTGAGTTGAATAACAGCCAGGGGCTCCAGGGTTGACTCAGCCTGGCATCCTTCCGAGGTCACTAAAATGAATACCCAGTTGGGGGCAATTAGCTTACATGTTGTAAATCACTTAGGGAGTGTTTAAGTGCATCAATCAGCAATATAGAAATGTACTTGCTATTGTTATTGCTATTAATTCCCTTTTAAGAGTTCATATAGGTAACAACATTAATTTCCAAGCAGTGAGCATTCTGTATAGTTTTTGCTTCTTTGGTGTTCAGAGAAAATCCCTTAGTTTGTCTGAATATGAGTTGTTATAACAAATCTGCTAAGAAATGTTACTGACAAAGTTCAAAGATTCCACATATCTCTACAGCACAGTTATTACCCTACTCAAGAGACTAGGACCCATATGTTAATAGCAATTATGTCGATAATAGGATAAACCCCATATCCACAGATTCAATATTCATGGTTTCACTTATGTCACCTCTGAAGACATATGTTCTCTTTAGGCATTTCTAAGTCTTCCAGTGAGATTTGATCGTCAGCTTTCAGGACCACTGAATTGTGCTGGAGGACCTAGAAATGCTTAAACAAGTGTTCTTTCTAGGAATTTCTAGGCCCTCTAGTGTGATTCTATGGTATGATTGGTCTGGAAGTCATTAGTCTAATTGAAAATAATAGGGTTTCCTATTGTCTGCAGTTTCAGGTATCCACAGGGTGTGTGCATCTTGGACTGTGACCTCTGTGGTTATGAGGGCTGTATGTATATGTTTCACATACTGTATACAAAAAACTGAAACCAGAACATGAACAATTTATTTCCAAACAAAATGAAATGTCTCTCTGCCAAAAAATGATGGGAGAGGGAGGCACTTATGTTAGCTATGTTGTCCCTCACCCCTTTTGCTACCTCCACTGTCATCCTAATCCTTTCACAGGTTAACCCCACAAATAGACATTGCTTCTATCACTGCTAAAAACAAAAAAAGTAGGGAATGTTTTGCAATGCTATGGGTTATTTCATAGTATTAAAAATGGTCTTACAGCTAAAGGGTCTCTTCATATGCACAGGTTAATCATTCCTGGAAAGGGGGAAAATCCCATAGGTTTGTCATATGGCTGCTGATTTTCCATATCTCACATGTGTAATGGTTTCTAAGAATGGAATCAAAGAACCCTCCATGCAGACATGTAAGACCCAACAACTGCCGGTACATTCCAAACAACAACAACAACAACACAATCCTCTCTTAAAGCTCAAAGATAAGCAAAATTGTTATTACGCTTGTAAGCCATTTTATAAATAATGACAGAAAGTCATGTCCTAGCCACAGAGTTTGATATAGTGGTTTAGTCACTTTAGGGCATGTATTCACTCAAATTAAATTGGCTTTTCCTCTAACTGGGGAATATTCTGTCCTCCTCTTCCTCTGTCAATATCCCTGTTGACCTCTTATTGTATTGGGTAATTCTAAAGAATTATGTCATAATCTCTGAATTCTTTTCTGCAAACTGTAATGGACACAAATAATTTGATATATCTGTACAATAACATCCAAATTCCACAAAATGTAATGCCTTTATGGGGCCAACCAAAAGGTACAAAATACATGTTGCAAGCTTTAGAAGCTCCACTGGCTTCAAAAACTTTCAACTTGTCTTTTGACAATTTTGGTTGTTCTGATAAAGATATCACTGTTTTGTGGATTTTGATGTTACTGTACTTTGCTACAGGGCCAACACAGATACCCCTGGATATGTTGATATATCTGAATAGTTGTACTGAACTCAGTGGGTCAGCTCCCATGACTAAAATTATATGAGCACTAAAATATTTGAGACCACAAGTGATGTTGGATTCCAAGCTATGATCAGAGTAAAGAGATGATGAACCAAGTTCATTCTGGTTAAAATGGAATCAACCAAGTTCATTCTGAATATTTAAAAGGGCTCAATCTAGGTGATCAGACTGTAAAATAGAGAGCTAGAAAATAGGTTTTTCTCCTGTATGGCAATCTGTTCATTAAAGCAGACAATACACTGAAAGTTTTCTCCTTTGATTTCCTGCAAATCAATGCAGAGCACTACTCTTTCTTATGAAGCTATGCATTTTAATTGCACAGCTAATAAAATATTTTGCCAGTGACACATGGGTGCCAAATGTTCGACTGGTTTCTTACAAAATAACAGCTACTTCTATACTCTACACTTCTGCTTCCATCAAAGGCAATTAAAGAGAGGTACGTCAGTTGGGGACCTAGCATCTTTAAACAGGACAAGCAGTCCATCCTTCTTTTGATACATCTCAATTAGCTACATTGGGTTTGCTTCCAAACTCTCACATACTTCAGAGCAAATAATTTTTAGTCCACATTAGAGAGCAAGAGACTGTGGAGCGAAAACAGTAATAACAGACCAAAAAATGTGAAGTCACAGGTTTTCATGGTTGGTTATCTGTAGTTTTTTGTGCATTGTTGGGGCTATGTGGCTGTGTTCTGGAAAATTTATTCCTGACGTTTTGCCTGCATCTGTGGCAGGCATCTTCAGGGCTGGCATTTTCAATTTCTGAAGTGCCAGCCACAGATGCAGGCGAAATGTCGGAATAAATTCTTCCAGAATGACCACATAGCTGGAAATCTCACAAAAAACAACAACAAAAATGGTGGAGACAAGGCTAGTAAGGGAAAAAGGATCATTTTGGACATAGTGTCAGCCTCCACATTTGCAGCTTTGACTTTTCAAATTTGATTAATATGTTTTGTTTAGGAATCTAGGTCCTTCAGTGCAACTCTGCAAGAGGCTGACCACAGAGTTGTGCCAGAGGCCTAGAGCAGGGGTCGGCAACTCCGGCCCACAGGCGGATGCGGCCTGCGGAGGCCTGCCGCTGGCCCTGGTTGCTGTTGCCGCTTGCGCGCCACAACCACGCCGCCCGTCACGGCTTTTCGCCGCTCTGGGCGCCGCCATTTTTGGCGAAAAAATGGCAGCGCCCATAGCGGCCTCTGGGGCTATGGGCGCCGCCATTTTGCCCGCCCAAAATGGCGGCGCCCAGAGCGGCGAAAAGGTGCGATGGGCGGCCGCGGCCGGGCGGCCTCTAGGAGGCCCGCTGCCGTCTCTGGGACCTCCAGGAGGGCTCCGAGGCCGGCAGGGGTCCTCTGGGGGCCGCGCGTCTCCTGGGGCCTCCAGGGGGGCTCCGAGGGGCAGGGGGGCCTCTAGGGGGCCCACTGCCATCGCTGGGGCCCTCCCGGAGGGCTCCGAGGCCGGCAGGGTCCTCTGGGGGGGCGCTGCCGTCTCTGGGGCCCTCAGGAGGGCTCCGAGGGCGGCAGGGCCTCTGGGGGGCCCACTGCCATCGCTGGGGCCCTCCAGGGGGCCCTCCAGTGCTGGCGGCCCCCACCAGTTTTTTGCCGGTCTCTGATGGGGCTGGGGCCCCGTCAGGGGCCAGCAAAATGGGGAGACCTGGCCCCTGGGGGTGGAAGCTCCGCCCAAGCATGTGGCCCCACCCTGAAGGGTATAAGCTCCACCCCCTGGCACACGGCCCCGCCCTGGAGGGTGAAGCTCCACCCCGGCACATTGCGCCCGCCCCGGAGGGTTGAAGCTCCACCCCCGGCTTCGGCCCCCCCAGTCGCTTGAGGGACAGCAACCCGGCCCCGGCTCAAAAAGGTTGCTACCCCTGACCTAGAGATTCAGAGAGGTGTTTCCCCGAGCAAAAACAAACAAACAAAACAAAAAACAGTGCTTCTTACTTGCTTTTCTCCATTTTCATGGGGCCCTATGCCCATATCCCAGCAACTGTGAAAACCCACTGCATATTTCTTTTATCTTGAAATAGAGAGGACAAGATTATGCCTTAGGCAGGTAGCCTTTGTGTGTGAAGATAACTAGCCTGATAAATTACCAGTCAGCCAACGAAAAGCTTCCGACTGTAACCTGTAGTTTCCTTTTATTATTTTAAAGATAATTGCTGAAAGAGTCATAGATTGTAGTGCTGCTAAAAGACCCTTTGACGAGTCTAACTAAGGCGTGGGACAGATCACCAAAAACCGGGCCCTGTCGGCACTTCTTTTGCTACCAGATGGAAGCTGTAGCTGCCAAACCGCATGGCTTCCCGCTGGTGGAAAAAGAATCTGCAAAAAGCAGTTCTTTTGCACCGTCACTGTGACACCCGATGTCAAAATCGCAGCATGATGTGCATCCATCATGTAACAATGGCGGCACCCGTATACACAGGTGCCGCCACTGTTACAGCACCCACATACTGGGTTAGGGACCGGGGGTTGCCGGGCGGTCCCTTATCCCTAGTACACTGCCAGCATGGCATTTGGCTGTCTGTTACCGTGCCTAACAAAATATATCCAGCGTAGCTATGTTTGCCACCAGCAAAGTACAGTAACAACCCAAATCCACAAAACAGTGTGTTACTTTATTGGACAAACCAAAATGCACAAAATACATGATGCAATGTTTTCAAAGCTCCACTGGCTTCATCAGGCAGTGATGTTAAAAATCATACAAAAGAAAGAAACAAACCATGATGTTTACATCACAGGCCTACATTTTGTCAAGATGTTGTTATTCTCAGTTAAGATGGTAGAAAAGGCTATCCATGCATATAGAGGCCACTCTTCTGACTTCGGGAGAGTCTTAAAGTCCAGGAAATTAGTTAAATTCAATTAGTAACACAAAAAAGATACTTCCTTTAGATCCAGGCTGTTTAGTGGATTTTGGATGTTATTATACCTAACAAACAGAGACAGTATCATCAGTATTGCAAGAAAAGCACACAAGGCAGAAGAGAGAAGAGGGCAGTAAGGGATGTGAAAAGAGCTCTTTTTTTGGGAGCAATCTAAAGATTATTGATAGATATATGACATACAACTTCTCTGGTTCTCTTATGATAACAAAGTTTTTAGAATGCTTATCTTAGATTGCATCAGTCTCCTTTTGGATCAGCTGGAACTATTTCAAAGTTCAAAAAGGTTTTTCAGGACATCTTAGATAGAAAAGAAGGATCTGGAAAAACATTTATGTAACAGAAAGGGAATGTACAGGTTGAGTATCCTTTTCTGAAAATGCTTGGGACCAGAGATGTTTCAGAGGGGGACATTTGCTTAAAAAACTAATAATATATAAGAAATCTTGGAAAATTGAACCCAACTCTAAATTTATGTTTCATACACACTTATACACATAGCCCGAAGGTTAATTGTATACAAAAATATTAATAATTTTGCGCATGAAAGTGCCACTACCTCAACCACTCATGAAAAAAGTTTTGGATTTTGGAACATTTCAGATTTTGGATTTCAGATAAGACAGACTCAACTTGCATTGCTGCTGTTGTGTGCCTTCAAGTCATTTCTGAATTACCCTTATCATGTAGTTTCTTGGCTACATTTGTTCTGAAGGGTTTTTGCCTGTTCCTTCCCTCTGGCTGGGAGTGAAAGTGTTGATTTGTCCAAAGTCACACAGTAGATTTCTATTGCTGAGGGGGGATTTCAACCCTGGTTTTCAGAATCATAGTCTAATACTCAAACTACTACATCACACTGGCTCTCAAGGGGATGTATGAAACATAGGCTATATACAAAACTAGATGAAAATTATTTCAAAATAGTGTAGTCAGAAGAAGAGTCATGCTTCTTTAAAGGCACAAATGTGTTCATTTCTTCCCAATAATATTGGGTATTTTAATGTATTTTAAAAAGATGCTTTTAAATTTTATTGTAAATAAAAGCTCAGTGCCCTGTGAATGGAAATCAAGCCAAAAAGGTCTCAGCCCCAAAGCCTAAAGATATGAGTGTAATGAATAAAAGAGGGTTATAATGGAACTCTGCAATGAAAAATAAACTACAGCGTTTGCTGTTGCCCAGGCTAATGAATACATATTCACTTGCATAGCACTTTGGTACCCTTTTGGATGAATGATGCCATATAAAATACAATATTGGCTTGAAGGGTTAGCGAGCTGTCTTTTAAACTGCTACTGCTCAGCTTGGCACATGGCCAATAGTGATATTAAAAATTATGGTTGTTATTCCTTTATATTCGTGTGTGAATCACAGCACAGTGCATTTTCCACATACAGAAAGATAGGGAGGAAACTCATTGTGATACTCTGCTTGACCCCACCATTGGCTCAGCAACTTCTGACATTCTAGGCCCCACCTGAATATGTGTCCAGTTCTGGGCGCCACAATCAGAAAGGACATCGAGAAATGGAGCGTGTCCAAAGGAGGGCACAAAAATGTGAAGGGTCTGGAAACCATGCCCATGAGGAACGACTTAGGGAGCTGGGGATGTTTAGCCTGGAGAAAAGAGGTTAAGATGTGATATGATCGCCCTGTTTAAATATTTGAAGGGATGTCATTTGAAGAGGGAGCAAGCTTGTTTTCTGCTGCTCAGAGAACAGGACCCGGAAAATGGATGCAAGCTACAGGAAAAGAGATCCACCTGAACATTAGGAGGAACTTCCTGACTAAGGACTGTTCGACAGTGGAATGCACTTCCTCGGAGGGTGATAGAGTCTCCTTCCTTGGAGGTCTTTAAACAGAGGCTGGATGGCCATCTGTCAGGGATGCTTTGATTTGGATTTCCTGCATGGCAGGGGGGTGGACTGGATGGCCCTAGTGGTCTCTTCAACTCTCTTGATTCTAGATTTATGTTCTATGACATAACAAGAGGCTATAGGTCTGTAAATTCAGGCTCATGACTTCCCTGATTAAGCCTGTTACAGACAGCCAAAATAAAGCTGCTTCGAGTCACAGTGGAGGTATGGTGTTCAATGATGCATGCGTCCTAAAAGTCCAGAAGTCGCACCAAAGGCACGCTGCAGCCCTAAGGATGGAGTGTGCTTTGGTGCAGTTCTGGACTCTTAGGACGCATGCATCATTGAAAACACATACTCCACTGTGACTCGAAGCAGCTTTATTTTGGCTGTCTGTAAGGTCTAAGTCTATCCATCTGGTATGTGGTCTTCCTCTCTTTCTACTACCTTCTATCTTTCCAGCTGATTGTCTTTTTCCAGTGATTCCTGCCTTCTCATTATGTCACTAAAGTAGGACAGCCTCAGTTTGGTCATCTTGCTTCTAGAGAGATTTCAGGCTTGATCCATTTCAAGGAGTCATTGGCCCCATATAGACTGCCAAAATAAAGCTGCTTTGAGTCACTTGGAGGTTGTGCTTAAAGATGCATGCACCTAAGAGTCCGGAGCTGCATCAAGCCACATCCAGTTCAAAGACTGGAGTGTAGCTTTGGTGCAGTTCCAGACTTAGGACGCATGTATCATTTAAACAGCATACAGTGGTACCCCGGGTCGAATTGATCGCGTTACGAATTTCCGGTTACGAAAAAGTTAGATTGGAAAAAACTGTTCGGGTTACGATGTTTTTTCGGGTTACGAATTTTTTTCGGCGCGAAATCAAACGCGCGGCTTTCCAGCACTAACGGAAAGCCCTTTTCGGTTGCGAAATTACTCGGGTTACGAAAGGAGCGGCGGAACGAATTATTTCGTAACCCGAGTGGAGCACTGTACCTCCAAAGTGACCCAAAGCAGCTTTATTTGGCCTTTCTGTTGGGGCCATTGTTTGCCTTTTTGGCTGTCCATGGTATCCTTGGCACTCTTCTCCGCCATACCAATCTCAAATGCTGATTTTCTTTTAAGGCTTTCTTCCGTCCAGCTCTCACATGTACATGGTGATGGAGAATACATGGCTGGATATTCTAATTTTGTGCTCAGTTGTGTATCTTTACACTTTAGGATCTGTCTAGTTTAGCTGCCTTCCCATTCCAGCCTTTGATTTCTTGACTGCAGTCTCCATTCGTCAATTATTAATTAAAGCAACAGGAACTCTTTAACTTTTCAATTCCTCCCTTATAGCTTTGAATTTATCTTATTAGATCATATGTAGGTTGAAAATTTCCAGTCCCATGGCCACCATTTTGTTGTCCATATTTGTTGACATATATTAGTTAAGACTAGAGTTGATTCTGTCTATTGTAGCATTTCAACAGTAATATCATCTGTTCCTGGTGGTTTATTTTTCCCCAATTTCTTTTATTGCAGATTCCATCTTGCTTTTTTGAATTTGGGGCTCATCTTCACATGGTTCTTCGTTATATGTGTCATTCATTTTTTTCATATCTATCATACAACACTTCTGTGCATTGCAACCAACATCTTTTGATTTCTTCTTGATCTTGTAGTATGAGCTTTTTCTTATCATAAAGCATCCTGATCCTTAATTTCAACTTCCCTTTGAATTTCAGGATTTTGTGGAAGAGGTCTTGTGTTCTTCCTTTTTTTGTCATTGTCTTTTACTTCTTTGCAAATGCCATGTCCTGGTTCAAACTGACAAAGTAGGAGCAATTTGAAACCTCTAGTATAACCGGATGTGAATGAAAAATGGAATCTCAGGATGTAAAAGATTAAGTTCTACTCCAAGAGAAATTATTTTTTTTCTTAGAATAAAACCTTCTTTTATATGTCCTGAAACTGTCTCTCCTTCCCATCAGGTGTGAGAGAAGTCATTTGTAAATGAAGGCAAGAGCTATTCATAGAAATAAGGAGGTAGATCCAAGATTTCAGTAGACTCAACACCAAGTTGTTCATCCTGTCCTTATTCAGGCTGAGCTAAGAGAAGAAGTCATGCTCTTGTCAACCCAGGTCTTATGTTCTGTAAAACATTTTAACTACATATCTTTGAGCTATTAAGACCAATGCAGTTAGTTCATGTAGCATATTAGTGGGGCTGTGTATGAAGAGGGCAATAGAAGAAATGGCTAATAACAAGCCTGCAATGTACTTCAGTTTTAACATTTCAGGTTAAAGGTCAGAACGAGAGTAACATGGTGGTTTAAAACAACACAGAACCTAGTGGGATTATATTCCTACTGTTTGTTAGGGGCCATGATGAGGCAATCTGTTCCACCACAGAGTTCTATAACTCACATATTACAGGTTGGGGTATTATGACAGATACTGATTTATTATATTTTGATCTTGTAGTGAATGCCATGAGAGTCAGTATGGTGTACTGGTTAGAGTGTTGGACTATAACTCTGGAGACCAGGAGTCAAATCTCCATTCAGCCATGGAAACCCAGTGGGTGGCCTTGGGAAAGTCACACTCTCTCAGCTGCAGAGGAAGGCAAAGGCACCTTTTCCCCCAATAATGTGACTCCAGGAAATTTACATCTATATAAAAAGTAAAGATTTAAAACTATACAAAAACATCAGTTTAAAAAGCATAAATATAAAATATATTTTTAAATTAAATAATCCATATTAAAACCATATATAAAACAACAAAACAGCACAACACACCATCAGAAGGTCATCACTGTTAATTTCTAAAAGCCTGAAGAAATAAGAATGTTTTTACTTCGTAGTGGAAAGACAGCAGGAAGAAAGTCTCCCTAGGGAAGGAAATCCAAAACCTAGATGCAGCTACCAAGAAGCACCCCAATCTTTTCCCCACCAAACAAGCCAGATAAGGCAGTGGGGAACAGTGAACATGGTCTCCTGAAGATCATATCAGGAGATACAATCCTTTGAATAGCCTGGACCCAACCTCTATATCATTTAAGTCCATGAGCAGCTCTCATTGCCACCCCCAAGAAAGAAGTTCTTTTGAAACTGGAAACTAGTGAAACTATTTATAGCTGAATTCTACACAACATCTGTCCACCCAAGAATAGCACTCACTGATCTCAAAAGTGCTTCCTCTCAGGTAAAGTGGGTGGACTACAAGTGCAGTCTTGCAATTTCACTTGTTTACAAACCATCCTTGTCAAGCTCATTTTTGAAAGTCCAACATTTCCAACAAAACCCTTAAATGTAGCAAGATCCAGTATTTTAAATATATGCAGAGTGATTTTAAAAGAATGGTTCAAAACCCAATGATGTATTAAACTCTTTTATGCCAAACTTCAAGTCAAGTCTCAAGTCTTCACCTACAAGTGTCAAGCTGATTCTCAAGTTCTTCAAGATACTTTCAAGTCAAGTCTCAAGTCTGGGAGCCAACTTTAACTGGAAAAAAAATGCAGAGTGCATTTCTCAGAAGGGAATAGCAATCTGATTAAGAAATGGGCATGAGGTAGGTGTTGAAGGAGCCTTCTAAAGTTTTTTAAAATCTTCAGAGGAGCTTTCTGCCTCAAGACCATGGCCTAATGCATTTGCTGTTCCCCTTCAAGAAACATGTCCCATGCTCTGTGCTGGGTCTTGCCTGCTGCTCAGAGCCATTTTGAGTCAGTGTATCATTTATTCCCAAGTCAAGCCATTGAAGTGACTTGAGTATAACCTGAGTCTGAGGCCTGAAACAGATGGACCAAGGAGTGTGGTTTGTGGCTGCTTTGGGGGCATAGTATGCAGGTGATGCATGCCCCTGGAGTGGCTGGAAGCCGCTCTGAGGCCACCTAAGGTGGCCCGAAGCCACTGGCAAAGTGATTGGTGAAAGTCTTCTCTTTGCTGGTGACCCATTTGGGACCACGGCAGTGGCCTACTTTCAGAGTGGGCCCATCTGGTCACCATGGTCCCTGGCCAATAATGGGGTGATTGCAGCTGAAGCGACCAGAGGCTGCTCCAAGCTGCCTATGTGTATTGACTTGAACCTATATCACTGCCAAAATCAAATAAGAACAGGTTTCCTTTGAACAGTTTTTAAAATCACTCTGTATTTGAAAAATGCTGCTTTCTGCTACAAATGTAAGAACAAAGTTTGTATGAGATTACTGGATCTAGATGTTAATCTGATGTTTTCAATTGTGTTGCCAACAGCCATTAAAGTAGCATGATTCAAAACCAATTCACACAATGGTGGTAAATTGATATGGCCTCAAATAGCATATGGACTCCATATATATAATTATTTCAGTAATCTTTCCCTTATGCATATTATTTTACATCCCCATAATGTAGTCAAGAAGCTGAGACAGAGGCAATCACAGCTTGCTTAGAACTCCCTTGAGATTTTGAGGTAAAGCAACCCTGATTTGCCTTCATGCACAAATTCACATATCCTAAAAACTTGTAGACAGAGCAATCATGCTTATGGCTTATATCAACATCTATAACCATGGAAGCAACTTCTCAGCTGGCAACTCCTGAGTTGATGCAATATACACAATCGACTGGTTCACATAAGACCCCCCCATTTGAGTGCCTACCCAGAAAGAACTAGGAAGGTTCACACATAAAAATAGACTTTTATTAGTACAGTAATAGAATAGTACCAGAACAGAAAGTGAACATGAAGTTTTCTTTTGCAAATGGGTACACAAGCAAACTATTTTAAACATAACAGACACAGTGAAGCAGTGTTGTGCAGTTTGTACTGCAGTGTGTTGGCAGAAACATAGGAAACCTCCAGGGGGAAAAATGTGAAGCAAATTAATGGGGACTTTGTTCAGACTTCTGTTTACTTCACCACACAGAGAGCAGCTATACTAACTTTTTAAATGTCCACCCATGCTCAAATGAGCTAAGGAGGAAAAATATTTAGAATACGTCAGTTTATCAAGAATTCACTATGCATTTCAGCTGCTGGTGACAAAATCTTCTCAGCAACATCATATCTTCTACAAGTTAGTGATGATGAGTAAATTAAACTACCTTATCACTTCTGCTTCTCACTACTATTACAAAATATGTGAAATGGGGTGGAGGGAAATGTCACAGGCCTTGCCAAAGTAGTCAGAGAAGTCTAGGTATGGTAGTGTACATTTTCAGCTTACTGGAAATGCCAGCATTTCACAGTCTTTACTACATTAGCTGCAATGCCTTTGGCTTAGAAAATACCGTGGCAACTGACAGCAGTACCACTAAGAATGGCTCTGTCAAAGGAAGTCGGTACTGAGATGAGGTAATGAAATTAACAAAGTCAAATCTGAAAGTCATACCATTCCTTGTGACAGAATCTGCACTTAACCACTTCACTGTAATAACTTCACTGAGTTGCATCATTTTGAATTCATGGCAGATCAAAACCTCACTACAGCTCTTATGTCTGACCAAAATGTTTACCCTTTACATTAGGGCTGGGCAAAGTGCAGCCTGTGGATTTATATTAAAGCTTTCCTCCACAAAGTCTGACTGCGCTGCCTTATCATAGCATGAAGGTGACCCTGAGTTCTCAAAAGCTATGCCAGTTCTTCCAGACTGGTCAGGCATCAAGTACCACTGTAGAGTTAAACTCTATGGCTGTCATCCCAGGATAAACTTAATTTGAACATAAAAGCTCATCATCATAAAGATAACTACCAGACAACAAGTTCATCCTAGCAATTATGGATGGAAAAATAGCAATCTACATCAGTAGAAGGATTATCTTCATCAATGAAACTGGAAATCTTCAAGGAATTTGACCTTTATGTATACATAGTATAGTGGGCCCTTGATATCCACTGGGATTTGGTTTCAGGATCTGGCATGGATATAAAAAACTGTAGATGTTCAAGTCCCATTAAATGCAATGATGTAGTAAAATGGTATCTCTTATATAAAATGGCAACATCAAGGGTTTTTTTTTTTAAGAATTTATGTATTTTTAAAAAATATTTTCCAGTCATGGATGGTTGAATCCATGGATAAGGAAATCAGTGTATATGGAGGATTGAATGTATTTATATATTTATTGTAATTATGCTTCATATGAATCTTGCCCTATGAGTAAACTAATTATCACTGTCTACACCCAGAATAATTGATTTACACATTTTGACTGCAAAATTACATGGTCTTACCAAGAAGCAAACTCCACTCCACTGAAATTATCAAGCCTTCCTCTAAACTATGGTTGCAGGCGGTCATCCATTGCAGTGTTATTTAAAAGAGGTGTGTGTGTGAGTGTATTTTCCACCTCTCTTTAGCAGACATCCAATATGAGGATTTCACAGACTTTCACAGATCCTCCAGAGTTGTCACAGGTGTTTGTTGGGGGAGTGGGAATAATTAAAAATTGCCTTCTTTCTTCAAATAGACATTTTTGATGGAGCAAAAGTGCTCCTTCTGGATGCAACAGTGTTCAATTACACTGAAGAATACTGAATTATATTGAAGAATGACCTGTGCTATGTTCTGCCATCTTTCACCAAAGACAAAACAGTGTCAATACTTCACTGGGGGGGGGGGGGGGAGGATTAAGCAAGTGATTAGTTTCCAGTTCACTTTTCCAAAATGATCTTAGGTTAAATATTGCTAAGAGTATTGTCTGTTTGGCCTATATTTCTTGAACGATTATGGCTGGAATTAACTTCAGCCACCATCTTTGATACACAATCCAACCTACATTTATGAGTAATTATGGCCAACAAATCACAATTTTTAATTTGCTGAAGTGCAAAAGTATATCTGATTGTAATGAGAATGCTGCAGAAAATCACTTATTATAAAGCATAGCATGTGAGCAATAAAAACAACACACATCTGTTGCAAATTATGTGACCCAAATGCATACATTTAATTCCATGAGAACCTCTATGCTCAGCATATATGACATAAATGTGAAAATAAAATGAACCCTTCTCAGGGACTTGAAGAAACAGTACGATATTGCTGGGGGCATATTTGTGTTGACTATAATTAAAAGCAAATCCCATGCTGCTAGTACTGTAAAAAAAAAAAAGGTCTTGAAGTATAAGGCCTGCCATCTTACCATCCTGTCACTAAATTATTCTGCATTTCTTTCACACTGTGATAGGTCTAGAGAGTCAGCATGATGCAGCAGTTTGAGCAGTGGACTATGACTCGAGACCAAGATCTTGCCCTTTGAGTAAACTAATGGAAATCCATCTTGGCCATGGAAGTCCACTGAGGCAAGTCACACAGCCTCAGAAAACCTCAGAAAATCCTTAGGGTTGCCATAAATTGGAAACAGTTTGAAGGCACACATCAACAATTATAGGCTTGTTGGAAGCTATTGAAATAATTTATCTCAATAATAATACTTTTACTAGCTTCTTCTCCTCTCTCTCCTTGATATTGGTGGCTTGGTTTCTTATTCCTGCCATTTGACTTCTTTGCAAGGTATTGTAATAAAGTTTATTCGGTCATTGACCAGCAAACTTTGCAAGGTATTATGGACCTTTCTGGCAAGGATTCTTACAATAGTCCCAAAACAGTGACCATTGCCGTTTGAATATAAAGCCTAGATTCCATCAAAGTTAAGACATAAGCAATGGAACCCATCTTCTGATCCATATTGCAGCATGGAGCCCTCTCTATCTATAGCAGAGAGATATTTAAAACTAATGTCAAAGAAATTTCTGAAGAATATATTGTGGCTTTCCTTGTGAGCCCATAAGAAGTTCTAAGAGATAACTTTCATGGTGTTGATTCTGTTTTCCAATTATTCAAACCAGCCCTATTTTAGGCTTTCTCTGATCTACATGGTCAGTTCCATCTGGTTTACAAGGTATATAAACTATATATGAATGCACATTCTGTTATCAAGTCAACCCAGAATGCCGTGCAAAGCATTCCCTCATCATTACAAATGTTGTCTCATGTTGCAAGGATTTAAAACTTCACTCCCTATCCAAGTGAAAAAACTCTCCCTAAAGTATTGAAATTATATCAACATATAGTAGAAAGAACTAAATTCCATTTAAAAGGATTCTAAAACATTTTGCTAGCTGAAAGAGCAGACTATCCAGTTTTACAAAGCTATTATACTGTAGCTGCTTTATTGGGAGGATATGAGATTAGTAGAAGCAGAAGTATCATCTCAGAAAAATAGACTTTTGATAGTAAGGAACAGAGCATCCCCCCAAATAAAGGCATCTTTCTGCAACCGCTGCAAATTTGTCCCACGGACAACAGGAGACTGCTGTTATCCTCAGTTTCATTACCATATAGGATCATTCCTATATCTTATGCATTATCTATGCCCAATATTTAGAACTTGGCAGATGAATCTGTTTTGGTCCTCATCACTTTTCCACACATTCAGTCGTAATTGTATTCTGTCCAATTTTGACATTAGTCTCCATCTTTCTAAGTGCATGAAAATTTGCCTTTGAAAGTAATATTGCATTTTGTACACCCATTTCCCAATAGGAATACAAAACTTTATCTAATGCACTTCTGAATTGTCATGCTCAGAAATGCATTTGGCACTCAGAGAACTGCATACTCCAAAGAATAACTGTGTTCCAGTCTGAGAAATGGCTTGAGACATGTAAATTAATGTTCATTAAAAGAAATCATCCCTCCATGACTATTACAGTACATGTTCCAAATTCTGTGTGTGTCAGCAAATGTACCAGTGCTTAACCTAACAAGTATTATGTTTAACAAGATTCTTTTGCTGGGACAAACAAAATATTAAAATGCAGCATTCTAGAAACCACTGGATGAGCAATTAGTTAAATCACTATATTTTGTTCTTGTTTTAAATATTTGGTTATATTTTTCAAATGTTTCCCCTTTCTAACAGTTCCTGTTATGTACCTGAATTACAAAAATGCACATAAAGTAGAGAGGAAAATGGATGGTGAACTGGAAACCATCTGTATACAGAAAGAATTATATGAACAAATACATTAACTAATTAATTCAATGGGCACATGGACATTAATCAAGTTAAGCTACAGACAAAGTCTGTTGTATTAGTATTGCTGTTAGTTTTATCTAAGGGTTTCAGGATGTAAACCTCTGCACACTTGCCTTCAAATAGATCCTGTTGAACTCAGCTTCTGAATACATATGGATAAGATTATGCTGACAATCAACTTTCCTTCTTTTAAAAAATGATTTTTACTTATTAACTATGGTCAGATTTCAACCTAACCTTTCATATCAAAAAACTTTCACACATGCACGCGCACACACACACACACACACACACACACACACACACACACACACACAGACCCTGTTCTATAATCACAGAATGCACTCTTGTATGTTTGCATTGTATCAAAAGGGGTTTCTTCTCCACCTCAATAACCAACACAAGAAGTTGGTCTGGTAATAGCTTTGAAATAGATCTGTGTGATAAAATTGCTGGCTAGGATACAACACAAATTATGCTGTCACAGAGCAATCATTCTGATTGATTCCAGGTTAAGAAGGCAGCACACACAATAAATGCCATGCAACTGGCTATTCTCTTAATAGTTGAATTTCTTTAAATACACCCATGTGGCACTTGTAAAGTTACTTCACATGAAAAACACTTTCTTGGCAAAACATAACAGGAAAAATATTTTACAAAATCTACAGGAGATGTAGAAGCGAGACAAGGACCTTTCCTGACTCTTCCACACATGATTTATGCATACTTTAAAAAATAAGTCACTACAGAGTGAACCAAAGTGGTCACTTTTCATGACCTAAGTGACCAAAAATCAGAACAACTGCAAAGGAGATGCATCTCCAAACAGATTCCAAGAATTAAACAAGCACGTTCAGAAATGTCCTATCAGATATTTTGTCATTCGCAGACCACTCAGAAAATTCTACTTTCAGGTTCTCAGCATGTGTCTGACTGAAAGAAACACATTTAAAATGCATGTTACATTTTGTTGTGTTTCTTAATTATGATAATCCTAAAGTGAGCCTATCAGAGAGTTTGCTTGGCAAGATTTGTTCAGAGGGGGTTTGTCACTGCCTTCTTCTGAGGCTGAGAACATGTGACGTACCCAAAGTTACCCTGTGGGTTTGCAGGTCTGAGTGGGGATTTGAACCCTGATTGCCATAATCGTAGTCCAATGTTCAAACCACTACATCACACTGGCTCATATTACACACAGCTCTATACAGAATAGTTACATTGTGCAACTGCATGCATACTGGGTTGGGGGCGGGGGTTCGGAGGGGGAGGGATGAGATGTTTTGTGTACTGTGGAACTAGGATTAAGTCAAAGTTGCAAAAAGACTGGATGATTTCCATACTTTATCTTTCCTATACATATGCTTCTATTTTGCCCTACATTATGCTGTGGCATCATTAGAAGCAGCAATTTCCTGAATTCGCAGGATGTCTTCATGAAAGAGAATTGTTTATAATATAGCTAGTGGGCCAAGTGCACACCATATATTTTTTTTACCCTATAAATCATCCTTTTTTTGTAATGGCTCAGTAACTAATAGCAATACAGATTTCACAATAATTGTCTTCAATTTTAGCTTCCACGCTATACCTCTATTGGTTTCCTATCCTATAAGAAATGGAAAATTCATGCATATTTAACACAGATGCAACTATAAAGTATCACTCTAGCAAAAATCAATGGCCGTTAATTTACTACAGTGCAAGGAAATATTAGTGGATTTGTCCCTTAACCTAATCTTTTAGGGAAAAAAGGGATTCTATTTTTCTAGCAACCAAATGAATCCAGCTGGTTGAAAACAATAGTGCTGGGGGGGGGGGCATAAACGCATCATTATAACCTGTTTCCAATAGAATTGTTTTCATACTGACAGAAATAATTCTGTCTACTGAAGTATAGGGATATGTTAACTGACACTGTTTTGTTTCTCATGGTCAGGACAATTGTAACTTCCTATCTGTAGGGGGTTAGGATTAGGCACAAGCCTCTTCTAATGGTGGACATATTCTTCTGGCTGGCTGAAGTCTTCCCTTACAAGAGTTAAAAGCAGGTGGAGATGGGGTGGGCTGAGGCAAGAGGGGGATTATACCAGAACCAGACATCTCCCAGCACAGGAGCACAGTCACAAACATTAAGCCACAACAAGGCTGGGAGTGGGGGGTTTACATTTAGCACTGCTTCAGCTGGTCTAATATCAGCTCAGCCAGCCATTGGTTATCCTGACCAGTTAGGATTGTGCTCAGATTCATAAGAGTTTATAAGTGGAAGGCTCTTATAATGAAATCTGAACCTGAAGGACCGCCTCTCCCCGTATATTCCGTCCCGCACCCTCAGAACATCCGGGCAGCTATTACTGAAGGTGCTGGGCGCTAGGCTCTCTTCCGTCACAAGGCGGACCTTTTCCATCGCCGCCCCGGCCCTTTGGAACACGCTGCCCGCCGAGCTCCGCTCGACTACCTCCCTGGCCCAATTTAAAAAGGATCTGAAGACCTTTTTATTCCAGCAAGCGTTCCCCCCATAAAAATCCTAAGGGCCTCCCTCCTCTTCCGTGGTCATGAGGATGGGCTAATGGGGCTTGTTGTTTTTATTTTTATTGTATAATGCTCTGTCTTGTTTTTAACCTATTGTATGTATAATGTATAATGTATGTAAACCGCCCTGATCCAAGGAAGGCGCGGTATATAAATAAAACTTTTATTTATTTATTATTATTATTTAAAAAAACTAACAAGCATTTGTACAGTAAAAACAAAATGAAATAGTAACCTTCATGTTTAACAGAAATTATGTATGCAAAAAACTGTAATTTTATGGAATAATTTTGCCTGAAGATTTTTTAATCCCCCCTCCCCATTTAACCTTAAACTTTTCATAAATAGTTGTTGATACAAACACGCACACAGTGCATTCAGAAATCACATGTTTCTATGGTTTAATACTTAAGCATGATCTAGTTTGATCCCTTTTGTTCTTGTTTTAAGTTGAGAAACTAAGGAATAAGGCAAAAGCAAGCCATGGGTCTGGGTTTAGATGTGATGACAATCAAGCCAGAATTTGCAAGTGTATAACAAATTATGCTTCAGAAATAATTTTCTGCAGCACCATGCTGTGGGCACAAGCCCCATTATTTTTAATGCGACTCAAACATACTCAGAATTCCCCTTACATGAGGGGTGGGTGAGTCCAGAACGGATCCCCCGCATAAGGGAAGGGCCCACTGTATATACTTTTATATATCTTCCACTGAATTATTCTTCTTGTTGCTACTGCTGCTGCTACTGTTGTTGTTATTATTATTTTCTCATATCTTGCCTATCTCCCAATATAGGGACTCAAGGCGGCAAACAACAACTTAAAACAGTACAATTTTAAAACAGTAGATTAAAATGTATAAATATAAAATTTTAAAAAAACAATTAAACAAATTTAAAACAATTCTGAATTAAAATGTAACATGTTAAAATACAAACCTGAAACTTTAAATTGCACATCATTTGAAAAGGCTTGACAGCACAAGAATGTCTTTATCTGCTGCCGAAAAGATAGCAGGGATGGAGCCATTTTGGCCTCACTAGGAAGGGGGTTCCAAAGCTTGGGAGCAGCCACTGAGAAGCCCCCTCCTCTTGTTCCCACCAAACGCACCTGAGAGGGAAGGGCCTCTCTGGATGATCTCAACACTTCAGTGGGTTTGTAAAGGGAGATACAGTCCTTCAAATAACCTGGACCCAAGCCGTGTAGGGTTTTATAGGTCACCAGAGTCTATAGGAGTGTTTCTGAGCAGTTTTTCCATAAAACAAAAACAATTATCAAAAACAAAAACCCTATATATACAGCAGATAGAACTACATAATAAAAAAAGCATACTAGTGTGAAAGTCAATTAAAATGTATCTGGGGGAGAGGGTGACAGGGGAGTATCTGTCGAGACAAAATAAATAAGTTTGTTTCATTCAGCCTAAACAGTAACCTGAAATCAAGCATATTTTATTAGATGTAAATCCTGTGAAATCAATGCAACTTGGAGTGCATCTGTAGAAATAATGCAATTTGACAACACTTTAAGTGCAGTGGTTCCATCCTATAGAATCCTGGGATTTGTAGTTTTACGCAGTATTCAGCCTTATTTACCAAAGAGTACTTATGCCTCAGAGAACTACAGATCCCAGGATTCTGTAGAATGCAGCCACGGCAATAAAAGAGATGTCAAACAGCATAATTTCTGCAGTGCAAATTTACCCATACATTGAGCAAGCATGGTTAAACTAAGGTTACAGCAGGGATAAGAATCATATAATCCTTCAGAAGCTGGACTACAAATCCCAGTATTCCTTACCTTTGGCTCTGCTGGCTAGGAGCTGTGGGACTTGAGGTTAAACAGCATCTGGAAGACTGTGCAATTCCCACCCTGAGTTATTAGTAAGTTATAAGTAAGTCCCAAGAAAAGCAGCATAAATTACCTGTGTGACTGTAGTAAAAATCACAAGACTCATTTTCTAAATGTTCACATATTAACCAAAGAAAACGTAGTAATACATCACTCCTGAAGCAAACTGCTTCATAAGCTCTACATATTGGTTCAGTCTCCTAAGAAAAGTTACTGAGAATTAAGTCAGTGAGATTTACTCCAGAATAAGTAGGTTTTAGGACTGTAGCCTGAAAGGCAAACTGCTGAACATATTTTAGAGTTGCATTTGTAATCTCTTTGAAAGTTAAAATATGTCACCAAAAACATACATTATATAAATAAAACTCACCTGACCAAACTAAAACCAAACTAATTTGTAAATAACTACACAAAGTAGTTATAATCACATTTGGCACAGCCAAAATCGACTGAGCATCCAAGTAAAAGTCAGAGTGCATTATGTCCCTCTCTGACACAAAACATTTTTCAAAATACTTATTTAGAGCAAAGATGGATAAATAGATTACCATTTTTTCCGTAGTAACTTTCTTCCGTATTAGCCATATCCCTGCTTCCTAGATTCTACCAACTTACAGCTAGTAGAACAGTTTGTACAGTGGGTTTGTGTCCACAAAACACTATTTGGCCAGGTATAAAAATAAACTTAACTGACTAACACAATCCTGTCCAATAAGAACAGCGTTCCTAAGAGAGGCAGGACTTTCTGCTAATAGAAAAGTGATATCATCTACTATTAACATAGATGGGTGTTGTAAATGTTACAGAGCTAAGAACACTCTCCTCATAGAAAACTACCTTTTTTCCAACACATACAAACACATGCACTGACACACCAACTGAAATCAACAGTTTGGAGAGCAATAGTCCCTGATACATTGTGTCTTATTGTGACATCTAAACTTGAAATCCTCTTTTTTAATCTCTTAAATCTCTTCAATCACATCTCCATTGATTCTAAACATACATATTCCTTCCGTATATAGGCAGAATGCAATGCATCCATTCATTGCATTCACGTATTCTGCTTTGTACGCTCTCCTTTTATTTATTGAAATGTGATAACAGCTGCAATCTCATCTTGCCATTTTTTTAGTAGGGCTGTGAGGCTTTTTAATACAAGCCAAGCTCTCACACTGTCAGGCTCCAAGTTTTCTGTGCATAAAAGCCATTTCTAGCAACAGAGGATTTTTAGAGTTTCATCAGTTTCAGTGAAGCTTTGCAGCAGTTTTGTTCAATGTGATAAATTAACCTCACTACGTAGTATCTTGCTATGAGTAGGAACATTTCGCTCAGAAAAAAATGTATCCATCCCTAGCAGAGCAGGTGTAGAGAGAGTTTTATGGTAGGATGATGCCAGATTTTCTTTTTCTTTTTTTCTCAGGCTGTCATTTTACATTTTCAGGAAAGAGAAGCCTACATTAAAGCCTTTTAATTAAGAGTAGGCACAGAATAAATAAATTCCTGGATGTCTATGTGCTCTTCTAATCCTGTCCATGTTGCTACCATTGTTACTATTAGATAACAGTGGCTTTGCTGGGAAGCATGGTGCATGGGTAGCAAACCTCTTGTTCCCCAGCAGACTTGCCTCTCAGGAGTTACAGCAGAACAAGCATCACTTTTAATTAGGGATGAAATGGGTATACAAGTTTCCAACTGGGGTTCGGAGTTTCTAATTTTAGGGAGAAGATAGCAACTGGGAAGATCCTGCACTTGTAGAAACATGTTGGTCTCAGCACAACAAAATCTGGAGGGGAAAAAAACACCTCAGTTTTCCAAGGGGAAAAAAGCTTACATTTCAAATTGCACAACTTTTAAAGCTGTGAAACATTCCAATTTGCACCTTTTTCCCCCTCCATCTTTTTAGTAAGCTCCATGCACCTTTTGAAACTGTGGCGGGGTACAGACCGCCGCTTTGCGGCAGTCTGCCGCCGCCGCCAGTAGGTCTGCAGGGGAGCCGGAGCCTTCACACAGCCCAACTCCCGCGCGGACCGAAAAAGAAGCTCCAAAATGGAGCTTCCTTTTTCCGTCGCGTTTGCGACGTAGCAGGCGCCAGTGCGCGCTCGCTACGTCACAAGCGGCGCGACGCGTACGGACGCTCAGCGTCCGATACGCAAAGATGGCGCCGGCCATGTAGAAGGGCCGGCGTCATCTTGTACGGACAGAGTCCGTACTAGGCCCAGGGGCGTCTATAAGAGACGCCCCTTTTTTAAAATGGGACGTTCGGAGGACGTCCCAAATGGCGGTGCAGAAAGCACCTGTACATCATTCTATTTTTACTCCCCCTTCATCCTTTAGGAGAAAAAAGCTGTGCAACATTTAATATGTGGACTTTTAAAGATGTACAACATTTAAAGTTGTGGAACATGTTGTTTTATGCTTCCCCCACCCACCCCTTTTTTTTTAAACCTCCAAAGCTTTCATGGGAAAGTTGCACAGCATAACAAGAAACTATGTACGTTTTTTGGAAAGGTCTTGAGAATATTATACTGTGCAGTTTCTCATCGCCGTGTATGCATGATTTCTTTTTTCAGCCATTTCTCTGGAATGGGAAAATCTAGAACTGCCATCCTTACTTTGAATATAAGTTGGTGGTTCAGGTTATTCTCCAAAGCAAAGCAAAGCAAAGCAATTCTATTGTACAGTTTAATTTGTACATGCAGTTTGGAAGCCAGAGAGGTCCCACCCACCCCCCCCCCCTTTTTTTTTTTGCTTCGCTTCGCTATATATGTTCTTTTCAGAACTACTAAGTAAGGAGTTCCTCATTCCCACACAGAAAAGTGGGACAGCTGATGGGAAAAATGAGGAATCATAATAAACAAGGGGTCACATGAGGAAATGCTTTTAACATTGCACAGTAGGGAACTGCCATTTTCTCCATTGTATTGCCTCCCTTTGTGCCTGAGAGTCTGCACTGTGTGCCCTCAGCCAGGGAAAGGAGTGACTGAGGTTAGAGGGAGATAGGCCTTCAACCAGGAGGGAACAGGCTTCATTCAGATCTGCCTATCTAGTGTATATTCACCTCTTCTGCTGCTCCTCTAGCAATTGCATTCTTCCTGTCTTCCGGCCTTCCTTCCCTTAAGAAGACATGTATTAAGTTCATAGCAGTGTTTTTATGTATTCAATAACTGTCACAACTTTGGAGGTGTGGCATGGGGCAGGATCCATTTATCAGGAAGCTTCAATCTACTTGGGACTCTTCATGAAGAGAACTTGGGACAACAGACAGCCAGGGCTGAGCCCAACTCAGGGGACACCAGCTCAACTTGCCAGGTAGATTCCTACAGCTGTCACTTCATAGCTCTCATGTCAAATCAACACTATTCAGCTCTAATAAATAAAGTTGTGCCCTTTTCTATTTCCTCCACCCTTTACCAGTCCTCTTATCTTCCTACATACTTTATCCACCCTCCACACATAACAACACCTCACCACTGGTTAGGTGTTAGAAAGAGAAGGCATTTCAACTTTGCAGTAAAAAAAAAAAAGAAGTATAATAAGATTTTACTTCTTGCACCATCACAGGCCTTCCTGCTTCAATCCAGTATAGACATAGAACAAACATTCACAATTATTTATTTCCAGGTCAAAAAACATTTCCTGACAGTTGGGGAATGCCATTGAGAAGAACAATAGAACAGAGACTTATAAAATATATTTTTGTGCAAAAAAACATGGTTTCTACAAAGAAAAACTTTTACTGTGTAGGAAAGACTTTTTTTTCTGTGCAAAAACTCACATTTTTCTTTGCACAGTAATTCCCTTGCAAAATGACGTATAAATATGAGAATACAGGGTGGGGGTGGGGGGTCAGTTTCTATCATAGTGGCAGGACATGGGGGGGGGGGGACTGCAGCAATGATTTTTCCTAGCATGCAAGGACAAATTAGTCAGCGATTTACATCCCTAATCCAGGTTTCCAAAATGGTACCATCTGTGCCACTAGATGTCAGATCAAACATGTTTAGCGTAAGGGTAATCTCCAAAACAGACAATGGAAATTTCCAGCCTACAGGCCTAATTCAGTTATGCAGGCTGTCCCTTTCTCATGAAGCCTCTTCTATTCTTACCTCCAGTCAGTGGAGATCAGGAGTTATGAAAAGACAAAGCAAGTTTTCTAGTGATTTGGATTCTAGTTTGCATTCCTGGAGTGACCTGCATGCAACAGAATTGCTTGTTTTCAGAGGGAAAAGGTTTCACATAGCAACAGGTGTTCACATTTGCAGAACACCTGTGGTTTTGTACCAGAGTGCTCCAAAACTGTAGCACTGGGGCAAACTGATAATATTTACATTCAGACCCACCCGTTCTTCTTTGACCTTGTCCCATTCACATAGCCTCACTCACTGTTGGAATGTAGATCACCAAACCTTTACTAAATTAAAATTTTAATCCTGGGATGAAAGTGTTCCCTGCCCCAGATCTAAATCATCCACACCACTGCCACTTTGATTCTTCCTTACAAACAGAAGAGCTACTATTTCATCATAATGAGGGAATGTTTTCCATGTCAAAGGTACCAGGTGGAGTTCCTAGTACCTCCAGGCAGGACTTTAAAAGTCTCCTGCCTGAAGCCCTCCTAAGCTGCAGCCAACCACTGTTGACAGTGGTGACCTAAACAGAAGAAAATCCAGTTTAAAGCAGGCTCCCATCTTCCTATTATACAGTATATTCCTTTTCATTTGCAGAGTGTTGTTGGATTTCTGCCAGAATTCTGTAAGGAACAGAAGATTCTGCTAAAACAAAAGAATGAGGGTTGACCAGCACCCAGGTTTTCTTTCTCCTCCCTGGTTCACTTTCCAGGCTCCAAGTTTAAGAAATCTACTCTGTCTTGGATCATTCTCTACTCCACTGACAACTGCTTCCCAGATAATGCCTTTCCTGCTCTGTTCTCAGCACACTCTCTTTTCTCTCTTTCTTTTTCTAGATCTATATCAATATGTAAAATGTTACACAGGATTTCATTCCTTCTTCCTTTCAGGCTACTGCTACACTGTAGAATTAATTCAGTTTGATTCCACTTTAACTGCCAATGCTCCATCCTATGGAATCCTGGGGTTTGTAGTTTGCTGTAGCACCAAAGCTCTCTGAGAGAGAAGGACAAGTATCGCACAAAACTACAACTCCCCAAATTCAATAGTATTGAGCCATGGTAGTTAAAGCTGTGTCAAACTTCATTAATTCTACAATGCAGATGTAGCTTCTATGAGATTTCTTCTTCTCAGCTAGATAAGGGTTATGTAGAGTCTGCATAACTGTCATGTATGCAAAATTCCATACATGGAAGCCAGCTATAGGGGTTTCTGTAACTTCATTATGGACTGCACACTATTTTTAATGCATTTGTTAAAATAACAAAGATATGTTGTTTTTTATTTTTATTTTCACCTTCCCATGAACATCCAGAGTAGGCATTCCTGTTATATAACCATAGACTCACACCAGTAGCCAGACCAGATGTACTCCACTAGCATAAATACCAAACATTTTGACACAGACTGAGTGGAGATGCTTCCAAGTTGCAGCTGTGCCTAACCTACTTCAGGCATGTATAAACTGCATACAGTTTACAGACTGGGGGATATCTTGCCACAGATTGACTCACAGAGAAATGCCTTATAGTGTTGCAAAGGGATGTGTGTCTCTTTGTATGCCATTTATGTAAAAGCTAATAAACGTACAATGGTGAAACACCAAGTACTTAAAATCAGTCTAAATATATTAAGCTATATATCAGTCCATGGGCCACATGTCCCCCATCTCTTTGCAGTACATAAAGTTGCAGGTAGACACCCTCATAAAAATGTAACTCAAGAGTGTTACTGTAAACACACAACAGCAAAGGTATAGTTCAATATATCAGGACTCAAAAAGATTTAATGATATGACATTGCTTAGGTTTATCAAGATCGCTCTCTAGTATAACCTACTTGATTAGAAACACAGGCCTAGAGGAATATTATCCAAGTTTGATACCTTCCAATGAAGAAGAGAGCTCACATTGGCAAAATTCCAAAGGATGCCATCTGTTGCCCTGGAGGACAGACTGTCCAAGAGCTGATACAACTTGTGCTTTGTTATTATAGGCGTGATGAAATTGAACACCTCTGTTATTATTTATTTGACTATCCACTGGTGCAGAAAGTGAGGGACTTAAGAAAATACTAAACTTTGTTCTCCTAAAGTCATTTTTAAATAATGATCTTTAAATTATCTAGAATTGTTTAACCTTTTCATGGGATTAGAAGAGTCACAAGTAGACTGCAGCTAAAATATGTCAGTGTTCAGTTATTCCAGACAGTCAGCCATGGATCCTACTTCCTTTAGAATATTCCATTCTCTTTCCCTAAACACACTTTCTTTTCCAATTTTCAGTCAGCCTTTCATCAGCATGAAGGTTCTCAGATCTCAAGGCCTGGCTCTGAATCTCAGGCCTATCCTCAGGAATTCAGGGCAGGGAGGAGGAATCTATGGGGCTGCTGCTACACTGCAGAAATAAAGCAGTTTGACACCACTTTAATGACCATGGCTCAATGCTATGGAATTTTGCAATTTGTAGTTTGGTGGGGCACCCGAGATCTCTTGCAGGGAAGGCTAAATATGTCATAATACTACAAATCTCTGAATTCCATAGCACTGAGCCATGGCAGTTAAAGTGGTGTCAAATTGTTTTATGTCTGCAGTGTGGCAGCAGCCAGGGTGAGTGCATTGCCTTAGGGAATTTCTTTTTTTCTTTTTCTTCAGTGCTGCTTGTTGGTCCCCTTGGTGTAGTTGCTTCAGAGTGGCTGCTGTAGATTCTCCAAAGATCTCTCTTCTCCCTCCTTTACCTCATTTGTTAGCCATTGTGGTTTTTTTCTTTGAATGATATGCTCTGAGCAACTGCAACTGATGCTTAATGTATCATGGTGAATGACATCATTGGGCCCCACTCCCTGTGACATCACCAGGCATTCTCCCTAGGTCTCAGATATGGGCTGTGAAATCTCAGGCCTCAGACTGCATCTGACCTAGGAAATTTAATGTCCTTTGAGAACACTGTCATTGCTGTGCTGTTTGAAGGTTGTCTGCCTCCCCTCTTTTTCTCCTTTAGGGTTTTTTGGTTTTTTTCTCAGTAAGAATGTATGCATCTGTAGTCTTCCAAACCTGTTGATACCTCCCTCTGTTGCTTGGGTGGTGTGGCTTTAGCTATACAACCTATGGCATCAATATCTGAAACAACAATGGCCTGGTTTAATTGGGCATAATATAAAAGATAGTGTCCTTTAAAAATCATCCACATTTAATTTTATTTTATCTTATTTTATTTTACGGAAATGTTGTGGCATTTCTTATGGACATGACAAGTGTAGACATGATATTGAGCAGGCTAACAGATGAGCCACTGCAAGAGTTACATTGGAACAAATGGTGGATGGATTTATTTTGGAAGATTCAGGACTGATAAAAGAAAGAAGCCTTTCAAGAAGGCAATGGGAGACCTCTGAATGAATCTGGCCAAGAAAACTCTATGACAGGGTTTGTTATGAGTCAGCATCCACTTGAAGGTACATAACAACAAACTCTTTCACATCATATGTGATTTCTTCATTTACAGTATTTCTGTCCCACTCATACCATAAGTTCTCTGGGCAGCATACAATAAAATCCAGTTGTACAACAGTTCAATAACTGTTACACTGTGAAATTCACTGCTACAAAATGTAGTCATGGCTGCCAACATAAAAAGGGATTAGATAAATTGATAGAGGACACGGCCATTCACATTGCTAATAGTCAGGATGACTATATATCACCTCCCACATCGGAGGCAGTAAAATATCTATATTTCAGTTGTTGAGAAACATGAGATGTAGGGTGGTTACATTCAGGCTGTGCACTTCCCATAGGCAACTGGTTGGGCACTGCATGTCTAGATGAACGAGAAAGGGCTTTGATCCAGCTGGCCTCTTCTTAAGGTTTTATATATGAATGTTTATTGTTGTGTTATAAATGTCCACTTGCTTACTAATTCTTATAATATTTGGCCAGGATTCCAGAATATCCTTTGATATTTTGCTCTGTTTGTGGGAACATGTAGCTAAAAGAGTTCTGTGATTAGGGCTTTGAATCTTTCACTAAAAGGATTAGGTCCATTTCTACACATCATGACACTTAACTGTTCTACTCCCTCTCAATATATGCTAAAGTGGATATGCCTGCCTCAAAGCATAATGCAATGCTAAGGCCCTATCCTCACAACCTTCTTTGTGTGATTACACTGACTTCTAGCCATCTGTGCTGTGAAATGAGATGGATGTATGAAAGCTAACACCATGCATAGAATTTTGCATACACTGGCTTTTTAGCTGCTGCTATAGAGATAGGTTTTCAGTATATGGAAGCAGTATTCACTGCATTACCATTTCTACATTCAGCCCTATGGGTGAAAATCAATGCATGCAACAGCAGCTATCATGACAGATAAAATCTCATGAATAGCTCCGAAGTATAGTGAACTGTCAGTCGTATAATAAACATATAAAGAATAATATGCTGAAGGATACTAACATTCCTCTCTTTTATTGTATGACATTATGTCAGGGGTATCTAAAATAGCCAGATTCAGTATGGCACAGAGGTGTCATCACAGCTCTGCATTTTAGTGGCAGGAAAATGTTCAGCTGTTAAAATAGACTTTTCAGCAAACCATTAACTATAATAAAATTCTGTCCCATACTGAATCTAGCAAGTCCTAAACAGGCATTACACTCTCCAGCAGAGTCAGAACAGATTATTTCAAGAATCATATGGCTGTATTCATCATTTTAGTCTATTATTTACTTAGTACTGTTTATTAAATATATTATGTTTAATACAATGTAACACAGTATTTAATATTTTATTTATTATTTAATGTAGTATTTAATTTATTTATGAATCCAAAGATAGAATATACTGATAAAATAGCCTTGCTATTGTACATGTGCTTGAAATACTTTATTTTAAGTACACAAACACTTAATAAGAAGGCTAAAGGCCATATTTTGCTTTACTTTGAAAGTAAGCACAAAATATATTATAAACAAAAGACTAGCAAAAATACTAAGCCATAATTAAAAGAAGTTAGACTACTTGATACTTTCAGGATTCCAGTACTTCCTTTCCATATCCATAATTTGTTAATTCTTTTTAACAATGTACTGCATTTGACTAAAATCCTGGCATGCAAAGTTCTAGGAATTGCATTGTTTTGACATCTGCCAAATACCAGAGGATCAGAAAAACCATCAGGGAATTTTTAGCTGAAGAGACTCTGAATTGTAGATTTCAACAACAGTGTGACATATAATACAATTGAACTAAATGATGCTTGTAGTTTGTGGAGTACAGTTGACCTTGTTATCTAAGTCTGTGCCAAATAATGATGCAAAATAACATCTTGTTATTCACCAGTATGAACTGAATTGAACTAAATAGAGTTGGCATGTTATTCAAAACTGTACCCACCTTGCAAAAGTTTGAAACAATTAATATGTAAATGTCAGGCTATACAATGAACAGAGTTTGCTTGCATACTTAATGAATTCTGTCATCACAGTATTTTAAAAATGGGTTATATTATGTTAGTTTATCTCTTACTGTATATCATCATGACTATCTGCTATTGCATACAATGTTAACTATTGTATGTGCAACAGTCCTCCTGCCAAATACAACAAAATCCAAAATCCACAAAATAGCAATACATGTACTGGCTAACCAAACTAAAATAAATGCATGATGCAAGCTTTCAAAGTTTCACTGGTTTTTTCATCAGGCAAAGATGTTAAAAATAATTGAGGAGGGAAAAAGACTGAAGATGTTAGAGTCACAAGTTTATATTCTACCTCAGATGTTAATTTGTTGCCAATTAAGAAAATGGCAATAAAATACAGGTAATAAAATTCCAACTCCATTAACAACAGAAAAGCAACTTCCTGTAAGATGAAACCTTTGCTTTATTCACTCCTCAGTGCCTTGTTTCTCTGGCTCTTTATTAATGAGGGAGCATAGAGGGGAAGGATGAAGCAGGAGGAACAAAATGACAGCAATTCCAATATGCATTTAACTGTTATATCCTTCACTTTCTCAACGTCTTCCATGACAAATCTTGGCTTTCAGAATCATGCTGCACATACTTTTTTGTTAGCCATCAAATAATATTCATTGTTATGAAAGGTGCCATAAAAGACCTACAATGCACATTTTAGAGCACAGATAACCACTGACTTGAAATTTCATGCACCTCCAATGAACCTTTTCCCATTTCAAACTCTGTTAGTTTCCAATCATTTGGTACTGAGTGTTTGATCTCTGTTGACAACATCATTTGGTTGGAATAGCACTGCCTTCAAAGATAATTGCCACAAACAAAAATTCACTTGATAACAGAGCTAGTGCTCACCTGCAGCAGATTCACTCAAATGTGTACACCTACTTTACTGCTATTGTGCTGATTTATAATAATAATAATAATAATAATAATAATAATTTGTTTTATTTATATACCGCTATTCCAAAGATCATAGCGGTCTATATCAAGAGAAACAGTGAAAAGTTGAACAAATTATGGGTAATCCTGTTGTGGTTTGGCACAACTGGTCTTCCTAAAACACGGTATTAGTCTAACATGCAGCTTGGTCCCTAGCATGAATTTATATCTTGTCACATTATGTCTTTGTTACATAAACATTGGCAATGGAAAGGTTTAACAATTAGACAATGGACATATTTTCCTGTATTCTCGTGCATTAAAATGGTTGAAAACCTTGCAGTCCATATTTCAAGATTTCAAGTAGTAATCTGAGTTCAGAACAAGAGTAGAAGCCTTTTTATACAACAGATTTATTATACTTTGATTCACCTTTAACTGCTATGGCTATTTTCTAAGGAACTGTGGGAATGGTAGTCTGATGATGCACTAGAGCTCTCTCTCTCTCTCTCTGAGAATTCATATGTTATATTACAGATCTATGATCCTCATAACCTTGCCTAGGGATGATGGGATTTGTAATGCAAGAACTGAAGGGCCACATGGCTTAGAATCAAGCTGCCATTCCTGAGTCCTATAGAGCCCTGTATGGATTTTTTCCAACCATTTGTCTCACTCACAATAGGGCTCACCTTAGATGACACAGGGCATCATGAAATATCCAACTGCAGTGACTAAGAATGGCATCTCTCCTCTGAATGCCTGCCTTGACTCTGTAATGACCTGAATGAGGGAAAAACTCAAGCTGAATCCAGAGAAAACGGAGGTGCTGGTCCGGGGGGGGGGGGGGTCTGCCAAACCATCCTTTACGGAGTCACACTCCCTCTGAAGAATGATGTCCGCAGTTTGGGAGTACTCCTGGACTCGTCTCTACAGTTGACATCTCAGGTAGAGGTGACAGCCAGGAGTGCATGGTATCAGCTACGACTGATATGCCACCTGCATCCCTACCTGGCTCGGGGGGGGGGGGGGGGCTTGAAACAGTAGTACATGCACCGATAACCTCTCGTTTAGATTTCTGTAATACACTCTACATGGGGCTACCTTTGTACCAATTCGGAAGCTCCAACTGATTCAGAATGCTGATCACCAGGACACCGAGATCAGAGCATATTACACCAGTGTTGAAATCTCTACATTGGCTGCCAATTAGCTTCTGGGCACAATATAAACTGTCGGTTATTACCTATAAAGCCGTACATGGCCTGGGCCTGAAAGGGATCTAGGAGTCCAAGTAGACCACAAGTTGAACATGAGTGAACAGTGTGATGCGGCAGCTAAAAAGGCCAATGCAATTTTAGGCTGCATCAATAAAAGTATAGTGTCTAGATCAAGAGAAGTAATAGTGCCACTGTATTCTGCTTTGGTCAGGCCCCACCTAGAATATTGTGTCCAGTTCTGGGCACCACAATTCAGAAAGGACATTGAGAAACTGGAGCGTGTCCAAAGGAGGGCAACAAAAATGGTGAAGGGTCTGGAAACCATGCCCTATGAGGAACAACTTAGGGAGCTGGGGATGTTTAGCCTGGAGAAAAGAAGGTTAAGAGGTGATATGATAGCCCTGTTTAAATATTTGAAGGGATGTCATATTGAGGAGGAAACAAGCTTGTTTTCTTCTGCTCCAGAGAACAGAACCCGGAACAATGGATGCAAGATACAGGAAAAGAGATTCCACCTCAACATTAGGAGGAACTTCCTGACAGTAAGAGCTGTTCAACAGTGGAATACAATCCCTCGGAGGGTGATAGAGTCTCCTTCCTTGGAGGTCTTTAAACAGAGGCTGGATGGCCATCTGTCAGGGATGCTTTGATTTGGATTTCCTGCATGACAGGGGGTTGGACTGGATGGCCCTAGTGGTCTCTTCCAACTCTACGATTCTATGATTCTATGAGTTACTTAAGGGAACGCCTCTCCCTACATAATCTGCCCCGCACTCTCAGAACATCTGGCACAAAAATAATGGAATACCCCAAAACCAGGTTGAAAACTACCTCTTGTAGAACATTTTCTGCGATGGCCCGTAGACTTTGGAACAACTTACCGGAAGAGGTCCGTCTTATCACCCTTGGAAGCCTTCAAAAAGGCACTGAAGATGGATCTCTTCCGGCGGGCCTATCCAACTGATCTCCTCTAATCTGATTTGTACATCTGAATATATTACTTGATCCTTACAACTGAGCAACACTGTAACAATTTTCTCCTTTTCCCTTTTATTTTTATTTCTTTGATTGATTTTTTGAATTATGTATGTATTTTATGATGTTTTTATTGCTGTAATCCCGCTTCGATCCAAAGGGAGAAGCGGGAAATATAAATAAATTATTATTATTATTATTATTAACTATTCAGGGTACAAAAGCTGCAAATGTTTACAGTCTAGCTTCTGCAGAGGATGGGACAGTTGTAAATTGGATGGATATTTTTTTTTTAAATCGTCATAACCCCTAGATTTAGAAAGAAGGTAAGAACTGGGAGCTAAGGTACAGAACACAATAGGTAGAGATAATAACCCAATAGGAAACTGAGAACATAAGAACATAGAAGAAAAGTAGATGAGACTGGGGAACAGAAGAAAGTAATGAAATAGACAGCAAGGTAAAAAGCAAGAACTGAAGAAACAAGGATAGGGGAGGTAGATAGGCTCATGGAGACTATGTAGCAACTAAAGGATGGAAGGAGGGTAATGGATAAACCATGGAGAAATGGAAAGGTGAAGGCTGTGAAATCTGAATTTTAAGAATTATGGAGTAGGGAAATTCTGCCAGTTTCAGCTTCTGTTGCCACTGCAGCATTGTGGCCCAACAACCCAAGAAAATAGGAAGCTGGGTAAGTTTCACACATTTTAAAGCTAAATATTAAATTCCTTGGCTACAATTTTCTGTATTTTATTAAGATGCTAAAAATGTATTGTGTTCTCTATTAGAAAAATAATATTTCATACTTCTTATTTTATTAAATAATGTAAAGTTAGTTGTGCCTGCATCTGTCCATTTTAGCTTTATAAAACAGTGTGAATTTACATACAGCTTGAGTCTTTTAAAAATAACTCATTATATATATGCAAATATTCCAAAAAAAATGTTTTTAAAAACCACTCCAAAATCCAATATATTTCTGATCCCAAGCATTTTAGATAAGGGAAACAACCTGTATCACATTGCTCATGTCAGCCTGCCCCATGTTGTCAGCATTCAAATTAGCTGATCTCTAATAGTGTTAATAATTACAGTTAAATTCCAATAGGTTAAATGTTCAGAACTAGCAACAGTAATAATATGGCCAGTCACCACAATATTACAAGCTGAGGCAATTATGCAATATTGCTTTAGAAGCCAAGCTACACACATTTAAGAAAACTGTAAGGCTTTGGTGCTGCAAAGAAATAAAGAATGACTTTCATAAACAATTATTTCTATAAAAGAGAAGTAGGGGAAGAGATGGGGGCGGGAGAGAGAAAGAGATACTGTTTCTATATTTGGAGAAAAAAATGATGAAGACTTTTGATCTGACTCAGCAACAGAATACTTATTAGAAAGAGACTTTTACAACTGTATCTAATTTATATTTTATGATATAATTACAATTTAAAAAAACTGAGTTACATAAAATGAAACTTATACACATGGCATCTTACAAGTGCATATAGTATAGTAGGCTATGTACAAAGTTGAGAGCTGTCAAATAGGTAATGCACAAATGACCTTAACTACAAGGCTAACCCTGCAGTACAGGATTTCTGTGAAGAATTAGCACCAATATGGATTGGAGATCTAGCATGGAGGGATGGTGGGCAATTTCCAATCCTACTGCAAATCCACACTGGATTGGGTGCGGGTAGAATTGGGATCAAATAGCTCAAGCAATTGCACAGAATGAGGTTTTTCATTAAAATGAATTGCACTTAGTGTGGATGTTTCAATCCAGCCTAAGACTAGAACAGAAGGAGGGTTATCTCTCACCCAGGGTCACAATCCAGGCTCTGCACCTTTAAATAATAATAATAATAATAATAATAATAATAATAATAATAATAATAATACTGCTTTCAAGAGTAACTATGTTTTACCTCTACATCACTAAAATGTTCCTGATGCAAAAACATGGAGACTTCTTGAGGAAACCATTGTTCTCTGTGTACAAAGAAGCCTGTGACCTCACTAGAATGGAGACATATGGGATTGTAAAAGCAAGGTCTCTCTTGAGATGCAAATAGTATTTAAATTTCCTGGACTTTGAAAATCTCCCTATTGCCACATGGCCAGAAGGAAGAAGGAGCCTGCTTGCAAAAGATATCCTCACCAGCATACCATCTTTACTAAACACTGAAACAACATGTAGGCATCTGACTAACATCTCCAATTGTTCCCCCCCCCTCCTGTTGGTTTGTAACATCTTGCCTGATGAAGAAGCCCATGGAGCTTCTAAAACCTGCAACAAGTATATTGTGCATTTTGGTTGGCTAATAAAGCTATAACTGATGGATTTTCATAAGATTAATGTCTTGGGTAGTTTGATCCTATACCAGTTTCCCTATATACAATCATGCTGTATTTTACAGACTGCATTTGATTCCCTAATATAAATATATTTCTGTTTTCTGCATCTGGACATTTGGATTCTGTGTTTATATAATTCAATACTATTTAACTATGCCTTTAAACGTTCATTAAAATACAGCAGTAAGATTTGTTATATAGAAAGAAGACTGCAGTGCCTAATTAGGCTCTTCAGTACTTGCTTTATAAGCCCATATGCCCTGTGGTTGGTTTGTATGCTGAATCCTTAAACAGGTCCTTTTAAAACAGCAATCTAATACAAGATAATTAACAGCTTTGCTTGTTGGGCTATCTATTATTGATGCATATGCATAGCAGATATTAATTGTTTATACATTACTGCAGAGAGAGACAGAGAGAACAATTTGAAACAGTTAAAAGATTACTCTGAAATTTAGAAGAAAAACAAGAGATTGAGGAGCTAAAAGCTAAAAATGCAAATTCTTTCTATATAGAACAAGGCTTTATTAATGCAACCTGTGTGCCACGTGTGGCTTTAAAGCTGCAATTTGGGGGCAGGCAAAGTGCCGTCCATGCCCTCCCATGCACAAAACATGTTTTTGCCCCCAAATGTCCTCAATTTTCACCACATTTTTGGCTCCCCTGGGTCAAGTCCAGGAATTGGACAGGAAGCGATTTTTGCTTATTTCCTAAAAACCTGGCAAAAATGTCCTCATTCACTCTGGGGCAATTTTTGGGGGGTGTTTTGTGGTCTTCCAAGGTTTCCCTAGTCTTTCACAGTTGCCCACAGGTGTTTTAGGCCAAAGCCTCCATCTGCCATAGCCTGTTTTTAAAAATTTGGTCAAAATTTACGGTAATTTTGTGTGAAAACACAACTCCAAAGGGTTCTGCACTCAACTGCAGATTTGGAGGGGCACTCCCAAATGGAGAACCCACCACCACCAATGAACCCCACATTAAAAACAGGAAAGAGAAGTGACCAGCCAGGTTTTCAGAAAAATTATGGTGAGCAGTTCAATCAGGGCTGAGGGGACCCAAAAATTGCCCTACAAGGCTCTGAACCAATTTGGTAGAACTTACATGTCAAGACATCTGATTCCCATCCATGCTTGAAAATATTTTTAAAAAAAAAAAAATCCAAAAAGTAAACCCTGATTTTGCCATTTTATATAAGGGACACCATTTTATTATGCCATTATATATAATGGAACCTGACCCCATTATATTTGGTATCCATTGAAGGGGGGCTGGAATCAAAGCCCAGAGGAGACCAAAGGCCTACTATTTATATAATTTAAAACAACAGTACCTAAATATTCTTTATCGTTGTTCAGTTTTGACCTTAGCTCTTTTATGCTGTGGAGTTTTACGTTACTGTTTGACTCTGTGCAAACAACATTATAGCACAAAGAAATGTAAAGAAGTTTCAATGTCAAGCTAATTCTGCCGAACAATCAAAACAAGTGTTTTCCTGCCTAATTTTTTTCAGCAGGCAATTTACATAATGTAGTGTATCAAGGTTAAGTTTTCACATTGACAACCTGGGTTGTCTCCAGTTCTTTCAGTCTTGCTCGGACTCAGAATTTTTTCCCCAAATGTCATTGGGAATTCCTTTCACCAACACCACACATAGCTCTAATACACCCCCCTTTCTAAAAAGTTACAATACCTTTCAAGGCCTTAGTTACCAGCAGCAACAATATCAAATTTAAAAATGTGGATCTTGATGCCCTCCCATCAATGAAATACAGTCATCCAGAACCTTATCGCACCCATTTTTTCTTTGTTACAGGCAGGGAAAGGGGCTGCTCAGGGCCACGCGAGTCTGAGAAAAAACACATTTTACCGCATCTCAAGTCTTCCGACCAAAGCAAAGGACACAGCTCAGTCCTGAATGGGAATGACTTGGCACAGGGCACCGGAACAAAGATATTTTGAGGTGCAGTAAAATGTGTTTTTTCTCGGATTTGCATGGCCCCTTCCCGTGCTCATAACGGGGGGGGGGAGATGCGATAAGGTCCCCAGAATGCATAAAATGTCTTTGGAAGTCCTAGGTTGTGTTCCCGTACAAACTAATTTTCTTTTGATCTATATGACATTTTGATCATAACCAAGATGTTTAATTTCCACTCCCTGGTTTAAATTAATCCAAAATGGACTTTCCAAAAATGGAATGTATCTGAGACCTCAGTACCAATTCAAATAATTAATATTTTATGATATGAGTGGGATATAAATACAGTGGACACTTGTTATATGCTGGGGTTTGGTTCCAAGATCCCCCATGGATAACAAAATCTGTGGATGCTCAAGTCCCATTAAATATAATGACATAGCAAAATGGTGTCTCTTATAAAAAATGGAAAATCAAGTTTTGATATTTGATATTTATACTTTTTTCGAACATTTTCAAACCGTGGATGCTTAAATCTGTGTATAAAAAAATCTGTGTATAAGAAGGGCTGACTGTATATAACTTTTATAAGATATTGTTTTAAAGTGTTTGTATGTATCAGTATGCATTTGTCAGTGTTTTATATGGGTTAAAATGTTTAATTAAAACACAAACACACACACAACAAAAAACAAAATGGAATGCATCTGAATTTGTCTTGTGTGTTTCCATTGTCTTAGAAGAAGAAAAAATGGCTGCCTCCATATTATAAACACACCTATTGTTTCCAGGACACAGATTTGACAGAGATCAAGTGAGACAAATGGAATGTTAGCACTAAAACAATAATACTTAACTAGTATATTATTGCTAAACCACTTTAGCATTTTTACTATAACCCCTGAAAAACAAAGAAAACTCTCCAAGGAAATGCATGGAAAAGAGAAAATCTGTTTCTGAAATGTTGAATGAGATGGGATGTGGCATGTGATCAATGTGAAAGGGAAAGGTAAAGACATGAGGAAATAAAGGAGGAAGACAGGAACATTGGCCATGTTTCTAGAAAGGGCTGGATGCAAACCTCTGTATATGCAGATATTGTACAATCAAAACAAAAAGAACTGGAAACTCTTGATTCTTTAGGGCAGTATGGTTAAGTCTTGAAACTGAATTTGACTTCAAGCTGATATAAGTTTTAAACCCACCAATGCCCATATACTTTAGCTCTTTGGTTATGGGTCACCAGACAGAATCACAATGCTATTTTTTCTTCTTCCAAATAACAACATTATTTATGGCCTAGGGAACATGGTGATATATATGGCATTTGGTCATCGGAAGGTCACAGCATGCATCAGAATCTCAAACAGTCCTTCATATGGATCTATTTTATTGCCTTTCCCCCCCTGGCTTTTTAATGCTCTTGAATTTAAACTCTAATGAGATTTTAATTGTTGTAAAACACCCTGGGTCTCTTTTATGAGGGCTGAAAGATGGTGTATTAATAATTTAGAAGTATATGTTTTAAAACTAGATAAATAAATTGTATCAGTGGATATTCGGGAAAAGAGATTTCATCGTGAAATGAAAAAAAGAAAGAAATGGTTCCACTCTGCCTCCCACTTCCATAGAGAACATATTTCTCAATGCATGAACATCTTCAGCAACTTTGGTACAAATTCATTATCTTCCTGGTCACACATTTTGTTGACTATGACTCGAGTTTGTGAACGTTCAGAACTGCATATACAGGAAAGAAGGATGGGGAACTGGTGGCTCCCCAGAAATTGCTGGGCAGCAACTTCCATAAGACACAGCCAGCATGAGGGATAATGGGTGTTGTAGTCCAACAGCAGGAAGGCTATAAATTGCCTATTCTTGCACAAAAGAATTTACATTCTTCAGTATGCAAGATTGCCCAAATATACTAAGTTTATGCACAAGTGAAAAAAATGTTATAGAAATCTGATTAAATATCGTGGTTCCCTGAAATCCTAAGTGCTGGCTATCTTCCTCATATTTTGCCTAGCTCTTATACTGGCGATCTCAATGGGTAAAGTAGACTCCCGTTTCACCATTCCTTACAGAAGGGCCTATCTGAAAAATCACCTTTCTGTAATGACAGGAGATAAATGATGAATAAGTTGTCTGATGTAGGATGATAATGATCGTTTGTACCTTATTACTCAATAATACAAGTCAGTCATGTTTAATTTTCCAGAATTATTACATTTCCAGTTTGCAAGGGAGAAATGTTAAATGATCTGTATGATCTTCACATTTTTGCAAAAGTATTTTTAATGATGCAACTAATCTCAAAGTAAAGTTTCCAAAAAAAAAAAAAAAAAAACACATGGCAGAGATGTGTCTGACAAGTGAGTCTTGCATAGAATATAGACACATGTCCAGTCAGGTTATGTTTTTAAAAAAACTCCTGCACCTCTTATACTAAGCTTTTAGATAACTAAAACTGGTACTCCCCAATATTTCCTTGGCTAACTAAAGCAGTGTTTGGGGTTTAGTCATTCAGAATGACTTCTATATACCTGCCAACTAAATTCTCAAGATGTTCATAATCAAGAAGAATACACATGAATTCTTTACTGATAACTCACTGAAATATTCTTGAAAAAATTATTACCCCTTGGGTAGATAAAAATGCATGAAGAAAAAGCATTTAGTATTCTAGTCTGGTATTTTAAAATTTCCAGACGTCTAACCATGGAGCAAATTTTCAATATGGATTAAGACTCATGTATATCTCATCTTCTTAACCAACAGTTATCAATGTCTCTAATCATATCACTCTGATGGAAAACATACACAATAACTTCTTTCAATTATTACACTCTTCTAAAAATTACATTCTGTTTATTAAAATACACAAGATTATTTGATTTTATCATCACAACATTCCTGTTAAGACTGCACTGAGATAGAGAGGATGAGTTTGGATATTACTGTAATTTATGGCCTCACACTCCACATCACACGACACTACTATCTTTGGTATGATTTAAAGTGTTTTGCACTATCCATAAAACTAAAAGTAGTTCTATATGACTAACACAACAAACAGGTTCTTTGAAATATTTGCTTATCTTTAAGAAAACTTCTTTCATGAATTGCATTATGATTATAGTACTGTGTTTTGTTTTGTTTTTGGCAAACATCAAACTAGCCTTAATCGATACAGTACTTTGAAATTCGTCTAAGAGCAAAAGGCCATATGTGCGCGCATGCGCACGTGCGTGTGTTTAGAAGCAGTACTAGTCTTGTGAAGTCTGCCAATACTTTAGAAGTGCTTCAGAGCCTCAGGCTGAAAAGAAAGTTCAAATGAAATTGCATGGCACTGCATATATTACATGAAGTTCCTATATTGTCATCTGTAAACATGAAAAGTTCAATAATTCTACAGTTTTCACATTCTGCCATCCTATCAAAAACCCTTTTATCAGTTTTATTAAAGAAACAGCATTACCAAAAAGCAGCTTCTTGACATTTAGCGAATATTGGTACAGTACATAAGTCCATGCTGAAAGGGAGTGGGAAGCTTAATATAAACCGTATTAAAAAGCTGCAGTGTGCAGAATATAATTACCAATAGGGGTTCTTCAATCTACTTGTTCCAAGGTTAGATTAAATATTATGCTAACTATGTGGTGATATAAGGCAGTAATATCCACCATGAAATCACTAAGAGATAAAGTTGGGTGCGAATGTTTTGTAGGGCTTCAGATAACATGAAAATGATGAAGAGCCTGGCAGACAGGCTGCTAATTAGCTTACTTGCTGTTCACCGCTATGATCTTTGGAATAGCGGTATATAAATAAAACATATTATTATTATTATTATTATTATTATTATTATTATTATTATTATTATTAT
>NC_056525.1:95319453-95406547 GCF_019175285.1 Sceloporus undulatus
ATTAAACATGCTACCTTAACAAAGAATGGATCTTCTAAATATCAAATCAGCTATGATGTCGTATTTAACATCATAAGATCATACCAAGCATCTCTTCATACTGCTGGGTAGTAGGGTTTCCCACCCTTTTCATATATCCAGAACAAATGTTTTGTCCCTACCTTTACAATGTTTCATTTAGCTCTGGTTTCTTTTGCTTTTGTTCTTCACCATAACTTCCACCCCTCCAGAGGTTGCTAGGGAAAATCTCCATATAAATCATCCTAAGAGTAAATATTAGTTAAATATGGAAAATGCTTATTTTTAAAAATCCTTGAAATATTATTTCCAATTATTTAGAAGTACTGGTAATGTAGAGGCAAAGTGAAACACAAAAGAAGACAACACAGTATATGTCTCCTTTAGTCATATACAGGTATTCCTCAGCTAACAAAGTAGATGTATTCCTGGACATTATTTATTCAACAGAAAAGGTGATACCAGAGGCAGAAATAATAGGGAAAGAATAGGCTCCTACACCTAAAAAAAGATGAGTAGTTCCACATATTTCAGCAAACTTTTTATTCAGAAATAACAATACGTACACGAGAAATGAAACAACCAGCTCAGATAAGCCTTGCACAAGTAAACAAAACATTTTGAATCTTCTAGATACCATTTGAAGAATTGTTCCCCAATTAATTCCATTTTTTTTTCATCAGCTTTCACTTTTCTTATGATTTTCATTTTGGTGGTCAAACTTATAAATAAGAGGCACTCATATCTGCTTTCCACTTTGTTTTGCTGTTCACACCTCAGTAAGGGATTGTGGAGGCCGCTGCTTTTTACTTTGTCTATTGTAGGTAGGCACACACCTACTGTAAAATCTGCATTTGTTCTCAGGTCAAGCTTTATTACATTGTTTACTGGAAACACTATGATGCAAATTAACATCAAAAGTCTGTGTTTCTCCAGCCCTCTTCCACCATTCTCCCAAGACTGATGCTGCTGTGGGGAAAAACAAACCCTTCAGCCATACAGATGAGAAGCAGGAAAAGGGGGCTGGATAGAGCATTAAAAAAAACTTTTTAAAAGGAAGTTCTTTGTCAGAGAGTTTATTAACTGAGCTATGCCTGTATTATATTCTTTCAATAAAGATTTTCACATTCACAGAGCATAATTTATCATCTTAAAAATCAAATGGAAAATTTCCCAGAATGTAAACATTTTACTGCCCATTCTCAATTTTATGTACTCTTTTGCATTTATACTCTTGAAAACTATATCAATAAAATGATGGTTCATATGAATGTGTGCTGCCTGAAACTCAAAAGATCAATTTACACTTGGCACCATTTTAAACTATTAATTCAAATAGTTTATTATTTGCATGAAAAAGCCATAAACCATTGCAATGCTTTTAGTATGTGCCTAATTTCAGTATATCATTATACTAACTTAGGCACGTAGAACTTTGGATACATAAGAAACTTAGTACTATAAACAGATGACAAGTCTAAATATAACAGCCATTTTTAAACCTATTTTCACTGGCTGCATATAACATGTTAGAAACATAATCTGGCACAAATCATCTTTAGGTGCATTCAGCACACATGGACTCAAACCATTGTATGTTAAAGTAACAGAGATTTATAGATTAGGAACAAGTGAAAACCCAACTGAGTGTGTTTCCTCACACTTCTTTCATCTATCAATTTTACCCATTTGTTTAGAACAGACTTTAAAAAAAAGAGTAGCATGGAATGAGTGTCAGTATAAATGATACGTCAATTGCTGAGTAACTTAGCAGTTCATTCAAAATTATGTTAGTCTGTATGCAGCCATTCACCAGGATATTACTTAGTGCAGGTATAGGGAAGCTTTGGCTCTCCAGATATTTTGGGCATATTTGGTGCAACTTCTGAGTGTTGAAGTCCAAAATATCTACAGGGCTAAAGGTCAAAGGGCCCTTCCCTGATTTGGCATTATACCACATAGGTGATCCTCACTATCATTATCCTAATCAAACATTCAATTCCCCTAATAAAATGAGCTAACCATTCATTTTCAAGTATCATACACTGGTAAAGCCAATAGGGTTTTAATTTCTTTTTCCAAAAGTGCAAAGAAGTTCAATATATGTTTTATCATGCCTGCAGTACAATGTCAGCACATACCACACATCAAGAAGATGCCATAAACCACATTAATGATGTGATCTTGTGTGCAGGTATTCTGAAATAAGACCTCCCTATCAAGGTCACTGAGGCCTATTCCAAAGGCTGCAACTTAAGTTATCTTCATGGCATTCCTATCTATTTACCAAAATTATTCAATGTGGCAGTTGATTGTTCAACTTAACAACCTTTGCTATTTAGCTCATTAAAACCAGTTATTATCAAAAGCTTGTTAACTATTCATCAGTTCTTTCTATACTTTTTTTATATTTTGGGCATATATTAATATTCACATAAAGCACTATGAGTCCACATAAACATGGAGGTATTGCATAATGGATAAGGAGTTTACTTTATTATTATTAAGTTATTCATCATACTCCCTGTAGCTGTTCAGTGTACTTCATCTAAATTAGTATGTCTTAAATGTACCCTATCAGACTGGTTTCTATAATATGTGGCAGGCTGTGGTGTCACTAGGCAGCTCCAGGTTGTGTGGAAGTGTGCCTTCACACTTCCAGATCCCTTCCAGAAGAGGGGCAACACCTGGCCAATTACCCCCTCTGTGTCATGTGCCATTCTGCTCATGAGTAGAGCAGCACATCGCAAAGAGAGAGAGTGAACAGACAGCCCCTTCCTGCCATGTGCGATAGAGGCACATGGTAATGAGGGAGAATTCACACATAGCTCCCACTTGCTGTGCACATGTAGAGCAGTGCATAGCAGTGAGGTATGAGGGCACACCATTTTGGATCCGCCCCCTGCACTGGAGGACATCCTGGGCAGAGATGCCACTGTGGACAGACAGGTAAGTGCAGGAGGAATGGCTCTCTGAAGGTCATCCAGTGGATTCCTGAAGTCTTCCTTCAGGTAAGGTTGTCAGATGGCAACCCAGATCTACAGACATAACACAATTCTCTGCCTGCACACTTCCAGGTCCCTCCCACTTCCATATCTGATTCCAAGCACCTACAGTGCATTACATAGCCATTTACTTACTATGGGGGAGATGATGGGTGATGCCTAGGCAGCACCTGACTGCTGTTCTGTAGATGATAGTTGATATCACCCTTATGCATTGACAGTTACTCACTGGAGATTTGGGAGGGTGATGCCAGCTCTCTTCTTCTAGCCACAGAACTGCAGCCAGATGCTGTCTGGATGCATCTCTGCCCCCATTCCCACATAGTAAATGCCCATGGTAGTGCATTCTACATGTTTAAAAGCTGCCAGGGGGTAGATGTTGCAGGAGGAGGTACTGAATAAAGAGATCCTGTACATGTATTCCCAGGTTTTGTGTGTGTGTGGGTGTGTGCGCACACGCGCATACACATGTCCATGTGCCATTAAGCAACCTGTCAAATTATGGTGATTGCATGCATTTCATAGAGTTTTCTTAGGCAAGGAGTACACAAGTGATGGTTTTGCGAGTTCCTTGCTCTGAAATATAGCCTACAGCACCTGGTATTAAATGGACATATATCACCAAGAAGATTCTGGCCAATATATGTTTATCCTTAAAGGCTAAACTTGTCAGGAAACATGGGCATTGTTGTTGTTTTTGTTATCAACAATCATGTCATCTTGATGCAAATGAGAGATCTCCAAGAGCTCCAGCCACTAAAAGCCCTGAACAAGTAGATCCTGAAAGCTCTTGGCTTCCTTTATTGAACCAATACTGTGGACTTTCTCTTTTCCAACTGTTGGTACACCCAGCATATCCTGTGCTGTATTTTGGGGTCCCCATATTTAATATCTCATATCTGGAGACAGCATGTTTTTTAGAAATCTATGATCTTCCAGGAACACTAGGTCAGGTTCCCAGGAGAAAAGGAGCATATCCCAAGGCACGTGCACATCCAGGTAATGGAATAATCAAATTTAGATGGATGCATCAATTTCTCCTTCCTTCTCCCAGGTAATTTACATTTCCTCTTGCAACGTGAGACAAGAATCTCCTCACACCTAAAGCAGTAAGCCAACTTCTCTGCCTATCTCCTGTTGTGTTCCCAACCAAATTTTCCTGCCCATCCATCCTGGAGATATCCTGATCCAATCACAGTTTTCATCACATTAAAATTAAAGCCATCAACCAGTCCAGAATCCTTGGGAAATGACATCCAGCCTGTGTTATCTGACAAGATAGTCTATTGCTTGGGTCTATATTTTAGATATAATTATGGTCCCAAAATTTAACCTCTACGCACACAACTGGCATACACCCCTGCTATCTATGTACATTCTGTGTCACCTTCAGACTCCTCAGTCTGAGCTATTCCAGCTTTACGTGGTCTGCTCATCGGACAGATAATTATCAACCCACTGCAAACCCCTAAAAATTCCCCTATCGCTTTCCTAATTTTCGTTTCAGTTAGTTCCAAATGCTCATTCTGAATGCTGCGTCTGTGTGAATAGTTATTGCTTGTGTGTAACATTTTTCTAAATAAATTGCCTGTCTGTGATATTTTTCGAAATAAAAACTTTCTTAATTCACCCTAACCTTGGAGTTCTCCTCAGTTAGTACTGGTATAAACAGGTGCATATGGTCCTATACGCTACCAAAACCTTTGCAAAAACTAACTTCCCAAGAATTAAAGTACAGCTGTCATATTTGGTGGGAACCCACAGTCCCCCACCTTTCTTCGGGTAACACTACTGTCTTCTACTTTAACAAACATGATTGTTTCTTCCAATTAGTCATGCCATCTCGTTATATGTCCAAAGTATGATAGCCTCAGTATAGTAATTTTGGGAAGAGTTCAGGTTTTATTTCCTCTAGGACCCATTGCTTTCTCTTTTTGGCAGTCTATAGTAGCTATAGTAGGGGATTTGGTAGCTCAGTGGTTAAAATGCTGATTCTGACGATTGAAAAAGTCATCAGGTCGGCAGTTCAAGGCCCAAGTGAGCTCCCGAGTCCAGCTTCTGCCAACCTAGCAGTTCAAAATCATGCAAATGCAAATAGGTACCACTTCAGTGGAAAGGTAACAGTGTTCATGCTGGCGACTTGACTACCAGAGTCATCTTTGATGACACTGGCTCTTTGGCTTAGTAATGGAAATGAGCCCTACCCCCTACAGTCGGACATGACTTGACAACCTTGTGAAAGGAAAAACCTTTACTTTTTTATTTATAGTCCTCATACAAAAGCTGGAGGAGAGTACTATAGTACTTATCTATGGCGAGTTACAGACCACCCGTTTGGGGCGGTCTGCACCCACCCCTTTCCCTGGTGTATTGGGGCCTAAGTGGCCAGAACGGCAGCCGCTGAGGCCCCGATCCACCGCTTTCCGGGCTGCGGGGAAGCAGCAAAAAGGCTGCTTCCCCGCAGCCTGGAAAGGGGTGTCCTTGGGGCGTCAAGCCCCAAGGACACCCCGTGGTGGCAGGGAGGAGGAGAAAGGGGCCGCTTGGCCCCTTTCTCCTTTGCGGCGCTGGGCGTAGCCGTGTGAAGGCTGCGCCCAGCGGCGCAAACCAGGAAGGAGCTCCAAAACAGAGCTCCTTCCTGCTCCACGCTAAGGGCGCACTAAGCGCCCTGGCGCTAAGCGACAACATCACATCCGCGCTGCCCTGTATAGAGGCAGCACGGTCGTGACGTTGTGGCCATGTGGAACGGACGCTGCCATTTTGTGCACGCAGAGTGCGCACTAGGGTTAGGGGTGTGTGGAAGCACCGCCCCTTCCTAACCCTAGTCCGCGCTCTGCACGTACTATATGGCTCGTCTGTAACGGGCCTATAGTACTCTCTCCCAGCTTTTATCCAGTGCTTCCACATTTCAAATGAGTTGATTTTTACCTGTCAGTTTGCTTCACTGTCCAGCTTTTACAACCATGCATAAAAATTGGAAATAATATGGCATGAATGACTATTACTTTGGTATTTACAGTAATTATATATCTTTGCATTCAAGGATCTTATCTAGATCCTTCATAGCTGTCATTCTAAAACTGAGACTTCTTGTGATTGCTTAACGATAGTCTCCATTTTGATTAATGACTGAGCCAAAGTTTACAAAATCTTTAACTATTTTGAAATTATGTAAATTATCTGTAGTCACTGTTTTCTTAATGTTTAGCTGTAGCACTGCTTTTGTATTTTCTTCCTTGACTTTCATCAGCAGCACATTTTGTTAATAATTTATTTTAAAAATCAAAAAATCATTCAATTGCATTTACATTCAAAAGGGAAGAAATTAACAATTATATTTGTTAAATTGCTACTTAAGTTTAACTGGAAGACCACCACTTCCTTTCTCAACTGCCTTGTCACTTGCTGTTTTAAAATATTTCAAGCTTAGATCAATCAATCTATCATATTCTAAAATAAATGAAGATGCCTGTATCCTTAGCCTTTGCTGTAGTTTTAATATTTTAAATTAATCATTGTAATTCCTCATTGTATAAACCATTATAATTGAGGAATTAATTTTAAAAAAGACTGAATTAGTCTGCAAAAATCCAAGACAACTAGACTGTGGATAAAGAACCAGTAGGAGAATGTTGTATTTGTTGGCTGTTTAGTATTGCCTCTCATTTAACTAATGAATGTGTTAACTAATACCTTAATTGTGGAACTGAGTTAATTGCGAAATTCTAACTCAACCCAATCAATTAAATTAAAAAAATAAATTAAATTAAGTTGCATTTATGTTTTAAAAAATCTATCTTCACTGATTACTTAATTTATTTTAATTAAATTAGTCAGTTCTTATCACTGAACAACCAAGAACAGACAGAGACACTTTAATCTCTAATTGATCAATAAATTTAAAAGGAAACACACATTCTTCAGTTTACAACCTGGAAATCACAACTGTCAACTGCTACCATTGGTTTCTCTCCTCTGTATATTTTCATTCTCACACCCAATACTGGCACATCAATTGAGCAGAATCTGAACTGGTATTCCTCCTTCTGAGAAACTGCACAAGTGAGATTAATAAATGTGTTGCAATTTCAACATAAGCACTGCATAAAAACAATGCAGCCTATCTATCCTGCTCCCCGCCCCTCAACGTATAGGGAGAATGGGAGTCCCAGTTTTTGCTGTGTGCCTTCAAGTCGTTTCTGATTTATGGTGACCCTAAGGGGTTTTATTGGTAAGATTTGTTCAGAGGAGGTTTGCCACTGCCTTCTCCTGAGACTGAGAGCATGTGACTTGTCCCAGTAGGCTTCATGGCCAAGCTGGGAATTGAACCCTGGTCTCCAGAGTCATAGTCCAACACTCAGACCAGTAAACCACACTGGCTCCTGAGTCTTGATTACTCCCACTCATTTAGCAAGTCTTCCTTTTAAACAATATGGTATGAGTGGGTAAGAACATGACTGATGGAAAAGGATAAACAGTTCCTATGGTACACTAAAGTTATTGGGCAAAAGTCATTAATATCCATACATTCCATCACTCAAGTCATTCTAGTGCTTAATGGCTGCAACTGCCAGGGTGTATGAGGTCAAAAGCATAATACAGAACTCTGAAACTTTGACAATTTGGCCTTTCAAAGTTAAGAGTACAAAATCATAATTGAGCTCCATCTGAAAGCTCTTTATTCACGCCACTGTGTGTATCACCATGCTTTGTAGCATCTCAGTAGTACTGCAGGGCTCCACTGGGAATGAAGTGCTTTAAAAAATCAGCACACATTGCGTGCTTTATCTTGCCATTCTTGATGAGCATCAAATTAACCCACATTTCTCAAGAAGTTTTTTTAAAAATGCAAATGACTAATGCTACCTAAAGACTATTCATGACACTGAAAACTCATTCTGAAAAGGAAATAAATATTTCAAAGCGCTCATTTAACTCAGCAAACATTTAAGAAAATCATTATTAACCAGCAACTTTACAGTGATCATGTTTTACTTCAGTAATTGGTTTCTGAAATATACTTTATTTTTTAATCCTCCTTTAACAAGCTGGGTCTCCTCAGCGCTCACATAAACACCCCAGGGGTGTCACATGCCCATGTGCTGAGGCACGATAACACTTGCATCACCTTGGTGTTTGCTAGGAAGGAAATACAGAAAATGACTGTGCTGTAAAGATAGCATTCCCTTGTTACAACAGATACCTACTGGGTTCTCTAAGTAAAATATAGGAAAAAAGTATGTGTGGAGTTACAAATTTGTACTGCCATAATCTATGCCTTCCAACATAACATGAGCTATAATCCTTTCCCTGCTGTATCATGCATCCTGTAATCCTCCTCATATTCCTAGGTCACAGGCTCTGAAATCCTCCTGTTCCTGGCATCTCAAATTCTTTCTAACTTCTTCCTCCTCCTGCACTTACTGTAATTCCCCAGTGCAAGATGTGCTGCAGGACTGCTCCCACATGATGGATTTTCATTCTGCTCAACCTTAAAAGTAACTGGCAATAAAAGTGTTTTATGTATCCGGTATTCATCGTCCTCATGTGGTTCTACAGGCTGTAATTTAATGTCTCGGTTGTGGAGTTCTTCATAAACCATTCAAATTGTATCTTTCAAGTTTAGACTGTCATCAAAACCACTTGATTGAATCCTGCCTCCAGTTTGGCATTTCTTTGCTCCACATGAAAATTAGTAATGAAATTTAAACAAATTCAAAATTTCTCAGAGCTCCCAACAGGAACAGTTGGTCGGTTGGTTGTTGTTGTTTTTTTTAAAGAACCCAGAGAATTAGGCCAATTGTGAAAGTAACTGCAATTGGGAGCAAATAGCTCTGAAGAGATGCCTTTCTAGAGAGAGAGAAAGTACTAAAACAATACTCACATAAATCTGCAGCAGTGCGGTGGCTTAGAGGTTAAGACACCAATTCTGACAATCGGAAGGCTGGCAGTTTGAGGCTAGAGTGCTGCATGATGGGGTGAGCTCCTGTCACTAGTCCCAGCTTCTGCCAACCTAGCAGTTCAAAAGCATGCAAATGCAAATAGGTACCACTTCAGTGGGAAGGTAACAGCATTCAGTGCAGTCATGCCAGTCACATGACAGCATAATAGTCCTCGGACAACACTGGCTCTTTGGCTTAGTAATGGAGATGAGCACCACCCCCTATAGTCAGTTATGACGAGACATTCATATCAAGGAACTACCTTTACCTTTACATTTAGTACCTATTTAGACGTTTTCCAGACTGGATAGAGAAGGTAATGTTTGAATATAAGCACAAAGGACTATTATGAAGAGACTTAGGAAATTACCACATGTGGTGCTAGTGATGGAATTGAAATGGAATTACAAATATGAGTCCACCCCTTTTCACACATTGATACTCATTCACTGCTGACCAGTTATCCAATCACTATTATCATTCAATGTCATGTGAGTGAGCATGTCATGAACTGTTCTCCCTGCTTCTGGTGTACTGAAGATTTTAATGAGTTACCCAAAGAATCTTATTACTATCAGCCTGATCTTGTCATTGTGAGATTTCAGAAATAAAATAAAATAAAATGCATGTGCAAGGCAGGAAAAAAGGAGTGGAGACTGGGGTAATTTTTGTTATGTGGAAAACTGAGACCGGAAACATTAATCACAAAGCAAGGACTATTGTGCTATTAAAAGATAATGCAGAAATAAGTGTTTTCATACTGTTATTGCTACCGTTGTAATCACATTAAAGAAATTGTCGAATACAGTGTTAGAGCACCTTGGTGCAGTGATGTCGTTACTCTGCAACAGTTTTCTTACCAAGCTGAGCCCATGATGATAATATGGAGAAGTATGCTAAAAAGATGGGAATATCAGTAATCCATGATTGGTCCAGCTTTCCTCAATAAACCCATTTATATAATGGGTAGCCTGAAGGCCATGAATACACAACTAGGTATTCATAACCCCCAGATAACATGGGAAAAGATTGGAGGTTATGGTTCAAACCATCTGGAGGGTAATGGATTGCCTCCTCCTGTTCTTGGCTGTGTTGGGATAGAAGAAAACTATTATTTGGTTTTCTTCAGAGGATCAAGCTATCTGCTAATTTTAGAAACCCAATAATGCATGTAGATATTTACATTCCTGTACCACAGAGGAATTCCAAAACTCTTCCAACAATTGTATAACACATGACTGTGCTCATCTTTTTCCTTGATGTTTCTTTGTCCTAAGAGTCTAACTCTGTTGTTACGATCTATTGTTCTATTAGTCCTGACACTAATTTAGTTAATTTGATTATCAAGTACCTACAAGAGTAAGTGGCATTTACTGAATTCTTATTATTTGAGACATCAAACAATGTTCAGCAATCAAAATGTTTTACCTAAATTTGATTTTGTAGTCACTACACTATGAAAAACAACTTCACCACTAACCAGTTGTCAATTATTTACTAATTGCTAGCAAACATTTCCAAGAGAATGGCCCCAAATTGGCTTAGCTGAACCAAATGCAGTTCACCAACCCTGTTAAACATTCTGGTTCTTCTGCCCAGCTGGGAAGGCAAAATGGGATTATCAAATGCTGGCAAGCCACAGTATGCAGCTGGTGCATTGCATTCACCATTTGTGCAGATCTAGGTCAGGCCAACTAACCTGATTCAATTTTCTGCACTGTAAGAAAATTTACACTGAGAACAAAGCCCTATTCATTGGTTACTTGTATAGTAGGCCAGCACATCAGAAAGAGAAACAGGACCTTATTCCTTGTCCCATCCTGAAATTGTGAATGCTAGTTAGCATAGAGACACTCACATCCAGAATACATGACCTGAGCATGGGCATTTGAGCAGGAAAGCTGACAGTATATGTAAGCAGCTCCTCACTCATTGGGTCTGCTTACAGAAAGGTTCTCTTCAGAAATCCTTGCTTCATGCATGGAGTCAGTTAGATGGTGCATATGATGCCAGGAGAGGGACTACTGGTAGAGCCTCCATTTCATGCCTGTATACATTGTTGCTGTTGTTGTTAACTGCTGCCAAATTGACTTTGACTTATGGTACCCCTATGAATGAGAGACCTCCAAGTCACCCTATGATCAACAATCCTGCTCATATCTTGCAGGCTCAGGGTGGTGGCTTCCTTGATTGAGTCTATCCATCTGGAATGGTCTCCCTCTTTTCCTACTGCTTTCTACCTTACCAAACATTATTGTCTTTTCTAGGGAGTCAGGCCTTCTCGTGATATGGCCAAATTAAACAGATGAGGTGATAAGGTGCAGCTTTACCTGGCTCCTTTGTCAAATGGAAACTACAGTGGACCCTTGTTATACACTGGGGTTTGGTTCCAAGATCCCCCGTGTATAACAAAATCCGTGTATGCTCAAGTCTCATTAAATATAATGACAGCAATATGGAAAATCAAGGTTTGATATTTGAAATTATACTTTTTTTTAACATTTTCAAACCGTGTATGCTTGAATCCGTGTATAAGAAGGGCCAACTGTATTCCATTTCCTCTTGTCCTGAGTACAGGTTATGGACAAGGACAATCAAATGCTGTGGCACACCTAATTCTTTAAAAGTGATCCATAGTTATTCCATGATCTATACAAGCAAGGGCTTTGCTATAATGTATAATCCACAGGCTAATTCTCTTGAAATTCTTTGTTGCACTCCATTATTCAACGTATGTTTCCACTATGACCTATAATGCCTCCTATTTTCCTGGGCCCAGGTTGGACTTCTGGTATTTTTTCCTCCATATAAGATTTAAAAAATTGTTGCAGAATTCTGAGCATCACTTTGCTTGCATTGGAAATTGTCTATTCCAATCCCTGGTGTCCCCTTTCTTAGGGACTGGAATTTACATTGAGCATTTCCAATCTGTGGGCCATTGTTTTGTTTTCCATATTTGTTGATAAATTTTAGTTAGAACTAGAGCAGATTCTGTCTCTGCAGATTGAAGGAGCTCTATCTGTTTCTGGTGATTTGTTCTTCAATGTGCTCTGAGTGTAGCTTCCACTTCATTTTTTAAAATTGGTCTACACATAATATATGCATAGGACCTGAGCATGGCGACTAAAAAAATCCATTACAGTTTCAGTTTATCTGAATCTACAAATGCATGAGAATAGGATGGTAAACTTGGCATGAAAACCACCTCTGGATGGTATGGGAGGGGCAGGGGGTGAATAAGTAGAGAATACCATGTTCAGTTTCCTTTTTTACATGAACTGTTGTCATTACCCATTAGTCAAATGTTTGTGTTACTAGATTTATACTCATTTTTATTACTTGGGAGGTTAAAGAGTAAGAAAATAGTCTAGCACTGAGAAAACATTCCCTTAAAATACTACCCAGAACTCCCCACATAGGTAACATGATAAAAATTATAAATGTTACTTGTTGCATTGGGAAAGCAATGATGTTAATAGTTATTGTGTTACCTTGCACTGTGCCAAAAGAAGAAGCTGTAACAGGCTGCACCATTGTTTGTAGCATATTATTTCCAAGCTCTGCAATTTTAATACCCCTCTAAATTAAAAAAAGAAAAGAAACCCGTGGCAACTAGACATCAAGGAGAAAAATTCAAGACCAGTCCTTTCAATGCAAAGTTTTCCTACTTCCAGGAATGTAATTGTGCATTCTTTGATTTACTTAGAAGAGCATTCAGCAATGTGATTCTCATCTGCAGTCAAACATAGCCTATTTTACTACCTCAGGACCCTGCTTTTTCACTGATACTTCATTCCACTGCCTCTTAGATTAATCTGTAGAAGAGTACTAAAATGTGCATGGCTTGTTTTTCTCAAAAGCACGAACACATAAAATAATATTGAAGTAGTACAATACTAGTTAAAATAGCTTTCAAAAATCAGATTAACTTTTTATCTAATACAAAAAGGTTAGTCTCCAAAATAAGATCTTTGGTTCTTTATGTTCAGAATAAATCAGAAAGAACCCTCATTCCACTCCCACATTTTATTGAAACCTACAGGAGACATGAACTGAAGTCTGAGGTCTGAAGTCAAACAGCCTGTTGGTTATTGTAAATCAATATGTGGATGTCAGAGAGCAAACCTAGACACACTTACTTGCTTGTGAATGTATTTCATTGAAATCAGTGGAACTCAAACCACTCCTATGCATGCTTGAAGTCAGCCTTTGCTATCCCTCTGGAGATACAACCAGACTGGAAAGGGTGTGTGTGTGTGAAAATTTATATTCAGCTTTCTTTACCAAAAAAATAATAATATCTATATAATAATAGTCCTAAAATTCATTATGTACCATAAAACCAAGAGCAAAATAAAAAAATAAAGTTATTTTCAAAAGAGGAAATATCTTATATGCAACCGTCCAAGAGATAGCTGGCATGGCTGGATTGAGACCAAAGATGGAAAAGTTTGGTGTCCAGGTAGCCAATTTTCTGCACCAGCTATAAGAAACAAATGTGCTAACATACTCTGAAACCAGAAATGGCCAGAATGGCCATATTTGTTGCTTTGCTGTTCCTGCTGATGTTTGTGACTCACCTAATTACAAAATTAACAGCAATTTCAGAGGGGAAAAAATGATTTTCTTATCCTGGGAGCCTCTGGGAATGATAATTTGGAAAAGTGGGGTCAGGTTTCCAGGCCTTTCAGACAAAAATGGCCTTCTGACCTTCAGGTGGCCAATGGACTGCATTCTGCCCACCCTTAGTCTAGCAAGCACATCAACTCTTATGCCTGCAGCTCCACAGTCCATAAACTCCAGTCCTCCAAATATTCATATTTGCCCATCCAGTAGTGAATAGTTTCTAGGCCTTACAGTTTCTAGTAGTGAACAGTTTCTAGGTTTTGTAGAATTTGTAGTTTGTTGTGACACCAGAGCTCTTTGACAGAGATGCTAAATATCTCACAAAACTACAAACCTCAGCATTTTAAATAACATTGAGCCATGGCAGTTAAAGCTGTGTCAAACTGTATTAATTCTGTAGTGTAGATGCAGCCTTAGTCGGTCTCCTTCAGTTTGCCATTTTCTGCTTCCACCTGACACACAGCATAGAGGCCATTCTCACTTTATGCTCTGTCACAGGGTTTCTCAACCAAGGTAGAACTCTCCGCAACATTTCAAGACACAAGGAGGGAGGGAGGGAAAGGAATAGGAACAATATCTAAAGGTAGGAGTGGCCTTGGATCAGTACCACACTGTTCAAGAAAGGGACACATCTTTTCCATGCAATATTTTGCTGCAGAACAAACAAATGGGAGAAAGGTGGGATATTAAATAAATAAACAAACAAGCAAACAAAAAATTACTGCTCTTTGGCCTTAAATGCACGACTCCAGCAAATGGTATCTTTGAGGGTTAATAGTTTAGGAAAGGAAGGAACTCAGTCCCCTTCTTTCCTGCCACAATCCCAATCTGAACTGATTGGTCCCCTCCTATTTCCCACTCAAGACAAATGATCATGTTTTATCCTACCCAATTTATCCTACCCAACATAAATGATCAGGTTACAAGTATATCATGTATTTACAAGCTACTTACGATGCAGTCTTATACACATTGGTCTTTAAAACTCAATTGGAATTGCTTCTGAACAGACATGCTATGCATATGATTGAGCTGTGAAGTGTCAGAGACATTATCCTCACAGGTGTAATACAATATAGATGAGATCAATTCTAGAGAAAATATTCTGAAGCAGAGAAACAACTCATCTACAAAACAGCATGGTCAAATGCATCACTGCTACATCATGGAGACAAGTATCTTTTTCTCATCAGGTAAGAATGCTGCTTTAACACTCTGTCTGAATCAGAAACTACTGAAAAAGGAAATCTTTACTTCAAGGATAAAAGGGGCATTGCATGTGAGACACATACAATGATCTCCAAACTTTTTTCTTTGTTTAAAGCAAAAGAAACCCCTGGATGTGTCCCAGTATAGATGTCTTAGGGGAAGGAAGCAGTTGATTCCTTCAGCCATTTATTGAACTGTGTTCATAGTGGGGACAATATATATTTTCCACCTGAGAAGGAAAGAATCTGGAGGCAATAGCTGAGAAGAAAGAATGGTCAGATTGAAAAGTCCCTACCTCATCATTCCTTGAGATTGTTTATACCCATCTCCCATATTATGTTAGAGGCAACCTGAGTCACAGTTGGGCATTTCCTTTTTAAATATGTATGTATATGCTTTGTCTACTACTCAGTAGCAATAGCAATAGCAAGTACAGTGCACTTAAGCACTCCCTAAGTGGTTTACAATGTATAAGCTAATTGCCCCCAACAAGTTGGGTACTCATTTTAGCAACCTCGGAAGGATGCAAGCCTGAGTCAACACTGAGCCCCTGGCTGATACTGAACTCACTGGGTGGCTGCAAATCATGTATTCAACCAATGCACCACCAGGGCTCTCAGTGGCTCTGATACTGCCAATGGAAGTTAGTTATATATTTTATTTTTTATAAAAACAAATTTTGAATTTAATAACAGAAATAACAATAAACATTCATAGACATTATATTAATACCACATAGCACATAAACCACCATCATACCACAGAACATACAAAAACTAGTACCCCATCAAATATCATACTACTACATCCAATGGAAGTTTGGACTACTGTTTTCTTCCTTCTATATGTGATTAACCATGTCTCATAGTCCCAATGCCTACTTACACTCATAGAAATAAATTCTTTGGGTCTTGGCCACTGCACATAGCAAAAAATGCAAAAATGTATTCACTCTATAGCTGTTATGGAAAAGTGTTTATCTCAAATCTGAATCCAGCTCTAACGTGCCTAATTTTCTCCATGCAAGTCCCTCCAGTTCAATTAGGCTCGCATAATATCATATACACAGACTGCAAATGGTTATTGCTATGGCTTGTTCATTTTTTTCTGCAGAAACTTATGAAGAAATACTTAGCTTGTGTCATTTAGACCAAAACTGCATATTTGTTTGCTGGCTCACTGGAGGCACACAGCAAAATTTGCAAATTAACACAAATACTAAAGCAATACACTTAAAAACATAAATATATATTCCCCCCCCCCTTTGCTCATCACTTCCTGGTACAGAGTGATTATTTACAACTTATACTTCCTACCTTCATTTAATTTTATGACCATTCAAGATTCAGCACTGGGCTTTGTGAACAGAGTGAAATCACCTGATACTTGTTGTTATGTGCCTTCGAGTCATTTCTGACTTATGGGGACCCTAAGACAAACCTATCATGGTTTTTCTGAGGCTAAGGGTGTATGACTTGCCCAGGGTCACCCAGTGAGTTTTAATACTGAGTGGGGATTCCAGGTTAATAAAGTCATCTGTGGTTCATTGGTTGTCTAATAAGAATCATTTACCACCACGTCACCAAATATAGAACTCTTTATGTCATTGTAAATCTTATATATAATTATGTGTATAATTACAGCGCTCTAGAAATAAAGTTTAATAATAATAATAATAATAATAGTAATAATAATAATAATAATTTAACCAAATTAGGCAAAAACTGTAGATGTCATGGCTCTAAACCTTAAAACGGCAGAATACAAAAAATTAAAACGTATCCACACTCTCCCTTCATAATTCAGGAAATTATGAACAGAACGTCTTAACCTGAAGTCACCAACCCTACCAACATCCTAAATCTACTGAGATAAAGTTGTTCTGAGATGCCGGAACAAAAATCAATTTCTGAGCACATTTTTCATGTTCACCCAATGGTCTATTAAAGTTGTGTCAAATCTGCTGCAAAGTCAGCAATTCCATTTGTAAGCATTTCACAGGCAACATTTTGAAAGAATATTTGCCACTATACACTTCTAAAATTACAGTATATACTGGGTTATGTGTATAGTCCATCATGATTCTAATAATGAAAGACAATATTTGGGGAGAAGGTAAACAAAAAAGAACATGGGTGGAATTTTAATGCCACAACAAAGACTGTCTTGCCAACCAATGTTTCTTTCAAGGCTGAAAGAAAAGAAAATTAACCCCACATTCACAGAACGACTAACTGTATCAGTCTGATATCATGGTCAAGTGTACCTCAGAAAGACAATGATATAAAATATCTAGCAGAGACTATACAGCATGACGCCACCTGGAAATGGGGGAAAGGCCTTGGTTGACACATTTGTCCTATCAGTGGTTGGAAGTGTTGACGTGAAACTTGGGAGATCCAGGTTCTAGTCAGCACTGAATCATAAAACTAACAGGATAATCTTGGGCCTGTCACTCTCTCAACCAGACCAATCTCATGGGGTTGTTGTGAAGATAAAATATGTAGGGGGGAAAACAATATGTCCCACTTTGATCTCACTGCAAGAAATACTAGATACAGACACAACTAACAAATGCATACTGTATAAGTCAACAATGTCCTGCAATGTAGAATACAAAAATTTACAAACATAGTTTATGAGGTCCAAGTGATCCAGACTTTTTCAAATATATATAATGAAGTGTGATTGTATAATTATCATTTGACATAATTACACCTGTCAAGGAAGACACTAACTTCCCTACCCACCATAATTCTGATGCCCACGTTTTCTGGTATGTGGTCTGATTACCTGTGTACAGTACTTCTGTCAATTCTAAATTGGAAAAACTCAGCTAAGAGTGAAGTGGCACCCCCACACCAAAAAAAACCACACAAAAAAACACAAAAAAACCCAGAACTACGGCCCTTCCACACATAAGACAGCAAACAAACTGATAAGTAATGTCCAAAAGCATGGACTAGGAACTACAACTGAGGCTGCAACCATGAAGTCCAACCAAGCTGGTCACTTAGTCCAAGGAGGAAAATCAGAGTCAGTCTCCAGAGTCAGTGTCAGATAACAAGCCAAGGTCTGATGTGAATAGAGTCTAAAGTACAGTCAGAGCTCTGTATCATGGATTTTGGATCCATGGATTTAACATCCACAGCTTGGAAAAATATTTATTTTTAAACAATCTAAAAAGCAAACCTTGATTGTACCATGATTGATATATATGGGACAATACTTTACTATGCCATTATATATAATGGAACATGATCATCCATGGATTTTGGTATCCTTAGGAGGAGGGAGGTTATCCTGGAATCCAAGGGCCCACTGTATTTCATGAACAAGTGAAAGAGCAAAAGGCCAAGCTTTCAGAGCTGTTGTTCGCAACAAAAGCTGCTATCACCAATGTCATTTTATCTACCTGCTATTGATGTCTCACCCACAACAGTGCTATATCTAATCAGAGCTTATTCAGCCAGAGACAGGTGGAATCCTCAATGTCTGTGTCTTCTTTTGCTTCATTCTCCTGGGCCCTGGCCACCATGTGGTTCTGCTTTTATGCAGGTCTGAAGAGCACTTCTCTAGCAAGCGAATATCATTCTCCATGGATCACATTAGGGCTGATCAGCCAGGCAATATGGAATAGTGGGCAGGGCTCCTGGTCTCTGTGGGCCTTAAAACAAAGGAGAACCACATATTGCCAATATTCATTCACTTAGGCTACAGTCTGCCCACATGTCTTAAAGCATAAAGGAGTGGGGGGGACACATGGGAGCAAATATTCATTCAGGTCCAAACTATTTGCAGCTTGATAGGTCAAACCAGAAAGGCAACATGTACCCCATTTCAATTACTATGGAACAGGTATGATGTTTTTCAATGGTTTGTTCCCATCAAAAACTAACTGATATTCTGACTTCTATTCAAGGGCAGCTCAGTATAGAGGATAGGACATGAAATATGAAGGTAGAATTTTGCATTTGCCTCTACTGAATTTAATTTTGTGCATTTCTGCACAATTTCTACTTTATCTAGGTTCTTTTGAATTTTGCTCCTATCTTCCACTGTGTTAGACATGATTCCCAGTTTTGTGTCATCTGCAAATGGGATAAGGATTTCTTTAATATCATCAGCTAAGTTATTGATAAAAATGTTGAATGGCCCTAATACAGAACCCTGAAGCACTCCATTCAAGAATTCCTCCAATCCTCAGACAAGATCTCCAAGTGTTTTCATGAAGGTGTTTAAGCATCGGAAATTAAGTTAAAATGCTGCAGAATCCCATAAAGGTCCTATATATAGGACCAACAGTTTCCCTACACTGCTTCTGAGAATCACTACAATATGGTATCCCCCAAGCTTTAACCTAGAGAGTGAGTTCCAAAGGACATAATGTCTATTGTACTGAAAAACGCTGAGCAATCATAGTACCTCTGCTCCTCTTCTGGTACAGGTCATAAAGCAGGTGATGAATACAGTTTTGGAATTAAAACCAGGTTGAAATGAGATTGAAATGGCTCCAGATAATCATTTCCAACCAAAGAGTATGCCACAAAGCATTGATTTATAACTGCAGTCTCTTTAAGTCTCCGACATTCACAAGAAACAAACAAACAAACGAAACCTTTCTTACCTGTTACTACTACAAAACCTCTTCTGGCTGTAAATATAACAATTTTAAGATATTTTGCTAATGAGTTTTGCTGGAATGTAAGTGAAGATCTTGTTTACATATTTTTTTGTGGGTTTTTCAGGCTATGTGGCCATGTTCTAGAAGAGTTTCTTCCTGATGTTTCACCAGCATCTGTGGCTGGCATCTTCAGAGAATGCTTGCCTGGAAAGGAGTTGCGTGTATATGTGTGTGTGTGTGTGTGTACTGTGTGACCTGGGAAGGCAGGAGTGATTTGCGTGTGTATTGTTCTGTTGCTAATGGCAGGCCTCAGGGTGGGAGGGTCTGCAAAAGAGGATGAGTGTCTGCTTGATTAGTGCTCATTGTCTGCTGGGAAACTCCTGACCCTGGGAGATTTCTCATTTGCATTTGTTAAGTCTTCATCTTGCTATTTTTCAGGACTGGTAGCCAAACCTTGTTTACTTTAAGGGTTTCCTCTTTCCTGTTGAAATTGTCCAGGTGTTTGTGGATTTCAATGGCTTCCCTGTGCATCCTGACATGGTAGTGGTTGGCATGGTCCAGAAAACACAGAAATCCTGGACCATGACAACCACTGTGTCAGGATTTAGTTATCAAATTTCCCCATCACCTGCTACCAACACCAACAACATTATGTCAGAACTGGTGAAGCAGATTTGGACAAAGAGATTCTAGTACAGTCTCAAAAAGCAAGAAGAAATTTTACATAAGAAGAGTTTAGAAATATCACATCAGCATGATCTTATATACCATACGTCTGGCTGAATTCATTTGCGTTTTGTCATCTACGTTGACTCTTCTGTATCTTTTCATTTCCTTGTATCATTTGCAAAATGTGACCATACTCTTCAAAGGAGGAATTGTCTGACTGGAATGGTAATCTCATATAGTAATATAAATATCTTTCACCATTGGCATCTTTATGAAAAAGGGCAAGTTGGTAGTCTCTACTTCATAAAGTACTGCTTATAATCCTTTTAACATTCTTCTCAAAGATCCAATAAGACACTAGGACTAGGAGACAAAATTATTTTCACTGTGCTGACTCAGAATCAGGGATACAAAGAGATGTCTATAAACGCCACAAGAATTTCCTCTCTTCTTCCCTCCATCATCCTGCCTCCTGCCTCAAAACCTGTTCTGGATGGTTTGCAAGCTCTCTGGAAAAGCTTTTGAGGATGGATGGGATGTGGAGAGTTGCAGGGGAACAATTCCCTTCTCAGTTCCACTGGTGGAAGTATTTCTATCAGCCAAATGTTTGATTTCATGTGCAGTCATCTACCAGAGACAGGTGCTTTTGTTATCCCCATTGAACAGACAGTTCCATATCTGAAAAACACCTTATTCAAGCCTTCTGCGCAAAGGTTAAGGAAACACTCAAAGACAGGGAATGCATGAGCCCTGCCCCTTCCATTTTCACTTTGCTTGCTTTAAATGCAGAGGTCTGGAGCAGAGAGTGTCTTTTATATGTGCAGGTTTTTTCTACATGCGATTCTGGCTCATATAAGAACCGAAGCTCTCATCTTCATACCCATCTCTTTTCATAACAACAGAATAATGATGAAGGAGGTGGTCCTCTCCAAATCTACTTACACAGAACTTATGCATAAGATTGATATCCATTATCAATGGATGTCCAAAAATCTAGACAGCCGTTTCCAAAACTCCAAACATTGGGCTTGTAAGTAGAAACATATTTATAGAAAAGCACCTCTCCTGGTAGACTTAGTTTCCATAAACTGAGTAAGTTTGATAAAGAAACACAATGAATGCACATAGTCAAAGTAACTAATGCTATATTTGCATTACTTTGACACATGTGGCAGATATGAGAGCCTGCTTGTTTAATGCTTCAGCCAAACTGCTATGCCTCAGAACACATTTTATTAGCTTGACCTCAGAGTTCATAAAAATTGCTTCCATTTAAGTGTTCTGAAATTGACAGTATAACACATCTTTCGTAGGATGTTCTTATTTCTTTCAGAGGACAATCTACTGTGGCTGCAGCATGCTAATTATAACTGCATTCAAAGAGTGTCTCCATGGAAACAAGAAGTGACAGAACAGTCACAGAGATGTTCTATTTTATATAAGAAACAAGAGGTTAAGCGAGTCAATGAATGTGTGATCATCAGAAATAATGGCAAAATAAAATCTATAGCCCCCCCCAAGTGCTGTAATAAAAAAAAATCCAAAAACAAATGCATGCAGACTCATTTCTGCAAACTCATTTCTGTTAATTTCCTTGTAAAACTTATCACAGTTTCAGAAACCAAGATGATCATCCAAGATATACATTGATATAGATGATACAGATATAGAAATAGATATAGGTGGAATAGCACTTAAGGAACAAGTATAACAGGAAATGCAGTAAAACAATCAGCACTGTTTTAACGAAAATGCTGTATGTAAAACTAAAGTGCTTTATATAAAACCTCTTTCTTATTCATCATTTTTGGTTTGCTAACAGTGAGAGAGCAAGACAGGGATTAGCTCACTGTATTTTAACTTCTTGCTATTTTTTCTTTTTCTTTTTAAGATAGTAGTAGTGATGACAGTGAAAGACTGATTCTGTTCCAGATTGGAAACTGTTAGAGATTTTCATATACTTTGGATTCTCAAACTCCCCAGTACACGTTCCTGATGAAGAACTAAATAGGATCCTTCCTTGCTACGATAGATGAGAGATAAGTGTAGACAAAGACTACATATGCACTGCAGAAATAATCTGGTTTAACACCATTTTAACTGCCATGGCTCAATGCTATGCAATTTTGAGAAGTGTAGTTTGTTAAGCTGGTGCCGCAGTAGTGTGGATACAGCCAAAGAGACCAGCAGAAGGTACAACAACTGAAAGCTTTTTCATTGCTTTGGACTTTTCATGGCGGACTATGGAAGACCAGGGTTTGCATCTCCACAACACAAATCTAGCAATTATATGTCCTACTATCTTTTAATATACAATTATTGACCATCTTTTGGGAGTGTTTTAATGGTGTTTCCCTGCATGGCAGAGGTTTGAAGTAAATGGTCCTTGTGGGCATTTCCAATCCTCTGATTCTATGGTGCTTTACAGAGTGCCCAAAAAGGGCGTTCTGCCAGCGCCCATGTTTGCTGCGCAAGGAAGCCGCAGCGGACAAACCACAGAGCTCCCCCGCACAGCAAAAAGAACCCACGGGCCTATGATTCTACCATAGTTTAATTTGTAATGTAGATAGTAGTTAGCAATATTATATCAGGGAACCAAGGAAACAGAATTCAATGAATCATTGTCAAGGCTCAAAATAATGGCAAAATAAAATATATAAATACTTCATGGCCAGGAAACCTGAAACTTTACTAAGTCCCTAGGATTTATTTTTATTTTTTTTTAAAGAAAAACTGGTCCAAAATCCATTGATCTATATATGCCACCTGTGCCTAAAAACATATCTCTGGCAGTAACAAAATAATATATATGATACTTCACAGAGCAGCATGGTTTTGGCAAAGGACAAATTACAATGTGAGGTGCTAAATATTACTGAATAACTGTTTGGGAGTAAACTAATGGAGCAAAATTTGCTGAAGGTTCAGTATTTATAGCCATAGTTCTCAGGGTTTTAAAAAATATATACATTCAAAAGACTTTTCATTATCCCAGATTATTTGCTGGCAATTCCTGACAGGGAATAGTTGCAGCTTTTTATTCTCATTTCATTGTTGGGTTTTTTTGTTTTGTTTTGTTTTTAATTACAAGACCTATCAGATAAAAAAAGTTCCCAAGTGAATATGTTGTGTTCATGCCAGGTTTGGAGGGTGGGGTGGGGGGGGAGTTAGGCTGTGAAATGTGCAACCTTAAGACAATTTCAAGATGAATGTTGGAAAAGGTAAAGAAAATTCTTTCATCCTCTTCTCCCCCTATTTGTCCTTTAATTTTTTTTAGATTTATGGCATCATAGTACATCAGTGTAATATCATTTTTGCAATGAAATGCAGTTTCACAGTTTCACTGTTTCACCTATGCACTACAACTCTTAAGAAAAATAACAAGAAAACCTACATTTCAGAAATTGATGAACACACCCTAACCCGTACATAACAAACCTCCAGTGTTTTTTTTAATCTAGTTAGGATCTATGTCCAGCAACAGACAAATAAAAATAAAAATAAAAATAAAAAGAGCGCACTGATAAAGAATGAGTGGGGAGGCAAAACTGGCAGTGCGTGTGCGTGTGTGCTTTCAACTTGCCTGCCAACTTATGGTGACTCCATAATTTCAAAGTACTCCGCTGCTTCCCAGCCTTCATCCATTTTCCTCTTCCTCATCTCCACAGCCACCTCCACTTTTTCTTCCTCCTCCTCCTCTTCCTCTGCCACCCCCCCCCACAGGCTTACAGTTCACAGATGCTAGAATCCCCATATGGCAAATCCATGTACTGTATACAGAGGACCTACTGTACAAACCACAGGATTAGACGGGATGCAGCTATATGCAAGTTAAAGTAGAATCACAGTGCTATAATTGAAATTGTCATGTGAAACAGTAGAGGAGAGGAGTGTACACTACAGCATAGTCAAAGAAATGAAATGAATTTAAGTCAGCCAAGGTTAATTTAATTTCAGTGGTCTGCTACATGTCTGGATCATACCACCGTGCCAAGGTAATTGAAGTAGCAGAGATAATGCAGTGATGGACAGAGAAAGCATCTAGAGTTGTAGTTCTTTATCTTTGGGGCAGTCACAAGCTGCTTTTAGAATGTGATTAAAATGTAGTGTGATTGTGAAAAATACACTGAAGTAATAACTAGGGTTTTTTTCTTCCATTCATGAGATGGACACACTGAAGGCTAAATATGGACTCCTGAGGTTCATGAACCACAGGTTCAATCCTCTCCAATTTTGCTATACAACCCTCAGTTTCTGTTTCAGCCAAACCAAGGTTCAAATGATCAGTAAAGATTTTAATTAAAAAAAAAACTATCTTCACATGTGGTAAAGTTGCCACAGAAGCTTTTGCCAGACCACTTTTTGCACAGTGAATATTTTATTTGAGTATACTTTTTCTTAAGGGCAGGAGAATATATTGTGGGGAAATGGAAGTTCTAACCAATGTGGTGCCTTCTGGATGTGTTTGACTACAGCTCCCATCACTGGCTGGGTAGACTGGTTGTTGTTGTGTGCCTTCCAGTCATATGGTGACCCTAAGGTGAACCTACCAGAGGGTTTTCCTGGCATTATTTGTTCAGAGCAGGTTTGCCTTTGCCTTCCTCTGGCATAGTTATATATGGGAAACCAAGCTAGGGAAGTGAGCCTTAGACTGCTATATAACATGGGAAATTCTGAAAACATTTTGTAATCTGTACAGTTAAGAAAAGTATGTTAAAATTATTTAATGTACATTGCCACAACACAGCAAAAGGAGCCAGAACCCATGACCGGAATGGCAAACTGAGAACTTCAACTCATCAAGACTCCTCTGAAAACTGGGAAATCAGAAATGATGGGAAGACATGTTCAGAGCTAAGTACATGTCTAGTGCCACCATCAATTCTACAGGAACTACTGTGCTGGTGTTGGTGTTGGGGGACGCCTAAAGTCTAAAAAGACATTTCTTCCAGACTACTACAGGGATAAGGTAAATAGGACCTCTGTATATATACAAAAATGCCTTGCATATATTAAAAGCCCCAAAGGTCAAGCATTGAGAAGCTGGATACATGAAACAATCCTACTTCAACCCAGATATGTAGGCACTAAACCATTCTCTTTATGCTCATTAACTGTCAATGTGAATACTTCACTCAGTACATTTAAGAAAGTACTTGAGTGTGAACTCATCATCATCAAGTGAGGAGTTAATAGCACTCAAAGTACATTGCTAAAATTAATCATGTGTTTAACTGCCATAACAAATTGAAATCTTAATGTGTAGCCTGTGCATTTTGCTCACCACAGACATATCGCTTTAAATGTGAGTTTCTTCTTGCTTTCATGGCCCTTTCCTCATTTTCTTCCTTTCTAACGTCTTCCTTTTTTAATGTAAGATGAATACAAGAATTAGATCTAAACCTGCTTAAGCCCACTGAAATCACTGGGCTGGTGTGCTGAATTGGTCTGTGGCCAATTGTTATCCACAGTCTTACTGTAATCACTGTTGGCATCATAATTACAGTACTGAATATCCAATCCCCAGTGTTTTGCACCTGATAAAATGCAAGTCATCCCCAAGACAGTCCATAATGTTTTCACAGCCATGGATATTCTAGGGAAGAGCTGCATTTAATCAGGTGCAAAATACTGTGGAATGGACACTCAAAAATTATGATACTTGAAATGATGACATTAAAACTATCTGCATTGTAGGACACAACATATGAGCATAAGGCAGAATTTAAGTGTCCTCTTCCACTTAACCAACAGCCTATCTAGTCCAGTTCACACAGTGAACTAACTGTTCATACAGTGGCCCATCAGTTAGCCAGATGAACCCCACTAGTATATTGCCATTCTGGTGACATGCAGCCATCTTGACCAGTAGCCATTGCCATCCTCCATAAAATTATTCAATTCACAATCATTTGTTTCAACAGCCATCACTCCATCTTGTAGCAGTAAATTCTGCAGTGAAGAAGTATTTTCTTTTATTGTGAGTCACCCACAATTCAATTTTAGTGGGTGACCCTGGGTTATAATATTGCAAGAGAAGTTGAAGAAGTATCTTTATCTACTTCCACCACACCATACATAATTGTATGGACGTCTATCATGGTTTCCCTTAGTGAAGAAACTCTTCTTCACCAAATCTCTTTTACCTCAGTGGGCAGCCCTATTATACACCCACATCTGTCCCAATATATAAAGTTTCAAACCACTTTTATTTATAATCTATGGGTTTACTTTATTTGTTAGTAGTGTGGAAAATAATTCCAGGTTCACACAAGCTTGACTAACAGAACAATAAAATTGTATTTAAATATTGGTTGTCAGTGTTTCATTTGTTACAAGATTATGTTCACTTCTTCTTGTTACAGTTTGTTTCAACTTTATAAATCTATTAAACAACATGTATTTTAGGACTCTCACACCATCCTCATGTACTGTGGCTTTTCCAACCTTATTTCTATATTAGCCCCCAGGGTATCTATCCCTGAAACTCCCTCTCTGAGCTCAGTCTTAGAGCTAAGTCCTTTCCTTCCGAACTTTAGCCCTCACAGTCCCGAACGTCTGGACTCTCACAAAACCAGACCCTCACTGTCTGAAACCTATCTAACTTCCAACTTCACTAACTGACTATTTTTCCTCTTCAGCCTTTGATGGGATTGGCTGTTGCTAAGGCTTGCCCTGTTCTGCCTTCTCTCCACACCCTTATTCACCATTTTTCTAACCTAAAGCTCCCCCAAACCTATACTGTGTTTTCATAGAGGAATTGCTCCAATTCTTTGACTGCTTTAGTCATCTCCTGAAAATCACCTGTGACATGAATGGCAAAAAGGTTCTCCCCACCTTGTGACCATAACTCACATATACACTACAAATCTTTATTATTATTTTTTTACTTTCAATTTCTTTTTACTGACTATCTCCACATAATAAAACATAATTAAAATAATATAAAATATATACACTGCAGAGCATTAGACTGGACTCTGCTCCCCTATTCTGCACCAGCGACAGAACACAGAACAGTACAGTTCTATGCATGTTTACTGAACCTTATCACACCAACCTCCTGTCCTACTGCAATCATGCTAGTTGAACAGAAGTATACCGGTTTGGCATCATTTCTTATCATGCTTTTCCTCACAAAGGCACTTTGGTTATCATGATTGCATGCTCCATTTCCTGCACTGCTAAACGCCGCATCCTAGGAGGAAGGGTGGGAATGAGCGGTTGTGGCTACCAAACACCTCCCAAATTTGGCTGCTGTGTGAATATTTACACAGCAGCTGGCTTCAAGAAGGTGTTGGTGGCCAAAATTGCAGTGAGGGGAAGAACATGGAGGGGGAAAGGATCAGAATCACACCCATTAATAACATGTGACTGCTTGAGAAGTGAGACTGCAGCCAAAGGGACTTAACGCACAAAGGCAATGATAGAGTAGCAGCAAGATTGAGACTCTGTTGATGGAATTTGCCTGTCAATGAAAAGGTGAACTAAGCCTCAATCCCACTTACAGATAAATCGTTGTGCAATCCGAATCATTGGATCAATTTGACATTGGAGTGTGGTTCCCACTACATTTGCCCTGATCGCATTTCTGTCATTAAAATAATCTACTTGTGGTTTACATTTACAAATGAATCACTTCAAAATGATTCGAATCCAGCCGGCCGAAGGGCAAATTTGAATTGATTCTGATCCACCTGTGGTTCACACTTGCGTTGAATCGATTTTGTGAAAAAGATGCAGAAAAGATTAGCATCAAAAAGATGCCATTTAAATGGGTCTGGTGCATGGGCCCCCTCACTGAATCACTTCAGCGAATTGATTTAAGTGGGTACCAGGCTTGTTTTAACCGGTTCAAAATGAACTGTGATCCAGTTTAAAAGGTAGTGGGAATGAGGCCCTACAGTACCAAATGGAATGCAAGGCAGCAGCAAGATGGACATGACATTATGTGTGATAAGTGCAGGCCAAAGACACTTTTATCCTGTGTGATGAAGTCCTAAGAAATAAATCCCACAGTATTTATTTGAACTGACCCTGATAGGTGAATACAGGATTGCGGCCTAAATTAACTTTATAGTAGCTAATAAAATCTTTATAGTGGCTAACAAAGCCTATCCTTCCTTTACAGTGCCAAACAAAATCTATCTTATTGTTTTGTTTTTATTTTCACTGTTATTATTTAATTGTTATCACATTCAAATGGGAGCATGGCACCATTCTGTGATGATCGTCAGTATTGCATTTCAGCTACGTGAACAGTTGTCCTACTAAGTTGTTTATGCTGTAATCCCACTTTGATCCGAAGGGAGAAGTGGGAGATATAAATAAAATTTATTATTGTTATTATTATGTATCATTTTATTTTATTTATGTCCTGGCTTTCTCCTGATATGAGACTTAAGGTGTGTTGTTTTTTTTTTTAAAGCTTAAATATCTCTTCTACAGGTGGTGGCAGCAAAGCATCCCCAAATCTCTTATTTATGCCAGAAATAAATAGCAAGACAGCAGTGTGCATGCCTTCCACATTCCTAGTTACACCAAAGTCAGTCAAGCTAAAGACTGGTACATTTAATCAGTCCTGTTATGAGGAAGAACTGGGCCAGATCCAGAGGTTAAGCATAGGAAGCTATACTTTCACTGGTATCAAAAAGGCAATTTGGCACAAAGGAACTCAAACTGGGAAAGAATAATCCCCTTGTAGGCAGACCTACTAACCAGCACACCATATTCAGAAGATCACAGAGAGGTCAACTGAATTCATTTTTAGCCCTTTCTGTTGAGCAGTACTTAATGACCCAGCTCTTCAGCCACAGCCAAGAATTAACTTTACAAATGAACAGATCACTCACGGTAACTGCACAGCTGAAAGATTCCCTACACTAGAGATGAAACTGCCATGTGATACAAACAATTAAGAGTGAATCCTCTATTCCATTATCTTCTAAAAATAAAAAAGAATGGAACCATTAATAGAAAGATGTGCAAACTAGTGACTTGTTCTTCTTTTAAAATGAGCTGTGTGGAAAAGAAATTAATTGAAACGAGAGCCTTCTCTATCCAGCTCTACAGACTGAACATGCCCTGGCCAAAGATATCCCAGTACAAACAGTTGAGTCAATAGTGACTCTGTGCAATTTGGATCAAAGCACTAGCACAGAAACATTTGAGATGGAAGGGCTACACAGTTGGCAAGAAAACTTAAACAGCAGAAAGGAAACAATATACTGTATTTACAGAATTCAAGACCTTTGAATCCACTGACATGATTATTGAAAATGCAACTACAGAAGCTGATCACTGAATCCAAAAGGTGCCAAATTATGTCCAAGTTCCAGATTCCAATACCTCCATTTATAGCATCTTACCAGCCTTGTAAACCTGCTATTATTAATTGGTTCCTGATACAGTCCAGATAAGAACTGGATCAACCCCATTGCCTCTCCTTCAGAAGCAGAAGGAATAGATATAAGTACTAATCATGCAGATCCCAAGAAAGCTATAACATTATTATCAATGCATTATTGCACTGATGATACAAGGTATAGAATTGAGAAAACGTAATAGAGTGGACCCTTGTTTGGTTCCAAGATCCCCTGTGGATAACAAAATCCTTGTATGCTCAGGTCCCATTAAATATAATGACATAGCAAAATGGTGTCCCTTATTAAAAAAAAAAGGAAAATCAAGATTTGATATTTGAAATTTATACTTTTTTTGAACCTTTTCAAACCGTGAATGCTTGAATCCGTGTATAAAAAATCCATGTATAAGAAGGGCCGACTGTACCACCTGTTTGCCAGGGCAATGAATTGAGGGAGAACTAATACCAGATAAAGAAAACATAGGTGCTTTACAGAGCAACCAAAAAGGGCGCTCTGCTGGCATCCATGTTTGCTGCACGAGGGAGCCACAGCAGACAAACTGCGCGGCTCCCCCACGCAACAAAAAGAACTCGCAAAAAGCGGGTTCTTCTTGCAGTGCAGTTGAGATGCCGCAAGGCACCAATGGTGCACTTGCAGCATCACAACTGCGCTGTGACATGCAGACGCTAAGCGCCCATCACGTCAAAATGTGTATAGGACGCTGCCATTTTTACGCCCCCAGTACATACTAGGGGTGAGGTCTGATTGGATGCTGCGTTCTTGGCCAACCCCTAGTACGTACTGGGGGCAGAGCAAAGGCCCATTTGAAATGGGCTAATGTTCCCTCCTAGGTCCCCATTTGCATCCTGTAGGGCACAGAGTGGAACAGATTAGGATCATCCACTTCCTAGGGTCACTGCAACCAGCACTGCTCAAGCTAAGTCTTCTCTCCTGTCTGGCTAAGCAGTTGATTGGTTGGCCTGGCTAGAGGATCGGTTCCCTGACTGAACCTGGGAAGGAGAGTTCCTGCTTTGGTCTGCCTGTGGAACTTAAACCATTTCCTATCCATGATTATCATAAATGCAGTACAATATTAAGGATGTTAACTTTTTAAAGATAAGGTGTGAGGGAAACCTAGTAACATCTGTTTATCAGAGTAAGGAGCAGAAAAAAGCTAACTCCATTTGAACAAAGAATAGACCAGTTTAGGCAAACCAATTCCTCTCGAATTGCACAAACATTATTATCTAGGGCCCTATTCCCACTACAGTGTGTGCACTCCATAGGCAGGTGTACCATAAGCAGCTTCCTATTTATGCAGATCAGGGTTAAATGGGCATGGTTCCCAGTGAATCCGATTTTAGAAATCGATTCAGAAAGGAGGAGCATGCTTTTTGACCATTTTTGTCCATTTAACCCACATCAAAAACACGCTGGAAAAATGGGGTGTTTTTGGGCTGAATTGATTTATTTAGAAATAAATCGATTCAGACCAAGTGGGAACCAAGTGGATTCAAATTGGATTCAAATCAGCCCTGGTTCCCACTGGCAGCCTGGCCGGGGAGTTGGAGGGCAGCTGGGATGGTCCGGCCTCTCCTGGCCCCAAAATGCCCAGCCCAGCCTCCTTACCAACTTCTTTGGCCACTAACCAGTTTCCCTGCGCCTTTTAAAAAATTTCCTGCAGCCAGGGAGGCTGGAAGGAGGTTGCAGATAAGCCGGAAGCCTTGTGACCTACTTCCTGGCTTTCCCCTGGTTTCTCTGCGACCTCCTTCCAGCCTCCCTAGCCACAGGAAAATTTTTAAAAAGGCCGCAGGGATGCCAGCCAGTGGCCAAAGACGCAGGTAAGGAGGCTGGGCTAAGGATTTGGGGGCCAGAAGAGGCCAAAGATGGGCTGGGCAATCAAGGTGCCCCCTACCACTTGCTGATCCCTGAACCGATTCCTGGAACTGGTGCAAACATAGTGGGAACTACTTTTTTTTTTTTGGTTTGAGGAATTTGTTCAGGAAACGTCTTTTCTGGTAAATGGGTACAGGCTCTAGGCAGCTCTGGTCTTGTTTAGTTAGGAACTGTTAGCTAGACACACTAGGAAGGAATACACTGTGCTCTCTGCCATTAACTGTCAGCTAGTATTTCCTTAAATCTCAATTAAAAGAATACAAATGCAAAAACAACATACTGCAGGAGAAGCAAACTCTGGCTCCATGATGCTCAGGACTGAATGACCATGAATCAATTTCATTAATGTTTAATATACAATTTAAACATATAGCCTCAAGGTAATTTTATACAGTATATTTTTTAATACTTTGGACAGGTAACCAAACTTTGCTAACCATTTTCTGGACCATGCCAACAGCTATCAGGTCAGAATGCACAGGGAAGCCATTGAAATCCACAGACACCAAGACGACTTCAACAGGAAAATAGAAACCCTTAAAGTTAGCAAGGGCCCGTTACAGACAGGCTGAAAGTATGCACTCTGCGCGTACTAGGGTTAGGAAGGGGCATCCCTTCCAGACGCCCCTAACCCTAGTACATGCGGAGTGCGTACAAAATTGCGGCGCCCGTTCTACACGGGTGCCGCCATCTTGAAGTAGCAGACGCATAGCATAGCGGAAATGACACCACAAGTGCGCGACTAGTGACTCATGGCGCCACTTCCGGGGCGCAAAAAGAAGCGCCATTTTCAGGCTTCTTTTTACTGCATCCAGATACCGCGTGGTTTGACTGCTGTGGTTCCCGGATGCAGCAACCAGCGGCGCCAGCAGACCGCCGATTTCAGGTGGTCTGTAACATGCCAAAGTTTGGCTACCAGTCCTAAAAAACATTAAAATCAAGACCCAGCAAAACGCAAATGAAAACCACCCAGGTCAGGGGGTTTCCCAGCAGATAATGATCACTAATTAAACAGACACTAATCCTCTTTGTATATCCTCCCACCCTGAGGCCTTGCCTTTCAACAACAGAACAATACATAGATTAAGACGGAAATCACTGCTCCCAGCCTAGAGTCACACGGGAGCGTTACAAACCGCCGCTTTGCGGTGGTCTGCCGGCGCTGCTCTTTGCTCCGCAAGGGAGTCGCAGCATACAAACCACGCGACTCCCTCGCGGAGCAAAAAAGAAACTCCAAAATGGAGCTTCTTCCTGCGGTGCCGTTATGACGTTGCGAGGCGCCCATGGCGCACCCGCGACGTCATAACCGCCGCGACCTGTCTGGACGTGATGCGTCCAAGACGTAAACATGGTGGCGGCCGTGTGGAACGGCCACTGCTATTTGTCATGGACTGAGTCTGTGATAGGGAAAGGGGCGTCTAGAAGAGATGCCCCTTTTTTAAAATGGGACTTCCAGAGGACGTCCAAAATGGCGGTCTATAACCCGCCATGGTGTATATATACACCACTCACTTTCATGCCAGCATTCTCTGAAGATGCCAGCCACAGATGCTGGTAAAACATCAGGAAAAAATTCTTCTCGAATATGGCCATATATCCTGAAAAACCCACAAAAAAATAAGAATAACATCACTTGTGTTGCATGCACAAGACCCCAGTTTGCCAGAAAATTATGTGCAGGATTTTACACAGATTGGTTTTATGTGAAGTGTTTAGTAGAGAGCAAAAGCTTCAGTTTATTGGCAGGTCATTTTCCCCCATGACAGCAGAAAAACCTTTTAGATTTATACTGTTTGCTGGAATATGATTTATATACTTTATGTTTTATATGTTATGAGCTTTTTACCTATCCAGTGTGTGCCAAATTAAAATTTCACTCTTAGCAGTTGCAATCTGTATTCTTCTTGCATTATACCACCACTGTTCAAATACTGAATATTTTAGCTTTCTTTTGTATGTATACTAACACATTAAGAGATAAAAGTACTATCATATACTGCACTGTTTTGTATACCATAACAATGTGAGAAATAAAACTAAAGTTTCAAGAGGTTAATAGTTCACAGGCTCACACTGCTTGTTCCTTGCTCACTGTTCTTGTTTGCCACTTTAGCACATAGAGATCAAGTTCCTAGACAATTTCAGCATGGGGCCAGCATAGTTAAACAGATCCCACACCTGTGCAAATGACTGTACAATGAGTATCACAATCTCAAGCTCAGCTGTTGCACAACAGCTGCTTAACAACCAACCTACCAAGTCAAAAGTGTGAGAGAAGGCTGTACACTTGTAAAATGATTGCCTGCACAAGGAATTACATTTACACAACCTTAAGAAAGCCCAGTTACTTTAGATGATGATTTTTAGGCTGGTGTAGTGTCCCAAGAAGGTTTTGGCCATACCCTGAAGCAAAGCAAACCAGTCAGGAATCATATAGGCAATATGGTGATGTTACACTTTTACATAGCAAACAAAAGTTGGCACCATAAAACTGTCCTTGTACTAAAGTGGCTTCCAGATGATGCCACACACTAATCTGAAGCCAAATCAGGTTAAAGGCAATGTTTCCTGGTCTCACTATAATCTGGAAAGCATTTCTTCACCCAATTTCACAATCCTGTCCTTAAAAGCTAAACAAGAGGGGTGTATTTTGTATGGGGAGAATTAAGGTTTTCATTAAATATGTCAGACCTCCATTTCTTGCTGGCTCTTTCATGTGAAACTTATAACTAAAGCAAACTGAAGCTTTCGTCTTTGTGTACTTCCCACACCGTGGTAATCTGTTAATATTCTGCCTTCTCTTCCTTTGCCAACTTAAATCTAATTTAGATTTACTTTTTATGATACCTAATGAGGTAATTCATATTTGTACATGCCTACATATTTGAGTAAAAATATCCTAATTGTTATAACAAAGTATCTCATTTCAGTATAGCTATAATCAACAACAGCATTTTTTAATTTAAGAGTCTGATTACAAATAAAGTCTCTTTAGTCTTAATATAATTATGCTGAAGTAAACAAACTAATAAGCAGCTATAACGAAAATCAGAATGGTGTATTGAACTACCTATCATAATTGGTCACAGACAGCCTTATGTTTGTGTATATGTGCCTTTGAGTCACCTGTGGGCTTATGGCAATTCCATGAATTTTATAGGATTTTCTTTGTTGTTGTTGTTGCTATGTACCTCCAAATCATTTCCAAGTTATGGTGATCCTAAGCAAACCTATCATGGAGCTTTCTCATCAAGATTTCTTCAGAGGAGGTTTGCCATTGCCTTCCTCTAAGGCTGAGAGCATGTGACTTACACATCTTAGGCAAGATTGCCATTGCCTTCCTCTGAAATATAGTCTAGAGTACCTGGCATTCCTTGTACAAATCTGTATAATAATAGTATGGAAAAGACAAAATCAAACATTTATTTCCTTTTTCAAGAATAATGAGCACAGGAGTTATACATATATGCACACATAACTTTGGAGATGGACTCTGAATACAGTGAGATTGGAGAGAAATAAATGCAAGTGATAATTATCAACAGCAGTCATATACAAAATTATTGTGAGCTGCCAATGTTAAAAAGATTATTATTATTATTATTATTATTATTATTAACATTTATTTATAAAGCGCTGTAAATTTACACAGCGCTGTACATAAATTTTTTATTCAGACGGTTACTATTACTATTATCTTGTGTGAATATGTACCTTCAAGTTGCCTATCAACATATGGTACAACCCCATGAATTTCATAGGATTTTCTTGGGTTTTGCCACTTCCTTCCTCTGAAATATATCGTACACACCTGGTATTCACTGGCTGTCTCCCATCCAAGTACTAACCGGCTGACTCTTCTTAGTTTCTAAGATCAGACAGGATCTGGTACCTTTAGGATATTTAGGCAAGCTTTACTTTTTGTTTTTTGGTTCTCTCTCATTTCTACATTCATAGCCCCACTGCATGCCACCAAAGCATACACAATACTTAAAGGACAGCACTTTAAAAATGGGTTGTGGTCCAGATTTTGCCATTTTACTACATCATTGTATTTAGTGGGACTTAGGTATGTTTAGGTTTGCTTTGTTTTTATCACAACTGGCATAAACATGTATTCTGTCCTGCTAACAAATAACCTCCTGCATACCAGTTCAGAGCCACTCAGAAATAATTGTGTATGTTTCTCATATCTCAGTAAACTCCAGTTAGCAGGGCAATCTACTGCATCTCTAACCAGAAATCAATATTAGTGTGTTCAATGGAGCTTATGTTCAGAAAAGCACTTTTTAGGACTGCAACTTAAATTAAGTTGGAACAGTGTGGCTACTTCCTATCAATCTCCATTTTCTCTTCTTGAACTCTGCTGTGCCTTGATGTGTTGAACTCTGAATAACCTGCTGTTATGCTGATGATTGTGAAGATACTAGAACACCAAACAATGAAGAAGTGGTGTGAAAAACAGGATAAAAAAGGATGTGCACCCAATTTTGGCACATGTCAGAAATTATTACTCCATTGAGGATTAGGATCAATTCTAAACTGCACTTGTAAAAGACACTTCCAGGGAGCTACTTGACTAAAGAGAAGGCAAGAAAGAAGTCTAAACCAAGAGGCAGAAACAACAAGATATAGTTGAAATGGAAACACAAAATAACAACTATAATTATTTTCTCATCAAAAGTACATTCAGTTTCTAAGAAATGTACCAAAAAAAAAAAAAATTATGAGTGCAGAAGTGACCCAGAGCTGTGCTGCCCTTAACTAACGTGTTCAAAACTGTTATTTGAAATGTAAGATTCCCTAACAGATTAAATTAAAGGAGGACAGAAAATGCTACTAGCCAAGGTTACATCTATACTTACAATTAGAGTGATTTTATTCTGATGTTGAATCTTGGATTTGTCGCTGGGCTTGGTTCTCTAATAGACACTTTCAGTTCTGCTGGTTTAGTGTATTTATGTTCTCTAGCAGAGTATTCTAAACATCTCATTAAACTATAAATCCCAGGATTCTATGAAATGGAACCACAACAGTTAAAGTATCAACCTGCTATATAGTGTAGCAATCTGTTACTGGTATATGTATGTCTGTTGATATATATTGCAGCAGCTCTTAATAAGGAAATAGAAAAACATATACTGAATGCAACCATGGTCTCTTTTCTCTCCCTTTTTCCTGTTTTAAATATATACAGATATTAACTTAGTAAAATTTATAGTTAGTGGTAAGAAAGAATGCGGGAACTTTTGGTACTTTATAGAAATGATCACATTTTCAGTGCTGATCAGGTAAAGAAACTGGCTGTGGCATAGCTAGAAAAAAAACCTGGGATCACTAGCATGGAGAAGAGAGAATCAAGGCAAACTGCCTCAAAAGACACACAGATCAGCTCAGACACCAAGGAAGAAAATAGAGGAGTGTGACAAAGTACGAGAAAAGAAATATGAACTGGCAGATGGTGTGAGATAATCTGTCAGAATAGAAGGTGAGAGTGAAGAAATTGATGAAGATGACAGCCGATAAAAAGAAAACAGCTTGTTGAAGTGATATACAAACTATATCAACCACCTATTTAATTATTGCTTATTTCCTATAGCTTTAGACACAAACATCAGCCATTAGTTGGCACTTGCGTGATGGAAGTGATGGAATAATATTACATTTATTTAGGCATTATTGAACTCTGTTTGCTATTAGATGTATCATAGCTAGTGAAACACTTGAATGCTAATTATATTTTTACTAATATTATAGCCTGACTATATTGAGGACTGAAAATTATAATAATTAATCACATTTTTCCTATCTACTTCAGTTGTGGCTTACAATCTCTCTTTCAGTTCACAAATCCATCAAACATTGTAAGCTACACACAATGCCAAAATTGGGGGGGGGGATAAAAACTAAGGCAGGTTACACACTGCCATTTAGTACGTGCTCTGTGCGTCCTAGGGTTAGGAAGGTTCTCACTTTCCTAACCACCCCTCTTCCTAGGACGCGCGGAGCGCGTACTAAATGGCAGCACCCGTCCACATGGGCACTGCCATATTTACGTCTTGGACGCACAGTGTCCAGATGTGGCGCGGCGGAAATGACGCCGCAAGTGCGCGCCTCGTGCTGCCACTTCTGGAAGCCAAAAAGGAGCGTCATTTTGGCACTCCTTTTTAGCTGCGCCGGGAAGCCTCACAGTCTGGCCGCTGGGGCTTCTCGGCGTAGCTAATGGAGCTGGCGCCAGGCCACCCGCTTTTGGGTGGTCTGTAACGCGCCCAAGTTCTTTATGTTCTCTGATTTTGTTTGGAAATTAAACATGTCATTGTTATCAATTTCAAAAACAGTAGAGACAATCAGAAAACGCATGATGATCCCAACCAAAGTAAAACAAATTAAGATAGAGGCTGAAAAATCTGATCAATATTATACACCATGCAGAATAGTATGCACTCTACACAGTAAGATTATTTGTAGTAAAATACCTGTGGTTCTACCCAGAGAACAAAATGAGGCCACTGACAATGAAATTTTCCTTCAGTTCTGAAATTTCTAGCATTGCGGTAAGTTCAAACTGTAGTCAAGGATTTAGAAATAGTTTAAGTATCCAAAGCAAACTGGTAAGAAATGTTACTAAAGGAATGCAAACATAGCAAATATAAAAGTTCTAGATGTGAATGACTTTCAGTCTTTCATTCTCTGCAATGCAAGAAATTTGGGGACTGAAGGAAAATTTCATTTGGGGGTAAAATTCTCATTTGGAGGGCAAATGTTCTCATTCCCCCCATAGGTACACTCCTGACTCAACTCTGCCATGAAAACTCTGCTTGACACGTTATATCCTAAGTTCTTAAACTGTCTTGAGACATGAGATGCCATAATTGAAAATGAGGAAGGGGGGACATAAAATTCCAGGCAGAGAGGATGACTTTTGGCAGATGGAGTTTTCTTTTCCATGAAAAATGCTTAATTACATGCACTTTGAGTGGTGCTTGGGAAAGATGGTGCTCCAAAGAAATAACAGTACAAAGTTTTGATCAAGAATAACAACATTTTACAAATTCTATTTTGATAGCATTTATTTATTTTCACTGTATAAGCAAAACACCCTTCTCTGCCTCCAATGAATTCTCTAGAGAGAAACATGCTGGGGTTCAAACACTTCCCAAGAGAAAGGGTTTCCACTTATTCACAATGCATTTACTAGGGTGCATTTGCCTCCTTTGGCCTCTTCTTCCCAAATAACATTGAAAGTAGAGACCTGGTAATTTGCTCCACTGCTGTTTCCAAATACTGTATAGTCTGTATTCTAAAATAGTCTGGTAGTAAATGTACCCTGGTTTACACATTTCTATATGGAGCATAGATAAAGATACATACACAGTTGTTGTTGCTGTGTGACTTCAAGTTGTTTCCAACTTATGGTGACAGGCAGACAAACTTAATCATGGGGTTTTCTTGGCAAGATCTGTTCAGAGGAGGTTTGTCGTTGCCTTTCCCTGAGGCTGAGAGTATGTTACTTTGCCGAGCTGGGAATCAAACCCTGGTCTCCAGAGTCATAGTCCAACACTCAAACGACTACACCACACATACTATAAATATGTATCACCATATACATGTCATTGCTACTTTGTACCTTCAAGTCAACTCATTTATGCCAACCCCATCCTAGGATTTTCTTGGCAACAGTTATTCAAGGCGGCTTGCCACTGCCTTCCTTTAATACTCAGAGAGTGTGATTTGTCCAAGGTCAGCCAGTGAGTTTCCACAGGTCATCAGGGATTTGAAAACTCATCTCCTAGAATCAGACTACTGTATATTTTCCTTTGGAACCTACAAACCTAGTGATGGACTAAGAAAGATAGGCAGTCTGTGTTTAGAAGACACTTTGAAAATCAAAAAGACACAGAAAAACCTTCCAACACTAAACAGCTGAGCTATAACTGAAATTCTATATTCACCATGAAAATGTAAGTCTTTCCACCTTTTCTTTTTTAAAAAGAGAAGCAGAAATCCCAGCATTCCAGAAATCAATGAAAAGCTTTTTATGTACTATATTCCGGCATATAAGACGACTGGGCGTATAAGACGACCCCCAAATTTACAACTTAAAATAGAGTGTTTGGGATATACTCACTGTATAAGACCACCCCTCTCTTCCAGGATAAGTCAGAAAGGAGCTGAAAGCACACAACAACAACAACAGCAGCAGCAGCAGCAGCAGCAGCAACAGAGAAGAAAGAGGGGGGGAGGAGAAAAAAGGAGAAGGAGAAAGAAGAAAAGGAGGGGAAGAGGAGGGAGATTCCACTACACTCTGAGGAAGGAGTCTGTTCCACGTTTGAAATAACATCACACACAACATTATTTCACCCGCCTCGACAACTCCACCCGCCCTTCCTCTTGGTGCATCTACACTTTAGAATTAATGCAGTTTGACACCACTTTAAGAGCCGCTGCTCCATCCTATTGGAATCCTAGAATCTGTAGTTTTATAAGGTCTTTTGCCTTCTCTGCCCAAAGAATGCAGGGGGGCTGTTCCAAACTACAAATCCCAGGGATTCTGTATAGATGGAGCTGTGGCAGTTCAAGTGGCTCCTATTGGAATCAAAGCCCAGGAAGCTTTGTGCCAAATAGAAACCTGTTTGGCTGCAACTGCACTGCAGAAATAATCCAGTTTGACACCCTTTTAATTGCCATGGCTCAGTGCTATGGAATCCTGGGAATTCTAGTTTTCTGAGATATTTAGCCTTCTCTCTCAGCAAACTTTGGTGTGACAACAAACTACAATTCCCAGGATTTCATAGCACTGGGCCATGGCAGTTAAAATGGTATGAAACTGGATTGTCTCTGGAGTGAAGATGCAGCCCGAGTTGGATCCAAGACACACTTCAGAAATAATCCAGTTTGAGACTGCTTTAACTGCCCTGGTTCAGTGCTAGGGAACCCTGGGAATGGTAGTTTTGTGAGACATTGAGCCTTCTCTATCAGAAAGAGCTCTGGTGCCACAACAAACTATAATTCCCAGGATTCCCTAGCACTGAGCCAGGAGAGTTAAAGTGGTCACAAACTGGATTATTTCTGCAGTGTGTTTTGAACCTTAGTTATTAAAAATGCTCAAGGTCCAATCCATACTGCAGAAATAATCCAGTTTGAGCTGCTTTAACTGTCCTGGCTCAGTGCTAGGGAACCCTGGGAATTGTAGTTTTGTGAGAAAGAGCTCTGGTGCCACAATGAACTACAATTCCCATGCATCTGAGGAAGTACGCTTAAGTCTAGGAAAGCTGCCAACTTTTCTTTCAGTGAGTCTCAAAGGTGCTACAAGATCTCTCTCTCTATCCTCATCATCACCATTATTGTTATCATTGTTAAATCCAAATGCACCTGCAGAAGTGGACTTAAATTGGCAACACTGATATACTGTAGACTCTATCTCTGGGGCTGGGATCTGGAAGCATGGAGGCAATTCCCTTGAAAAACCAGGGAATCCTGGGAGTTGTAGTTTGTGAGGGCGGGGGGGGGCAACCACTGTCCTCTCTCTGATTGGCTGTTAGTGTGACTCCATCCAAACAGGATTGGTTGCTCTGTAGCCTGGCTCTCAGAGGGACTCAGGGGCTAAGAGAGAGAGAGAGAGAGAGAGAGAGACCCTTTTCTGAGGGTGGGGTGGCGATCACTCTCCAGCCCTCTCTCTGATTGGCTGAAAACTGTGAGTGTGTGACTCCAAAGGATTGGTTGCTCTGTAGCCAGCAGCCTTGCTCTGAGTCAGGGCTGGAGCCAAAATGGGCAAGTCACCAAATCTGCCCTGAAATACTGTAGAGCCAGGCACCAAAATCACACCCAAAGCTTTTTAAAACCTCCATTTTTGTGTGAAAGTCACCACATTGACAAGACTGCGAATCAGGAGGGAAGGGAGAGAGACCTTTTGCTGTCTGCAGCTTGGAAAAGGAGGACAGGAAGGGAAGGCAGGGGAGGGAGCAAGGAAGGAAGAGAAGAAAAGGAAGAAAAAGGGAAGGAAGGAGGGGAAAAGCAAAGGAGGAGAGAACGGAGGAGGATGCTCCTTTGCCTTTGAGAGAAGCCTTCCCTGCCGAGGGCTCTCTTTAGGACCCAGGGGCTTTCCAGAGTACAAGACGACCCCCAACTTTGGGGAAGATTTTTCTGGGCGCAGGAAAATACGGTACCTACTGTATGCATTTTACATATTTGCTGCTGCATCCTGCAGATGGCTTTGACGTGATTCTTTCAGTTAGCTATGCAAAGTGTGACTCAGCAAATGAATTTACATTTTCAGCACAGAATGGGAGAAGTAAGACTAGAAGTATAATTCCTGCTGATATTGTAATCATATAAATAAGACAAGGTATTGGAACTGATATATGACCATTATAATAATCGAGTTATAACTACAGGAGGATTATTTGTGTAAATCTGAATCCTGACACAGTAGATATAATATTTGTAAATAACTGGTTATGAATTTTTTTTAAAAAAAAAAGTGATCCATCTGATAGGTTGGATTATATACACAGTTATTCTATGAGTGATTTACAGAAAGGTGGGTCATAACTTTTTCAGATAACTAAACTACCATAGGTCTCAACAACTGTGTTTATACAGCAGGATAAATCAGTATTCTGGAGAGTCCTAGCTTATGGTCCAGAAGTTACATACTGGTACAGAACCTACTTTTGTTCTGGCATGGATCCTCTTAACAACTGGAATGGCTAAACTAACCAGGAAGAAGGAACTTGCTGTGTCATCCAAACCAGTTACCACTGGCTTCTGGTTTCCAAAAATGTCAGGAATATTAAACAAAGAACAAACCTTGGTTTGCAATTCTGGCTTGTAAGGGGCACAAGAAGCAGAGAACCTCTGTTCCAATGTGAGAAGACTGTTCGCACATGCGCCCACTGCTGCTATGGGTCGCTTCGCTCTGAGGTCCCAACTAGGCAACCAGGGATGATCACATGTTTGGGCACCTTATTCTGACCTCAGAGGTATGGCACACAACAGCGGCAAACATGTCAGGCAGAACAGCAGCACATGTTTTAAACAGCTGCCTGGATCAGAATGGAGGGCTCTGAATCTTCTAGGAAGATATGGAGCAAACAGGGAATTTTGGGGCTTGACAGACCGCCCTAAAAGGGCAGGCTGGAGCCGCCCATCTTTACTCCTGATGGAGGCTGCTCCAACCAAACACTGCAGCTTGCATCAGGTCTAAAAAGAACCCACTGAAAGTAGGTTCTTTTTAGTCTGTGCAGTGGGCGCCATCGCACTCACACACAGTGACGATACACGTGCAGTGGCATGATATTTAGATGCTGCACTGCATTTGCATCATCATGGCGGACCCCATACAGATGGGGCCTCGCCATGATGGCGCCACCACTGCACAGTAGGGCTTGGGAACATGCGGTCTTTCCGCAATCCTGAGCCCTAAAATTGCCCCCAGACCACCGCTTTCCAGCGGTCTTTTATACCATATTAAGAGGAGTATATCCCAGGTGTGGCACTGAATGAGCTGGATGTTCTCCGGTCTGTTCATGTCACTCAGGGATTGGGTCCTGCATCATCCAAATACTCTTCCAAGAGCATCAGTAGAAGGCTAGTTTATTCAGCCCAAGGAAACAGCGCCCTAATGAATTGATTCTCCTTCTGTCAGCTGTTCTACACTGCTCAACTTTCACAACCATATGATGAAATAGTTTTTACTTATATCTTTTTTTAATTTTTGTAACCCAACTGCAGTGTCAGTTCTGGGAAAAACATGGGGTATAATATAAAAATATAAAAACAAATATAATTAATTAATTAATTAATTACAAAATTATTCATTCTGCCTTGAACTTGTTTCAAGCATTCTTCTTCGTTCTGTAGGAGGAGCTTTAAAAAAGAAGAATCCATTCTATGCCCATTCTTGTGAACACAGAATCAAATGGCTTATTTAATATTCCACTTCTTTTGTCAATAAATTACTGTTTTCAGCCATTAAAGACCTCTTTTCCATTTACTGACCTTTCATGGCTCATGTATTTGCAACATTAAGGCATATTTCTTAATATCTGCATTTTTTCTTATTACAATTCATTTTAGTTTTGCTTGGTATTTTACCATTTTTATACTAAACACTGAATGGATTTAGGGGAATTTATTATGTTTATTCCATGCAGATATGTTCTAATCTTAGTTTGCTTATCTTTGATAAAAACATAAAACCTACAAGGAGCCATTAAGAACTAAATAGGTATAAAATACAAAATTGGCAAATGACAGCTACATAATGATGAACAAAAAAGTTATATATGTGAAGATTAATTGCTATTCAGAATTTATAGACTGAACAATACCAGGACTAATTTTCTATTATATTAACTATGAATGCAATACTGTCATACTAATCTTTGTACAGATGCCATTTGTACTACCAGATGTATGAAGAAGAGAGCTCTGGGAAGAGACAAGGTCAAATGATATCCATTTTAAATTGCATTTTCTGTCTGCACAATGTGCCAATTCCTTCGGGACAACTTCCTAGTTGAAATGGTAAGATTTTGGTTTTACACATGTTTTTAGGCACTGAGGATATTTTGCCCCACAGTATCTTCACATTGCCCACCAGGAGCTGGTTTGATACCCTATGTTCAATATGACTGCATAAAGTGGGACTTGCAACAGTGCTTCTGAAACCCTGTAGTGTGTTCCAGCCCTGGGGAATGGTTGAACAGTGAGATAAAGGGCACTATAGTTCTAATGCAGGGATGGAGATGATGTGGTCCTCCAGAGGTTGGAGAACTGCACCTCTCTTCAGTGCTAGCCAGCATAGTTTACATGCCATCCAGATGTCGCAGTTTGACAGTTAATCCTGTTTTCCCATTTTTTCAGATGATTTTAAAATGTCTCCCAACTCCTACTCTTACTCTTTCCTCTTCATCCTCATCTTACTTCAATTGTTGCAAACTGAGTTCACAATCTTAAAACACAGGTTGAGTATCCTTTATCCTGAATTTTGAAATCCAAATTACTCCAACATCCAAAATTGTCCAGGCTGTGTGTGTAAGGTGTATATGAAACATATATGAATTTCCTGTCATTAATTTGTTGGGACTTGGGTTGGGTCCCATTTCCAAGATATAATAATAATAATAATAAAATTTTATTTATATACCGCCCTTCTAAGAAATCAGGGCGGTGAACAACAAGAGGTAAAAATACAATTATACAGATCAATAGAATACATTAAAAACAGTAAAAAACAGTTCAATAAAAATAATAGAGATAACATGTTGGCAAAAAAAAATGCTGACATGACATGGGGGGGGGAAGAATTACTGGTCTGGGTAAGCTTGTTCGAAGAAGTGGGTTTTTAACCCCTTCCTGAATTGAGGTAGGGAGGTGGCTGAGCGGAGCTCAAAGGGCAGCGCGTTCCAGAGGTTGGGGGCTGAGATGGAGAAAGCCCTCCTAGAGGTGGAGTTATATTTCACCTCTGGAACTCTTAACAATAGCTGCCCTGAAGATCGAAGTGCGCGGGGCGGATTGTACGGAGAGAGGCGGTCCTCCAGGTACCCTGGGCCCAAGCCATTTAGGGCTTTATAGGTAATAACCAACACCTTGTATTGCGCCCGGAAGCGAATAGGCAGCCAATGTAAGTCTTTAAGGACTGGAGTTATATGACTGGCCCTGGTAGTGCCAGTGACCAGACGGGCTGCCATATTCTGCACAAGTTGCAGCTTCCGGGTATGGTACAAGGGTTGCCCCATGTAGAGCGCATTGCAGAAATCCAAACGAGAGGTTACCAGGGCGTGTACAACAGTTTCAAGGTCTCCCCGGTCAAGGTAGGGACGCAGCTGGCGTATCAGCCGAAGCTGATAACAGGTGCTCCTGACCGTCGCATCCACCTGAGATGTAAGGTGGAGCGACGAGTCCAGGAGCACCCCCAAGCTGCGTACAGAGTCCTTCACGGAAAGCGTGATTCCGTTCAGGACAGGTGGAACCACTGCCAACCCCGGACCGGGGGAACCTATCACCAGTACTTCCGTCTTCTCTGGATTCAGGCTGAGTCTGTTGTCCCTCATCCAGCCCATTACCGACTCCAGACAGGCCACGAGAGGAGAGACGCCAATCCCGGTCACTGCATCAGTCGGAGACATAGAGAAGACTATTTGGGTGTCATCAGCGTACTGATAACACCGCGCCCCATGTCTCCGGATGATCTCTCCCAGCGGTTTCATGTAAATGTTAAAAAGCATGGGAGACAGAATGGCTCCTTGAGGGACCCCAGTTTTAAGGGGCCTCTCGTCGGAGCACACGTCTCCCAGCTGCACCATCTGGGACCTCCCGGAGAGGTAGGAACGGAACCACTGGAGCGCAGTGCCCCCCGATTCCCACCTCTACCAGGCGCCCCAGAAGGATACCATGGTCTATGGTATCGAAAGCCGCTGAGATGTCCAAGAGCACTAACAGGGACATTATGTATGTGCAAACATTCTGAAATCCGGGGGGGGGGGGGGATCCAAGCATTTTGGATAAGGGAAACTCAATCTGTACTGTGCACTCAATTAATTTAGCAGCAGGGACAAGAAAGGAGAGAAATGGATGGCATCTTCTTGCTAGTAGTTCAGCCTCTCCTGGGTTGCATATTCTTCCTTATTAATAACTGGCCATCTTGACCATTCTCTACTGTTGTCTGGCCACACAATTTTCAGCTGTGAGATGTTGGAGGGTATGAACTTATGGTGAGGAAGGCTGAGAGGAGGAGTTCAGTACCTCGAAGGACTCACAATTCCTAAACCAGTGCTAGAAGGATCAGGTAAAAAAGATGTCAGACAGGCCACGCTAGGCAAGGAACACAACTAATCTGAAGAAATACAGAGTCCATCAGCACTGCAGAAAAAATCCAGTTTGACATCACTTTAACTGACATGGATCAATATTATGGAATTCTGGGAACTATAGTTTGTTGTGGTCCCAGAGCTCTAGAGAAGGCTCAATGTCTCACAAAACTACAGCTCCCAGAATTCCACAGTACTGAGCCATGGCAAATTGGATTATTTCTGCAGTGTGGATGCAACCATAAAGTAGCTTTCCTGAGGAGTATATGTCTTTAGGATTTCAAAAATAGCATTCCTTTTCTTGGAATATAAATTTACCACAATGTATAGTATGTATAAACTTGCCTACTATCAGAGGGTTCTTTAAGTACAAGTATACAAAAAGTGGCATCCATGTTAGTTAACTACAGGCAAAAATAAATAGTATTGTGACACCTTGGACATTAATGATTTTATTACACCAAAATGTACTTCAAAGTTTTGAGAGTAGTTGTGTTTACCTTGAACATATTTTTTAAAAATTGATACCAAAATATCCCTTGAAAATTTTAGAATATTTTGTTTATTTTACAGGAAAGCTCTACTTATTTGAGTTTCCCCCCTCTCCCTTTTAAAAATGCATAGTATATTTTTGTGCAACCTTTGCCTCAAATAGAAAATGTGAAAACAAAACTTGAAAAATAATTCTTCCACTGCCCCTCAGGAAAAATTAACCTTTTATTATTGTTTTCCCATATTGAATTCCTGACACATGAGGTGAAGGTGTAATATAATGTTATTTGCAAAAACTAGGAACCCAACTGCTGCTAGATGCAGGGACGTAGCCAGGATTTTAGGAAGGGGGGGTCCAGACTAAGTGCTACCATTATAATGGGGCTTGGGCGCGGCGGCACAGCAGCACACACCATTCATTTTTCTAATGGAAGGGGGGGGTACGGACCCCAAGAAACCCCCCCCCTTGGCTACGTCCCTGCTAGATGATGGCAGTGGAAGCTATTAAGTCTATTTGCTAACTCACCAGCCTTGTACTTGTATGGTTGCCAAACTACTCAGTCAAGATCATAGTTAGAGAGACTATGGCAACAAGAATAATCATTTGTATACAGCCTTACCTGTCCTTCATCCTGAGCATTGTTTGTAGTGGAAAGACACAAGCTAAATATAATTAATTTCTAGCAGAAGTACACAGTATATTACCCATGTGAGGAAAGTGCCATGTGCTGTGCTAGTATATCTGGGCAGATTTGGGTTATCTGAGGCTAGCTAGTAAAGAAAGAAAAGAAGAAAAAAAATCAGCCAAGAAAGCTTGTTTAACTGGGTAGGGTTATTAACATTGACCAGCACATCTCTCTCCCCTCCACTACCCTTAATTTGCTTGGCATGTTCCCCGAACCTAACATCAATGTGTGTTACCTTCATTCTGATACAGGCTGTGGAGGTATTATTGTATGCAGAACATTAAAAAATGAATAGATGTCTGTATAATTTGGGGAAAGAGCTATAGCTCAATGTCAGGGGAAATGAACTTGTATGTGAGAGGTCATTGTGTGGGTGGTAAGCAGTTAAAAAACTCATCAAGTGTCCTTCTTTAAGGAGATAAGAAATGTTTAACAAGAGATTACAGATGAGCATGTTACATTTCAGGGGTTACAATGTTTGATGAGTATTATTTTAAAATCATTATGATGTACAAAATAGTAAAGAGGACAAAATGACTATGTGGGTCTGTATAGGGCATACTAATTATGTCTCTTGATTTCACAACCCTCATTCATATTTAATTAATGGAAGAATGGTTCAATTTTTTTTTAATAAAAGAAGACCAATTAAACACACCACACTGCTTCCCATTAGGACAATATTAACAATTAGCAAATTAGTCAAAGAAGAAAGCAAAATCATTGGATGCAAACAATAATCAATTGCTTCAGCACAGTGATTGCATATTTTAAGTCTATAAAGCTTCCTTTCCCTTCTTTTGCAACCACAAGATAATCATTATTTTCTCTCCTATTCAAAAAGAGACTATTTCTCTATTAATGGTAAAGCTTTCAGAAAGATTTGGGGGGCTTTATTCACATCTACTCAAGCATAAACTACTAACATAAGGCTTACAAAGCCATTAAGGAACTTTATTAAACATCTTATAAAGGAATGTGGTATAGTTTGGAGGTAGTTGTTATTAGATCACCTCACTAATTTTGCTGCTGCGGAGGCTGCCACACTGCTTGGTACTTCCACCACATGCTAACCAAGGAGCCATTTATTTCAACTAAAGACAATGGATAGTTCATTATGTAGCTTTTGTTTATAGAGACTGACCACATCAATTATTTCTATCTCCCTTGAGATGAAATCTAGTAGCATCACATCTCAAGCTGATTCTTCTGGCCTGCCATCTCCCCCTTGGGACTTTAACTATGGATTCTATGGCTTTAAAATCTGGCTAAAATGTATTTTTAAAAATCTTTTCTGTTTTTCACTCCTGTTTTATAAAGCCCAACCTCATAAATTATCCTGGAAGAAACAAAAGCAGACTTTTTTTAACAATGTTATTTTAGGTAAGATAAAGGATTTCCTTTGACAAGATTGTCTAGTCTTATCCGACTGAAGGGGGCGATGCTCATCTCCACTAGTAAGCCAAAGAATCAGTATTGTCAAAGACAACTCTGTGATCATGTGGCCAGCATGGCTGCACAGAATGCTGTTACCTTCCCACTGAAGTGGTACCTATTTATCTATTTGCACTTTTACATGTTTTCAAACTGCTAGGTTGGCAGAAGCTGGTATAATTGACAGGAGCTCACTCCTTCATGCAGCGCCTGGGCCTTGAACAGCATCTTGACCACTGAGCCACTGCTTTTGCTCTAGCTCATGGATCCCATGGATGTTTTTTGTTTACTCACATCTGCTTACGTACTTACATTCAGACACAGGTCTTAGTTCACAATTCAATACACCAACATATATACACTGCTCCCTCGGGTTACGAAATTAATTCGTTCCGCGGCCGCTTTCGTAACCCGAAAAGCCTTCGTAAGCCGAATTGCCATAGGCGCTAATGGGGAAAAGCCGCGTTTCGTGCGAAAAAGCGCCGAAAAGCACCAAAAAAAATTTTTCGTAACCCGAAAAACATTCGTAACCCGGAACAATTATTTCCAATGGGATTTTTTCGTATCCCGGAAATTTTGTAACCTGGGTATTTCGTATCCCGAGGTACCACTGTACTCTTTTTTTAAAAAATGGTAGGGTACAAAGGTTACCCTTGGATTTAGGGAGAGATGTCACAGCTCACTGGTAAAGAACATGTATTGCCTGCAAAAATGTCTCAGGTTCAACCCCTGGCGTCTTGAGCTACGGCTTGTAAATATTCTTTCCTGAAATCCCAGGAAAACCCACTGACAGTCACTGCAGCCAATGGGTAGCCAAACCCAGAAAGTCCACAGGGATATTTTTTGGCATGACAGATCATCCATGTGCCATCTGGCCCAAAATATTTTAAAAATACAAAGAAATCAAAGCAGGAAGAGGTATCTAGTCCACTTCTAGTTTCTTAGTTTAAGAAATATTTGAAAAATTAGCTTTGATTGCACATGTAAATTAACTATATTATATTTTCCAAACTTGAAAGCTTTATAGAAAGTCCTGTCAGATACAAAAACATATATGAGAACATATGACTGCCTTGGGTTCACAGTCAGTGCACATTGTATTTTTAATAGCATCCTTAAGCCTCTAAACTCAGGCACCCAGCTTCATACACACATACAAACAAAATATTAAAAAATATAAAGAAATCATAGCAGAAAGAGGTATCTGGTGCACTTCTAGTTTCTTAGTTGATCAACTGAGGCCATGTCTGCAGTGTTGGGAAGACCCACTTTACTATTAGCTTTACAAGGAGATTGAACTGTTCTCAGAACCAGCAACCACAACAGCCTGAAACCAGCAATACTGTCCACACACTCTCTCCTGCCATTCTGGCCTGGTCTTGTTAAAATGCAATATGTGCTGGAGGAAACATGTGAACTAGTGAGAGGGTTGTGGTGGGAGTTGGAATTTCTGGGTGAGAAAAAAGTCATTGGCTTGCTTGGCCCAAGGTACTTCCTCCTGATCTCTTCCATCCACCCACTGATGCTTCTCTTTCCATCCCAACATCAACATGCAGTCCCCATGCTCAGGTGATTCTCTAGGACTCTAGAGCAAACAAGGGACTTTCTTTATTTCGGAGAATCAACCTAGATCATGAATTGGACCCATGATCCAACGGTTTTGGCCCTGATCATAACCTAAAGAGGTCAGTGTGGGAACAGAGCAGGAACATTTCTTTTCCTCCACGTGGACATGATCTGGGTGTTTCCAAACCCACCAAATTCCAAAACCACTATTCCCAGAATCAGCTTTCTAGTAGGTAAGAATATATAGTGTTTGGTTTAAAAAAATAGTTGGGTTTTTTTTAAGTCTACTGTTCAATGGACATGGAAATTGACAGTTCATTGTTTTTATTCAATTAGTCATTTAAATACTGCAGCCAAGTTACTGTTCACTTTTCGGCAACTGTTACCGAAGACATTCGGTAAATGTCTTAAGAGCAAAAGATACAGATATATCACAGTGAACTATAACAGTAAAGGCAATTTGCAAGATAAATTAATTAGCAACATGCATGGGGCTATGCAAAGAACAAGCATGGTGTAATGGTTTGCATGTTGGACTATAACTCAGGAAACCAAGGTTCAATTCATTGTCTGGTCATGAAAACCCATTGAGAATCATACACTCTCAGCCTCAGAAAATCCATCATAGGTTCATGCTACAGTTGCTGTAAGTTAGAAATGATTTGAAGGCACACAATGACAATGACAACAGCATCAACAGCATGGGCTATGCACTGAAGATGTGCCTATCAGATTCTGACCAGTATTCAGGTATATTTAATATTTCATTTAACATTTCTTTAACATTGGCTTTTCATTAAATATTTTAACATTTCCAACTGTTAATTAAACACAGGCCTATTATCCATTAAATCTTCACAGCTTGCACCTTTTCTCACTGGGAGATGTTTCGCTGTATTTCTCTAGCTAGCTATTGAATGCTGTGGTGCAAAGCACTATATTTACTAATGATGGACAAGGATATAAAACTGCATCTTCTTTCTATTAATTAATTAATTGTCATTAATGCAGCATATTTAAAAAGGATAAAGGAAGTTTGCAAAAATTCAGGATACCCCCTCTATGACATATTGGAAAAAGTCCATTTGGAAACAACTGAAGTGTCACTGTCAACCTATAGTTTCTGATTCACATTTGCCAGCTGCTAAAAACAGTTTCCAGTTCTTGACATCATAGTTAAGTCTCCTTAACCATGGTAGGGTATGATGTCTGCACAGAACCACTGTGAATAATGATTGACTCTTGCCTTTTAGAAATATATGTTAACAATTATATCTTCTCAGTACAGTACTTTACCAAGGTAAAGGCTGACTGGCTGGGCCTCTGCATTATTTTTCAATGTGCTCCAGCAACAAACTGGTGAGAAGAAGCAGGGGAAAAGTATTCCCTCTCCCTGTAGCATCTTTAAGGGAAGGTTTAACATATGGTGTCATTGTTAATATTCAGGTTCTATCATTATCATCATGATCATCATCATCTTGAATTAAGTCTTGGGAGGATCCTCTTCAACAAAAGATATTTAAAGGCGGGCTACAGTTTGAAGAAGGGGCGTCTCTTCCAGACGCCTCTAACCCTATCACAGAGTCCGTGACAAATGGCAGTGGCCATTCCACATGGCTGCCACCATATTGACGTAGTGAACGCTGTGCATCCGCACGTCGCGCCCCGGAAGTGACGCCACGTGTGCGCAATTAGCACCTCGCGGCGTCTCTTCCGGGGCCCAGGAAGGAGCGCGATTTCCGTACTCCTTCCGCGGAGCGTCCGGGAGCCGCGCGGTATGGCTGCTGCGGCTCCCGAACGCTGCAAGCGGAGGCGGAGCCATACCGCCGCAATCCAGCGGTCTGTAACGTGCCAAAGAGCACAGCAAGAATAGCTGATGTTAACAAATATTTGAAACATTTGTTTTAGAAATATTTAAGAAATATTTGAAAAATGAGCTTTGATTACACATGTAAATTAACTATATTATATTTTCCAAACTTGAAAGCTTTATAGAAAGTCCTGTCAGATACAAAAACATATATGAGAATATATGACTGCCTTGGGTTCACAGTCAGTGCACGTTGTATTTTTAATAGCATCCTAAAGCCTCTAAACATAGGCACCCAGCTTCATACACACATACACACACCTATTTACAAGCATCCACTTACATTTTCACCAGAAACTGTGATTTGTTTTTTCCTCCTGACTTCTAATATGCTACAATTGAGCAATATTATTCATTGCAATACAATGACCAATAGCTCTTAGATATAGAATTCAAGAGATAGCAAAATGGAACAACTAAAAATTAGGGGAGGCTGCTACATTTCCGTGTCTGGTTTGAAGGAGACAGGGCTACACAATATATACAAAGACTACTTGCGTAGATACTCCAGTCTGAGTAAAAGGCATATGCTTTGCACACAGAAGGCCAGTTCTAGTGCTTCATATCTCAATTTAAGAGGATTCAGGGCTGAAGAAGGACCTATACCAGAGACCTGAAGAGCTGCTACCAAAGACTTAATAAATAGTAATGTTATTTATGTTTGAAGGAATAAACTAAGATGGAGAGGCTCCAACCATTTTCACATGATGTGCCTGAGGGGAAATGTACTAAAGAACTATGTTCTTAAAATCACCCAACACAAATGTAACATGTGTTGTTCACTTTGAAAAGCAGTCCACTTAAAATTAATTAATCTGTACTTGAAAAAAGGCTAATCAGCAAAGGAGTTATGATTTGAGAATCTCATCAATACACTGCTTCAAAATAGTTACTGAGAGAAGAGAAGAACATCCCTTTCACAATTACGTAGCAGAACCCTTCATTCTAACTCCAATGAGCTGCAAAAATATTAGCAGTGCCATGTGTGGTACTTTTAGATACAGCAGCACCACTGGGTGAGCTAAGCTGACTTTTCCCACTCATTCCAACAAAACTATGTCCCCATATTTGCCCAGTCAGCTTGTTATTATGCAGAATTAATGAACAGCACCTCAAGGTTAATAGATGATGCGTCTCATAAAGCAGTTATAATACCAGGCACTTCTGCTATGCATTTGATATAAAGCCTTTTCAAATATATTTAAAAGCACCTCTGTGAAAGAACAAACCATTCATTCCCTTATCTCTAAGAACTTCAAACCAAAGCATTAACAGATGGTGTTAAAAGCAAAGCTAGCAGCAGCAGCAAAATTAATAGCAAACGTAGGCTTCAAAAGTGCATAGTTTTAAACTGATGCTCCAACAGCATCATTTTTTTAACTACTCAAAATATTTATTAGGATTCCTTACATGTTTTAGTTCAATATGATCCTGTAGTTTTGCACACAGGCATAACCTATTGTTCTGCAGCCACCTGAAAAAAAGAAATGCTCGTGCTTGACCATGTTTCAGTGAATATCACAAACCTCATAACCACGGTTGAATAAATGTAGTGTTGAACCACACTCCATTTCCCTGCATTCATTATCTGGAGTACATGGTGCCTTATAATGTTAATTTATACCAAGAAAGTCCAAATCCTGTGACAATATCATACAACATTGTTTTTACTCCCAGAGAAGCAAACAAAATGGTAAAAACAAAAATCAATCCTACTACCAGAGGGAAAAAGTCAGAGAAAACAGTAACAACATAAGAATATACTTAGTTTTAAAATGTAGGAGCTGAAAGACTGAATTTTTTTTAAGTATTGTGAAATTAATAAGCTCACTTACTGACACCTAGAGGATATCAAAAATGTCAGGCACCCTTCTTAAGGACAGAATAAAGGACAATAGTATCAACACCTAGAAGGCTGTCTGTGAATGGTAGGACTATTTAGAGGACAACTTCTGCAAATGACCTGAAAATAAAATTGAACTGACTCAGAAGAATCAGTTACTTTAGATACTCATGTCCCAATCCACATCAAGTTTTAGAGTCAGGCTCTTATTTTTATTGTTAGATTCCTTCAAGTTGACTCCAAATTATTGCAACCCTATCCTAGAGGGTATTTTTTTTTTTTTACAACAATGTGACATCCAATACCAATTATTCAGGCACTGCTTTCCTCTAAGGCTGAGAAAGTGTTCCCTCTCCAAGATCACCCAGTAGATTTCCATGTTTAAGGACAAATTTGATCCCTATTCTTCTGAAGGTTCAATACTCAAACCACTGAATCATACTGGATCTCAAGTCAAACTGTGGCACTTTATCTCCAATACCATCAGATTTCTACATTACAGTAATATTCATACCTATTCTGTGATTGTTTAACTCTCCCTTCCTTTCCCCTCTTAACATTAGCCATATTGAAAATGTTGTTGATAACTTAAGACTGAAAATCTTTGATGGAAAAGTAGTGGATATTGTGAAACATGAGGGCCTGAACAGACAGGCCAAAATAAACTGCTTCGGGTCACTTTGGAGGTATGCTGTTTAAATGATGCATGCATCCTAAGAAGCCGGAAGCAACACCAAAGCCATGCACTAGTCCTAAGGACTGGAGCACAGCTTTGGTGCAACTTCTCGCCTCTTAAGATGAGTCCATCATTTAAAAAGCATACCTCCAAAGTGACCTGAAACAGCTTTATTTTGGCCTGTCTGTTCGGGCCCATGATCTTAGATGTTTATAGCCACTGCTGAATATTACATCTTATTAAGTTTTCATTTCAACTGGAAGGTATTACTTTCTCCATGAAAGTGAATGGGAAAGCACTTGCAGAAGGTTTTCTGCATCAGAATGCCCAAATTAGAGAGGGGGGGGGGAGAAATAAATGTATCAAATTGATTTTGAGTTTCTCCTCTTTCCTCAAAAAGAACTGTTGTCAGTACTGAAGACATTTTTCCTCCAGATAGTAACTTAGGCCAGTATTGCTGCTTTTTCCTGTTTTGCTATTAATATTCATCTTTCAGTTCTTTTCATATTTAAGGCTAAAATCAGTGACAATTCACTTTGGTACATCCATATATTGCAAAACACTCTAAATTTGTAAGCATGTTGCTAAAAATATTAAAACAACAAAACCTTTTTGAATATATGACAACCAGAAATTAAACCATCCATCCATGCAATTGGAATTAAACAAAAAAGGATTGATTGAAATACTACAGAAGAATAGGAAAATCATAGAGCAAAGAACGAGTACTTCAAATCATTCACCCCTGTAAAAGTTACTCAACAAAAAAGCCTGAACTGCTTTTAGTGATGGTGTGGGAGGAATTCACCCAAAACTAAGTCAAGTAGAATTGACAATACATACTGTTCTATGGTTTATTGCTAACAAATTAACAAATAATATTATAAATTTGAAATATGGTGCTGGAGGAGAGTTCTACAGATATCCTGGACTGCCAAAGAGACAAACAAATCAGTCCAAGAGCAAATTAAGCCTGAACTCTCCTTAGAAAACAAGATGACTAAACTGATGCTATTGTACTTTGGGAATGTCATGAGATATGACTCACTGGAAAAGATTATGACACTGGGAAAAGCCAGAGCCCTGAGTTGGTAAGACATAGAAAAGCTAATGGCAACTGAGGCTCTTGGGTGCCACTCATTCATTGGAGGTCACCATGGATCATAGCCAATTTGATGCCATAGAATCATAGAATCATAGTGTTGGAAGAGACTGCAAGGGCCATCCAGTCCAACCCCCTGCCATGCAGGAAATCTCAATCAAAGCATCCCCGACAGAAGGCCATCCAGCCTCTGTTTAAAGACCTCTAAGGAAGGAGACTCCATTATACTCCAAGGGAGTGTGTTCCACTGTCAAACAGCCCTTACTGTCAGGAAGTTCCTCCTAATGTTGAGATGGAATTCTTTTCCTGTAGCTTACATCTATTGCTCCGGGTCCTGTTCTCTGGAGCAGCAGAAAACAAGCTTGCTCCCTCCTCAATGTGACATCTCTTCAAGTATTTAAACAAGGCTATCATATCACCTCTTAACCTTCTCTTCTCCAGGTCAAACATCCCCAGCTCCCTGAGTCTTTCCTTATAGGGCATGGTTTCCAGACTCTTCACCATTTTAGTCACCCTCCTTTGGGCACTATCCTTTTTAAATTGTGGTGCCCAAAACTGGACACAGTACTCCAGGTCGGGCCTGACCAGAGCAGAATAGAGTAGCACTATTACTTCCCTTGATCTAGACACTATACTTCTATTGATGCAGCCTAAAATCTCACTGACCTTGTTAGCTGCCGGATCGCACTGTTGACTCATGTTCAATTTGTGGTCTACTTGGACTCCTAGATCCCTTTCACACGTAGTCTTGTTCAGCCAAGTGTCACCCATCCTATATCTGTGCATTTCATTTTTCCACCCTAAGTGCAGTACCTTACATTTCTCTGTGTTGAAATTCATTTTGTTTGCTTTGGCCCAGCTTTCTAATCTATTAAAGTCATTTTGAATTTTGATCCTGTCCTCTGGGGTATTAGCTACTCCTCCTAGTTTGGTGTCATGTGCAAATTTGATAGGTATGCCCCCAATTCTGTCATCCGAGCCATTGATAAAAGATGTTGAACAGCACTGGGCCCAGGACAGAACCCTGTGGCACCCCACTGGTCACTTCTCTCCAAGATGAAAAGGCGCCATTGTTGAGCACTCTTTGGGTTCTGCCAGTCAACCAATTACTAATTCATGCCAAATAACAACCATACCAAAATTATAAATGATTTAATTTATAAAGCAATATAAAACCAACATGAAAGAGGCAGAGAGAGATGCAAACTGCTGAATGCTATATTGGCCAAGTGTTACGCTTAACCTGCAACCATTGTTAAGGCAGGCATCCTGCCAGAGGAATCAGCCTCTTGGTGTGAACTGAAGGGCTGTTGCCTTGTGGCTCTTAGCCTGGGGCACAACAGTGTTCCGCTTTGCCAACTGAATCAAGAAGGAATGGACAGCAGAACTAGACAAACTTTTGCCAGAACAGCATATTTACTCTCAAAATAAGACAACTGAGCACCTATCATGTGGAATCCCATGAGGCCAGCTTTGGCTATGTATTGGGAGTTTTTCAGGCAAAAATGAGTTGTGCGTTTGTTAATGATAATCTGTTTGTTCTGTATTTCAGGACAGCCAAATATGTGTTCAGAAAATGGGGGAGCCTGCCATTTCAATCATAATGGGCAAAAGGAAGCATGATGGTGAACAAGCCAATGGAAGAGATGTGGGGAAAGATGCCTTGTGGCTGTTTCTCCTTTTGGTTTGCCTTCCAACCAACAGATTCCTGGCTGCTGTAGTTAGAATCACATCAGACTACAAACTGCTGCTGCTCAATGCCAGGGCCATGTCAGTGACTGGGAAGAGCTGTATGATCCAGGATTTGGTTCTGGACAAGCAGTAAAACAAACAAATAATATCTGAATAATAAGGAAAGGTTTACAGCAAACTTTTAAACACTGAAGTGTCAGTGTTTCACAAATTATATGATATTAACACTGCTCAAAAGCAGTCACATTTAAACAAACATAGCACTAGCAACTTCCTAATTAGAATGAGCTTCTACAAAATTAATAACTTCTGATGTTTACATTAAAAATAATTATAGTACACATTATGAGTAAATACAGTCTCTTTAAAAGCCTATCACTGTTTTTCATATGATTTTTTTTAAAAAAAAAGTCTGCCCCACAATTTCAATTTGTTTTCATACAGATAGCTACATGACCATTACTAGAAACATCACACCACAACCTATGGAGTCTTTGCCTGTTCCAAAAGGACTCTCTGTTTATACTTATTTAAAGTATTCAATTCAAGTGTCTGTTGTATTGTGATTTTGATGTATTTCCAGAAATAGTTTACAACAAGCATCAGATAAAACTTTTGTAATTAAGCTACAAATTACAAACAATAGGAAGCTAGCAACACACTGAGAACACAATATGTTCTAATATGCTTCCTCACCTAGATCCTATGTACGTACCCATATATTTTTATAGGCAAGCTGTTATGCAGATATACAGACACCACATCTCAAGATATATAGCAATAAATACTCACTGGCATTCCTTCTACCCAAAAGAAGACTGTTCACTGTGATTCAAGAAGGAACATTTCTTCCAGAACAGAGTATACATATCTCAGTTTCTAAATGATAAAGATGCTGTTCTATAATCTTTTAGGATACTTTTGGGATATAGCACACTGGCAGCACTCTTTCTTTTAATGGACGCTTACCCAGAAATCCACAGCATGTTGATAAACAAGAACATCTTGAGAATTTTTAAAGACTTTTTTTTAAAAAAAATCTATTGTAAGCTTCCTTGGGTAAGATCCCACTACAGAAGTTTCTTCCATTGCATTTCACTGATGGCAGATTATCTACAACCAGACTAGCTACCCATGACATACAACAATGGATACATGCATGCATAGCCATTCATGTTTGTGTCTCCACTGAAGTAAATAAAACAAACTTGAAAATATCAAGAGCCACATGCGCGTGGAGATATTTCTGGCAAGAGCCATAATAAATTTCTGAAAGGAGAAAAAAATACTATTTTAAAGTTTAAAATCTCCCAGCAAACAGGGATGTTTTAATTTAGTACCAAAAAGAAGAGTCAGAATCAGTTATAAGGGTATTCCAAAGTCAGGGCCCTTCTTCAAAGGAGGCCCTGTCTTTACTTGTGCCCAAAGAACACTAACTGAGGGCCTTCTTTCAACACCCATTAAATCTGAAGTCTGGAAGATGACTACAAGGGATAAGGACCTTTTTGCAGTTATGCTCTCCTTGGCAGGTATAGCAGATATGTAGGGAAAATTGAACAGGAAATCACTGGAGACACAGTAGAAAGTGCACTGCAGTTGCCTGATGCAGAATAGGGAGAGGATGTTCATTCTCAAGTGCACAGAGTAGCCCTTTTGAGAGAGATGTTGGTATTGGGGGGAAATGTTAGAATATCAAGACACATTCTTAAATTTTTGATTGCTTGGTTTGTTGCTGTTTGGATAATTTTATCCCTCTTCTTCTAACATTATTGTTGCCATTATTTTGTATGTGTTTTTATAATTTTATGTACACTCCCCTGAGATCCATTGCAGATGGAGCAAGAAATGCCTGAATACATAAATATGGGATGAAGCATTCCTTAAGGTATTGAGATCCCAAATTGATTATACTTCTTTGTAGATATGTTTATAACTGCACAGTAAGTGATATTTTTCTTCAGCATTATATCCTTTTTCTCCAGCATCTCATGAGATGCTGAGAAGTAATTTCCACCTGCCAGAATTAAAATGAATTAGGCAAAATTCACTCATGGCCATAGAAAAGCCATGAGTGTTTTAGAAACATCTCACCTCATACTTTTACATTGTTGTTGGGGTAAACATTAGAAGAATTCAAGTATGCTGTCCAGAGACACATTGCATTTATTATCTTCTTGCTTGCTGTCTAGATACTAGCACAGATATCACATTGTATTGAAACTAACAGAAGGGGGTATTCAGAGATATAGTTCATTGCCCTTTGTCAGCTACCACTAAAATCACAGCACAGAGGCTATTTATCATTCTACTACAAAGGCACAAATAAATAGACTATTATTGCTATTATTTATTAGTCAGCTGCTTTTTTAACATACCAAGCACGTCTGAGAAATCCTGTCAGTGAGAATTGTAAGAGAAGAAAAACCAATTAGTTTTACTGTACCACCCAGTACAAGCAATTCCACATACAGTAGTAGGAGCCAGAGCGACATTATTCTAGGTTTTCAATTATCACCAAATACACTGATTGTAAAAGAAGGACCTTAAAACATTTAGAAAATCTCTCTTAGACCTTCATTATTGATGCATATGCCTCAGGGCTACCCAACATTTCTGTGAACCTTCAAATTTAGCACAGGACAAAAGGGAGTGTGCATTACAGTGAAGAGCTCCTCTCTCATATTTTATGTCACTGACTGTTGCATGAAAGCTTACTAGTTGGACTACTGATTACTCATGAAGTTTTGTCTTGTTCTTTACAGACATGGTTTTAAAATGCTTTCTAATCCAACAGCATTTTAACATCATAACTGCATATTAATATCATGTTTTAATATCATCATTGTGTTTTCACTTCTTATCTTTTCTATATATCTTTTTCTGTAGCTCTTGTTATTTGCATCTCTTTTATTTTTATTTTTTATTTATTTTTTGTGAGTTGCCTTGAGTCTCAGTCCTTGGAGAAAGGCAGGATGTATGTCCATTGAATAAATACAGTTGTTCCTCTGTTTGCGTGGACTTTGAATCTGCATCCCTCGCTTACTCATGGGGGGCAAATGGAGGGATTTAAAATGGGGCGCATGCTTGAATAGGGCTTGAATATCGGCAGATTTCCATTTTCGTGGGGGATTTGGAACGGATCCTCTGCAAAAACGGAGGGGCGGTTGTACATTGAAAAGAACTTGCTCTGTTACAAAAACTGAAAGTGGCCAAATGGATTCCCAGCAAGACAGCATGCATACAGTTGGCCTGTCCAATTACATGTTCTATCCCCTCCCCTAATCTAGCAGTCAAAATAGATTTGTAAACATTTGGGGACAAAAGCAACTTCCTTCCCTCTTTAGCATACTAAGGTATTCCTTCTTCTTTCACATTAGGAGCACTGTTTGGTTAACGGACTAATGCCAACAAGAGAAATAATTTTCCAAACATTATTCTATACAAATCTTCTTCCTAGGAAGCACTCTAATGTTAAAGTGACAGGGTTCAGAGAGAATAATCACAAGGGACGCAATACTTCAACACAGTTGAACACCTCTGAACACAAATACCTCTGTTGTAATTTAATGAGTTCTTTTCCCAGGGTAATCGTGCTTCAACAATCTTCAGGAAGGTTATTCTAAGAGACTGGAAGCCTATTTACTCTTGTCTTTGTATTCAGCTAGATGATGCAGTATCTAGTCAATACAGCCAGCCCTCCATATCCACTGATATTTATCCATGGATTCAAGCATCCACAGCTTGAAAATATTAAATATATATATAAATTATAATAAGAAAACCTTGATTTTGCCCTTTTATATAAGAGACACCATTTCACTTCTCCACTGAATTTCATGGAAGTTGAGCATCCAGACATTTTGGTATCCACAAACCCCAGTGGATACCAAGGGCCCACTGTATAAATTATGCTACAGGATTCTTTGTTATCTTTGCTGAAACCAGCAAACACATGGAATTTTGACAGTTGCTTAGTATGGCTAAACAAGCAAGTTTTTAATTATGTATTTATTGCATTCAAAGCCACTTTTTTTCCAAGACAGAATTTAAGAGAACATATTGGGGGGGTTTCCAGATGGTCTATCATCCCAATGCTGACCAAATCAAGGCCTCCTAAGCTTCATGAAGAATGTTGCATCAGATAAAGGGCCAAGAAATGACCATATGCAGGAAGTACATTTCACTGCTAAGGACATTATTTTACTGTGCTAGAGTACAAAATTATTTAGTAGGAGAGCATTAAAAAACCACCCCTAAAATGATAAAAACACCCCTAAACTAATACACATTGCTAATAGTATCTCAGAGAAACTAATCCTTCAGCTTCAGTGCTTATGTATTCTACTAGTTCTAACTCAATGTAATTTACATTATTGTAATCAATACTTTGGAATGTATTTTACTGGCCAAATAACCTTCAACAAACAGATTCATCTTTTCAATTTCTAGCACAGCAGTAAGGCAAGGGGAGGAGGGAGGGAAGTATCTTCAGTCACACAGCCTGCATAAATGCTATTTTTAAAGGACTTACTACCTTTGAGATAGATAGTAGAGCAACAAGAGGGAGTAGACCCTCATAATACCACATGTAGAGGGTTAGATGCTTCTGCATTGCAGGACTCCATTACACACTGTGAACAGAACACTTCCAGGTGCAAGTGAAGACTGATTACTAAGCAAGAGTGATTACAGGAGCAAGAAGCATAGTAAATTTGCATCTGGTTACAAGTGTCCTGTATTTGAGAGAACCAGACATTTGGTTAACGCAGGGGTAGGCAACCTTTTTGAGCCGAGGGCTGGGTTGCTGTCCCTCAGACAACTGGGGAGCCGAAGTAAAATTAATATATACACACACACACACACACACACACACACACCCCGGGACAAATGTAGGACAAATTTTTCAAATGGAGGACACTTTGTTTTAAAATGGAGTACATGTGAAAAAATTTGCTGATTTTTTTTAAAAAATGTTAATATAAATACATGTTTCTAAGGTTTCTATATAGACAATTGCCCCCCAAAGGCCCCAGCGGCTGGGGCCGGTCCCAAGGCCTCACCAGGCCGGATCCGGCCCATGGGCCGCAGGTTGCCTAGCCCTGGGTTAACGAAAGAAGGTGCCCAACTATGTTTAACAATAGGAGAAAGAGCAAAGAGGTCAACTAATAGAAAGCATATCTTAAAATGCCCTAGGAGGTGGAAAATCAAAATGAGACAAATTTAACTCTTTCCTGATATTTGGATATTCCAATTCTAGTACATGGCATCCATTAATACTACATGGAAATGAGCATCACAGCACCCAAGGGGTTCAGTGCCCTAGCCTCTTTGTATCTGAAATCACCACTTACCAAAGAGTGCTATAAAAGTACCAAATTGAAATGTTTTATTTAATACAAGTTGTCTTCACATTGTAGACAGTAAGACAGAATGTGCAGTGATGCTCAAAGCAATCAAAAACTTGGCTGAGTGAGTCCACACTTTCAAATATGTTATGGTTCTCAGGGGATCACAAGGTACCACCCAAGGATGATTTCTCATTCATACAGTTTTCAGTATGAGATACATAATAACCAGAATCAGCTAAGGCATTTTAATTTCTGCCCCACCACTTAATTACAGAAAAAAATGTTTGTGTTTATTTTGCTTTTTAAAATTATCTATTATTAGCATTCAGCACAAGTAAAATACAGACAACATTATCCTTCCCCCATTAGAATTTGAGATCTAGTGCATGTAAGAACAATTTATATGAATGAAAATATTTTGGTTGAATCATATCTGTTATGTGCACTGGAAAATATATTGTCCAAACTACATTAAATGGCTAAGTCATGAAAAGCAAATTCCCATAAAACAGGTGACAGAAATCCATAATTATATGTCTTTAAAGATAGCCACAATTAATAGCAAATAAAAATAAATTATTATAAATTCACATTGGTAAATTTTACTAGAGGTCTGGGATGGCTGAGGAACAATCAGACATCTTTCACATACAAAATCACACTTTTTCATTTAATTAATCAATTGTGTGTGTGTGTGTGTCTGTGTGTGAATTACACCTGTTCACAAGGTAACTAACAAAAAACTAAAGTAAAATGTGCTATTAAAACACTAGAGATGGATAAAAACAGTCAACAAAATTATTTCAATAATATGCAAATTTCATTACACATCAAGGGGGAGAAAGAACTGCAGCGTAACTCAGTGCATGTTTATTTAGAAGTAGATCCCATTGGGCTAAATGGTGCTTTCTCCCAGGAAATTGCTAAAGCATGCTCCTTCTGTTATTTCCTGAATATCAGCAGTGAGGGAGCTTTATGGGAAGTGAAAGATTAAAAACCATATACTTCATATTAAAGGTAAAGGTAGTCCCTTGACATGAATGTTTAGTCATAACTGACTATAGGGGGCAGTGCTCATCTCTGTTACTAAGCCAAACAGCCAGCGTTGTCCAAGGAATACTCTGGTGGTCATGTGTCCAGTATGACTGCACCAAACGCTGTTGCCTTGCCACCAAAATGGTACCTATTTATCTTCTTGCATTTGCATGCTTTCAACTGCTAGGCTGACAGAAACTAATACTAGTGATGGGAGCTCACCCCATCATGCAGCACATGGGCCTCAAACTGCCAACCTTCTGATCTTCCAGTCGTCAGAATTGGCGTCTTAACCACTAAACCACTGTCTCTCTATAATAATATAATATTTCATATTAGTCTGTGGGGGAAAAGGCCCCTGGTTCATGAACAAAAATGTAAATCTACAGCAATTAACATGTAGTTAAAGGATAAAACAGGTGAATATAACCTTCCAATCGTCCTTCAGTTACCTTGATCTGTTTTCAGCTGGGAGGAGGATGGACAGATGAGTGTGGGTTAAAAATAAAAGGAAAAGGAAATTAAACCACAATAAATCATCTCAAATATATTCATAACCTGAGCATCAAAGGAGGATTAATGAGTACCATTGGGCAGGTAACCCATTGTAAATTATCTTGAATATATAGTCTAAACATCCCTCACCCACCCACCATCTGGCATGGAAAACCACAAACAGCTTCCATGATTTGAGGGGGGGGGGCTCTCCATGTATGTGCATGTGGGTAAGAGAGAAAAAGACTCCTGACAACTGTGTTCGAGATGTGTTGGATTAAAGATCCAGTCACAGCCAAAATCTTGGCCACTGACTTTTAGTGGAAGAAATTTGGAGGACACCAGATAGGAGGAGGCTGATACAGATCAATATGTGGAGGGAAACGTAAACCTGAGAAATACTCACACAGAACTAAGGAGGGGAATCCAAAGAGCTACGCAGATTTGGTTATGTTGAACTAGAAAATTGAGAGATAGAGAGAAGAGGAGGAAGTGTTGATAATGTGTGCCAGTGTTCTAATCTAAATAATCTGTGGAATGCAGTACCAGAACTGTGACATTACACTCTTAGAATATAACTCTCAGTATCTCCCAGCCTGCATGGCCAAAACAGTAAAGTGGTACCCCGGGATACGAAAGCACCGCGTTACGAAATTTCTGGGATACGAAAAAATTCCATAGGAAAAAACTGTTCCGGGTTACGTTTTTTTTTTCGGCTTACGAAAAAAATGTTTGGTGCTTTTCGGCGCTTTTTCGCACGAAATCGCGGCTTCCAGCGCTAGCGCCTATGGCTTTTTCGGGTTGCGAAAGATTTCGGGTTACGAAGGGCGCCGTGGAACGAATTAATTTCGTAACCCGGGGTACCACTGTAACACAGAACAACTCTCTCATTGGTTATTGTTACCCTTGAGCTTTCTTGAATTCCTTCCTTGTGTCAAAGTGCTGGAAAACACGGGCCAGGTTGTTATGTGCTTCATTTTTACTGCATGCACTGAAGATGGCACATCTTCCTTCCTTCTGCTGCTGTTGGCAGCAAGCTGTCCTTTTGGCCCTTCTCCCCCATTGCCTAAACACAAATCACATTTCATTTATTTCCTGTAGCACTCCAGTAAGGCTGCCACTATATCCATAAGCTAACTTGAGCATGTAGGTGGAGTGTGTAGGTGAAATTGGTGCTGCTATGATATACTCTTATTGCCCCTCTCCCTGAGCCCCATCCTTTTTCAAATTCTCTGAGCAGCTGCTTAAAATTACCTGTACATGTAATGCTGGTCCACCCCATGGCACTAATGTTAAGGACAAAATGCTAAGAGGAAAATTGTATTGTTCCCTTGCAGCAGGCCTGTCATGCCAGTGTGTGGTACAACATTTGCAGTGAGTGCAACAGCAATGGATGGAAAGAAGAAAAAGCCACTGCTGTTGGGACGGAGAAATAATTTCCTCCAGAGGCATCCATGACTATGCCAATGTAGGTATTCATAGCTGTGCCACCGTTTTTTCTCTTTTCTCCCCGTTAGGTAATCCCAGAGCTCAGAAACAAGAAGATAAGAAGATCAATGCTATCATTTACAACATTTCTATAGTGGCTGGATATAAAGCTAATGCCACTGTAGAGTCCAACCGGCTCACAGTTTGTTCCAGAGGAGCAGGAGAGATGGCTTGAAGGATCCTCTGGCTTTGGACCTGGGATACTTATTCCTGCATCTCGGACTTATCTAATACTTTTACTTTTTTTTCTGGCAAGATGCTTACTGTTTACTAAAGTAGCAGGAAAGAAGAAATCTTCTTTTTTAGCCTTTAAGCCTTTCTTTTGTTCCTAAGGGCAGAAGAAATTTCACCAGTCCTCACATTCCCCCAAGTTTCAAAGTGGGCTAAAGATCAGAAAGGAGGAACAAAGCAAGCTTTCTTTAGAAAAGTACTCTAGCCATCAGCCTTGCAACAGAAAGAGTGACTGATTCATGCACGCCTCCCTCCCATGGGGCCCAGTGGGAGGGAGACTAGCCAGCATTTCCTTGGAGTGAAAAATATCTCTTCAGAAACAGGCATTAGACGTTGTATCACAAGGTTATCTCATCAGGTTCAAAACGACACTCAAGGAGAGCTTTGTGATCTCTCTCACACCAGGGAACCTGGCAAAAAGACAGCTGGCCATTCAAGAGCCATTACCATCCATGATATAAAACATGTTCCAGAGAATATGAAAGTGGGATATATTCTCTAGTTTTCTTTGTTTTCAGAAAAGATTGTGTGAGGGGTGAATCACATTGGCGCATCAGTTAAGATCAGACCAAAGATAATTTATCTGATTTGCTTTCAAAACCAGCATTTCACCTTTCTATCACTTGTTGTTGCTGCTGCTGTTGACAGGATCTGGTCCCTTTAAGGTATCTGAACTGGCAAAAAGAAATAATTCCAAGAGCAAATCAAGCTTAAACTTTCACTAGAACCCACAGGTAGATTTAGACTCAACCAGGAAAGCCAGAGCCCTGAATTGACAAGACCTGAGCAGGGCAGTTGATGACAGGGACTCTTGAAGATTTCACACTCACAGGGTTGCTATACGTCAAAGCCAACTTGACAACAAATAGTGGCAAGTAATACAGTGTCCGCTGAGACATTCCCTTGCATGCTGCACAGAAAAGAATGTGAGCTGATATCTGAAGAATACAGATTCAACACTGTAAAACTAATAAATAAATTGTATTGCTACTCTTAGAAACCAAGCATGGGTATAGCGGTTTGGGTGTTCGGCTAGGACCCTGAGTTTGAATCCCAGCCATAAAACCCACTAGGTGACATTGGGCAAGTCACATGCTCTCAACCTCGGGGGAAGGCAATGTCAAATCTCCTCTGAACAAGTCCTGCCAAGATAACACCATGACACAATTTGAGGTTGCCATAAGCTGGAAATGACTTGAAGTCATATAAAAACAACAACAAATGAGTAATTCTAATGTCTGCTCACTAAACATCTGTGTCAATTGTATTTTTCTAAAACTAGGAGACCATTAACTCTAGCATGCTCATCTGTAAAATCAGTTATGTTGCCTTGTTATACCAGCATTATCTTTAATACAACTGCTGTATAGCAACCAGTATTATATTTGACTGAGTAGCTATGAGTGGTTGCTAAGGGTGCTACTGTATCACAAAGTAGGTTTGATCACTGGAACTTCATAACTATGCATGGTGGCCCACCAGGAACTCAGTAAATTTCCTGCTCTTGTTGCTTGACTGGTACTAGGAGGGAAAGGAGGGAGTTGTCAAGCAAAAAAGAAGTCATGTAATGGGTAACATTTTATTTGGATGTCAGTGATCACACAGTTAGGTAAGCTCAGGTTCATGTAATCAAAAACTGTAATAACTGATACTTTGATCAATTCAAAGTTTGTTTTTAGTTATTAAATAAAGATAACAAAATAAAGGTAACAATTGGGAGTGTTGCCTTACAGAACTGAACCATTCATTCATTCAGAGTTTTTATACCTGCCTTTCTCCCAGAGTGGCTTACAAATTGTTACTTACAGAGTTTCCTGCCCTCAGGTTTACAATCTAAAGACATGACAGAAAAGGGGAAGGGAATGGCTGTGGGGAAGGGGATCAAATACAACAGTTCTTCTCTCCCTCTAGGCCATGGCCATGGCAGATGGAGGGAGGGCCCTTCTTCTGTTTCTGGGCTAGGCATGGTGGAGCTTTGCCTTCCCCTTCCCCTCTAAGGCCTCAGCATTAGCAGTTGGAATGGAAGAAGGGCCAGGCCATAATCCTGTTCATTTTTGTAACTATGTCAATGTAATTGGCTGCTATTGTGGCAACAGGTAAATGGCTGAGAATGTGTGGGAAAGCAGTGAAAGCCATCACAGGTCCTCTCTTCTGAGCAACTAACACTAACAAATACAGTTTTGGGGGGAGAGGGAGAAATGGGGCAGAGAAGCATCAACTAACAAATTACAAAATAACATTCTACAATCTATGGCTTACACACTTCAGCTACAATGAGTTTTCCATCACACTGTATGTAGGATTCCTAGACTGATCATGTCTCTATGTGTGCATGCCTTCAAGTCATCTATTAATGTATGGTGGACCCATTAATCCCATAGGATTTTCTTAGGCAAGGAATACTTCAAGATGGTTGTGCTGGTTCATGCCTCTGAAATATAGACTATTATCACCTGGTATTTGTTGGCAGTCTGCCATCCAAGTATTAACCAAGACTGACCCTGCTTCAGTTCCATGATCAGATTCCCAGATCCCGATACCTTTAGTGCCTTTGGGGTATTTCAAAAAGCAATCTTTTAACAGTACAGCAATTTCAACATCCATTTAGAGAAGGAAATCATGGATGCCTTTTCTCTAGAAACACTGGAAGCATACATGAGGCTGCAAGTTGTAGAGAAAGGAAATGAATTGGAAATTGAGAGTAATCAAGGCCAAAGTTTGGTTTCATTCATTTAATACTGTGTCAGACAGAGATGGAAAGAAGACTTTGATGTATGAAATAACTTCTACTGGATAATTGGGTCCGTCTGATAACTCTCACCTTGAAGAATAATTTGACATTAGCAGTGCCTACTCAATTGGAAGAGTTTATAATTTGGACTAAAATTTAGGGCTTGTGTTTTAAGAAATGGGTAGATTAAGTGATCATGTAGCAATCCCCCTGAGTCTGGTTCCAATGCATAATTTTTAACTCATAATTCATAATTTTTATTTTAAATTTTGTAGGCTCCAAACTGTCAGAAATCCAGTACAGAAGATGGGTTCCTGTTTGGTTGAGGTGAAACTGGTGACAAAACAGGATTTTCTTCAAAAGATCTGTAAAAAGCTCATTGTTGTTGTTGTTGTATGCCTTCAGGACATTTCTGACTTGGAGACCTATCACAGGGTTTTCTGAGGCTGAGAGCGTGTGACTCGGCCAAGGTCATGGCTGAGCAGAGAATCATACCCTGATCTCCACAGTCATTGTCCAACGTTCAAACCATTGCACAATGCTGGCTCTCAAGATGCTCTGTAGGGTGCTCAAAATAGAACGAAGAAGCTGTTATGGCAAATCTGTATCTACAACTTCCAACCAAAGCATCTTCACACAGGGGCATTATATGTAAAAAAGTAGCAAAATTTCTGTGGAAAAAGATACATTGTATTTTTAGTTATGGTGATAAGTAAATTCATACCAGGCTGACAGCTACTAAGACATCTTGTTCTGTTTCCTCACACAGAATAATGAACTTTCATGTTCCAGAACTAATAGATAAATTTGCTGCTCAGACAGACTGCAGCAGTGGCACATTTCTTGTACTACATACACTTCCTGATAAGCGTCTTGTGCCTTAACCAATAGACTGAGGCTGATGACTACCAATAGACTAGCTCAAGATGGATGGATGTAACATGGCATGAACCACATATATCATTCTTACCAATGATGCACTTGATGATACAATCTTTTTATATACATTCTACATTAGGATTTATTACCAACTTTTCATTTTTATTTTTCATTTCCTCACCCTTGACAAAAGTAAGACTATCCTGCTGACAGTAACAAAACACATTGATACCCAAATCTTATGAGTTTATATTTTACTACTACATGCATACTCATGCAAAAATACATCCCACAGAACTCAGTTGAATGATATAACTGAGTAGTTATATGTGCATAACTGAGTAGTTAAGTACACTATCAGGCTGTATAATATATACATTTTCCTGTACTGAAATGGTACAGGAAACATTTGCACCAATAAAATACATACTGTACAATATGTGCAGATCTAGCCAAAGTAAAGCACCTTTAAATCCTAATTACTAAGCTGTGCTTGAATTATGCTCTACATTCTTTAATATTAACAAAATACAAGATACAACAAGGTAACCACAATTTGTTTCCTGCTACATGCTTTCCCATTGTGAAAGTTGAACACTTTTTTTAGCAAATACTTTAATAAGGCTGAATTGCAGCCTTCTAAAGTCTAGTGCTCTCCAGACGTGGAGCATTCCCACCAGCCTCAGTTACTATGGCCTCAGACACAGATCTTTCTGATAATAAAGTCCTTTTGGTAAAATGACCTAAATGAACCTTCCTTGTGGAACTAATATCCCTTTTAGAAGAGAGGAGGGTGGTGGTGGTAGAGAAAGGATGGTTTTAAAAAACCTTCCTTGCACATTTTAGTCCCAATCCTACTTCATTCTATGGCTGACATTTATAATTAACAAAAACACATATCTTAAATGCTTACATACACTGAAGATCACATGTAGTTTGGTCTTAAGATACAGAAAAAACTAATAGTAAAAGAGCAATAGCCATGCTACCTGAGGCAATGGGAGCTAGAACCCAACATGGAGGGTACTAGGTTGAGGAGTACTACTCAGCAGGAAGGAGATAAGGACCTACTGGTAGTTCCCTAGATGATTTCTGACTCTCAATTATTTATCAAGGGCGTCAACTAAATGATTCACTAATTCCTAAATTATGCCATCGATATAAAGCTTGGAGTTAACCAGGATTGGATTTTTATATCAAAGGACTCTACGTTCTGTTCCACAATGATGCTCCAACAAATTCCTGGGCTTATTTGTAAATTCACAGTGTAAATTCTTTGGCCCATCTCAGGATTCTCATAGTCAGCAAAGCAGATCCCACAAGACTGTAGTTTGCCTGCCCCTGTTGCAGAGTTGGTATCACAGCTGCAGAAAGGAATGTTTGACATGCATCTGATGGACTGCAAAGTCAGGCTTGCCTAAGCCAGAAGAATCAAAAGCTCTGCTGTATATAACTGTGCCTAGGATCAGACTAGAGTTTGATGCACTGAGGTGGGAAAAGGGACACTCTTGGCTACCCACAGTGCTTTATTTCTAAGAAGAAAAATAACAGGGCTTTTGGTGAAAGTCATCTGTTGACCCAGAGGATTTTCTTCAAATCCCAAAAGGGTGGAGACTGATGGTAGTTACCCAGATACACTGTTTTATTTCATCTTAATTCAAGAAAATAGCTTCATGTGGGTAGGAATAGTCCTTAATTCTGATATGCCAGTACCTTCAAACAATGCTATGCAGCTGTTAAAGACATTGTACACACTTTGTATGAGCGAAGCCACTGGAGATGATAATGCAGGCTTCAAATACATGGACACATTTAAATTAATTAAAATTAATTAATTCAGTTTTTTTTTAAAAAAAAATCTAATAGCTCCATAATGCACATTATAAGATTTCCCTTGGTATGCTTGCAGGTGTCTAGAATTCATCTTGATTGAGCTTGGTGTTACAGCTCTGACAGACATGCATACATCCTCATTTATTATTATAGGCTTATTTTACATATTTCTTGGCTAGGCCCTGGGTGGTGGTAAATTAGTTACTGTTCTGTAGTGGCCTATTTACATTTAGCACAGGGACCTTGATGGAACATGCAAGAGGGGATGTTCTTTAATGTATGCATGCCAGAAGCAGAAGCTATTTAGAAATGGATAGGTCAAAACCATTAAGTTATATTTGCCCTGTATGCTTCACAGTCTAGGTGAATTAAAATTGAGCTGCTCTTCCATGTGTTTCATTGTATGCTGAGCAGCATAACAACAACTCATAAATAATCAAGTACTGACCATGACTGGTTTCCTATTTTCATTTTTAACATCTTTCTTTGCGCCTTCTTATGTGCTGTGCCTTAGAACCATGACTGTGTCCTGAATCAGGTAGTGGAGATCAAAATATTTTCACTCCATCTCTTGAGTGTGATGGTTGTCATTGAGTCAACATGCTGATCAACTGTTTCTATCAGTCTTCTCCAAAAGCACAGGCCAGTTTCTCTCCCCCCACCCTCAAGACATATTCAAAGCTGAGACAGGTTTTCTAAGCTTGCCTCCATAGCTGGAAGTACCCAAAGACATATGCTATATCCTGATCGCATATAGCATAAATAGAATATATGGATATTGTCATAATGCCATACACACCCTCATATTCCACACACTCTTTTACAGTACATCCTTGTACAACATAAGGTCAAGAAGATGCAAATATAACATAATTAATTTTAAAAAGGAAGAAATAATGCAACAATAAATTCTTTACATATTATGAGCCTTCAGCATTTCACCGACAGATAAAGGCTTCTTTGTTTCCTCTTGTTTTTAATCAAGAATCATGCAAGTGGCTTGCATCTTTAGCCATTTTAAAATAATTAGTATGGTATTACTGTTACACTTTTCATTATAGTAACTACTATTCTGAAACGTGAGCAGTGTTTACAAATTTATTAACTATGGCAGTTACTACAGGTATGAACAAAGTCTAAGTAAATAATATTATTACCTGAAATTCATCTAAACACTGCTTCTGCTAATCCCATTGTAAATGCCAGTTCTAAGAGTTTGTTCCTACTTTGATTCATAAAGATTCCTAAATCAAGCCAATCTACATTCTACTACTGAATGCAAAACAAAGCCCTCTGCAAAAACAACATGAGAATTGGTAATATGCACATAACCCAATGCTGTGAGAAGTTTTAAATGATTACAAGCTTCTACAGGAGCAAAACTAATTTGGGAATTGTATCATTGCAATAGGAAATCTGACAATGTAATAATCTGTACCTATGGTTATTATTAATTTCAGTAGGGCTATTTAGTTGGATCTGTAATGGTAGAATAATATTTGTTTCTCTCTCTCTCTCTCTCTCTCTCTTTATTTTCATTACAGTCAAGATGGGGGGAGGGTTCAGAGCCTTACTGTACATTAGTTGTATGTTGTTGTCTTTTTCTTCTTCAGTTTTTCTTCTGTTTCTTTGTATCTTTGATTGCATAATATTTTGATTATAAATTAGATTATCTGTACTAAAAGCTAATAAAAATTAATAAAAAATGAAATTTATATGACTAAACCAGTGTGGTGTAATATGTAGAGTGTTGAACTAGCAATCTGGGAAATGAGAGTTTCAAACCCACTGGATGACAATGGGCAATCCACACTCTCTCAGCCTCAGAGTAAAGCAATGGCAAATCCTCCACAGAACAAATCTTGACAAGAAATCCCAATGATAGGGTCAACTTAAGATTGTCATATGTCAGAAGCAACCTGAAGACATGCAGCAGTAACAGCAGCAGCATGACTAAGGCACCAAAGTAAGTTTCCCTCTTCGTGCTGATAACATTCCTTGGGGAGATAGGGGTTTTAGGAATGAAGAAAAGAGTAGGGAAACTCTCCACATGAACCATAGTCCCAATCTTGCTTATAATGGAGTGTGTTGGTTTATTTATATTCCACCTTTTTGCCAAAACATGCACTCAACGAAACTTGCTTACTTGCTTCCTAGGATTGCTATTTTAATAATTCTAAGACAACATGCATACTAGCTGCTTACAAATTTAACGTGACATTCGCTTACCCCTGTTTTACCGAGGCAGACAGTACATGAGAAAAGACCAGCAGTAAACATCAGCAGCACACCTTCTACATGTTCTCTGCTATCTACCAGAAGCTTCCCTCTTCTTTCTATCTTCCCCGCTAACAATATGATGAAACCACAACCTCTACCTTCTGATCCCAGAGTAACTAATGAAGGTGGGGACAGATATTTCAAAGCTGACTGAGCTTCTGGCCCTCTTCCAAGACCCATGGAGATGAATTGAAGGCTCACAACCAAAGGAGATGAGCATCTCTAAAGAAAGACCCTGCTCAACATTCTGGTTTTGGTAGACACTGCAAAGAAAACATGCAAGGCAGTTACACTGCCCCTTGTCTGATTACAGAATGTTTTCGTCCGATATTTATTGCCTCTGAACATGCCAATTTCATTTACAGTGGTGCCTCGGGTTACGAAATTAATTCGTTCCGCGGCTAATTTCGTAACCCGAAAAACCTTCGTAACCCGAATTGCCATAGGCGCTAATGGGAAAAAAAGCCGCGGCTCTGCCGCGGCTCCATTTAAACAGCGCCGGAGTTTTTTTGTAACCCGAAAAAACTTTCGTAACCCGAAACAATAAATCCCTATGGGATTTTTTCGTATCCCGAAAAATTCGTAACCTGGGTATTTCGTATCCCGAGGTACCACTGTACTTTGATTACTGTATTTAATGTTCATACATTCATTGCAAGGGAAGACAGAAGCCAGTATCTGTTGGTAGTTCTCTGTTTGATTTTCAAGAGATCTCCAAATCCCAGTTAATTCAAGCAAGAAAAACTCCAAGGGAAGTTGATGTCCCTTTTAAAAACAAAAACAAAAACACAAAGCTACTAATTATTCACCCCTCAGAATTAGTGTTCCTCATCTCTCAAATATTAAATACAAATTCTCTCTGAGAAACCATCATTTTATCTCTGGCTCTGACTGGCAACACTAATATTTTTTTTAAAAACAACAACACATTGATAGTGCTACAATATTTATGTGATAATTTTGCATTGCAAGCTCTCTTGTAGTCTTTCAATCTATCTATCAATATCCCTAGGCAATATAATAGTTTTCGGACAGCTGGATGCAAAGATCTGACTCATGATGTGACTGAAAGCTCCTTAGGTAGAAGACCACCTGTTTCTTGTATAAGATGCATGTCAATAAGGACAATCAGTCCATGATGCACAAGTACATAAATATCACCGTCTTGCAAAAGATACTTCACCTCGGAATGTTATTCTGTCTTTAAAAAGTAAAGCATTAGATCTTAAATCCAATTATTAGTCTCATGTAAAGCAGACCCATTGAATCTATGGAACATGCCTAACTTTTAACTGACCAAATTTTATTGATTAAAAGAATCCACTCTAGTTGGAACTAACAGTTGGAGTTTGACTTGGTTTTCTTCTTGTATTATACCTCAATTAATCCTTTATATGTGCCTCACAATGGTGTCCCATACAGGTGGTTTTGCACTCTCCAAAAGGTGCTAGGTATGAACAAAGCACTCCTGGGCATTTGCCACAGAAATTAAGATTAGCAAGTAAGAAAATAGAGGGATCTGCATGCAGTTTAGACATCTGATACCAAAAAGAATTTCACTCAAACCTATCTGAAATGTTTATCCTTCTAGTATAAATAGGATACTGAAGAAATGTGTATACATTCTGAAAATAGGATGCTGTGTTCAGAGAGAGGTGCAGATGGAATAACCAGAAATGGCACACAGCTGCTAATGTCATCCATGGTATACTTCACACTAAACAGATGCCATTCAGACTCCCAAGTCCCACTTCTGTTTCATCATTGGGTTAGGCAGCATTAATTTTATCTATTTACTTGTACTGATTTGAATACCAAAAGCCATTATTGTTGAACTTCAATAAATGCTGATTAGTTCAGTGAAAGGTTTTTTTTAAAGGCTAATAGTTACTCTGTAAATGCTTAGCTGGTATTTCGGTTTTCTTTTTTAACAGTATGGGGAGAATAATTACACCCTATAGGAAACAGAAATATTCAGCAAGTCTACAAAATTATTATAGATGTATACTTATGTCTTCTTTTCCAACCACTTCATTTAAAATAGGAGACTGAATCTATCAACAGACAGTTATTCTAAGCCTATTATTGAACTGTGGGTAATTGACTATTATGTACATCTAATAGGTTCTCAAAGTGTTTCATCTATTTGGCCTTGCACCACCATGGAGTTATTATCATGCACTATCACTGAGTGTGTAAAGAAAATAATTTCTAAGCCACCCCAATTTCCAATAAGGGTTAGATTATTTTTTTATAAATTAGATACTACAAGTAACATTAAGTAGAGGGCCAAAATCTTGCCAATTATACATAAATATACAGAGAGATCAACTACGTGAGAAGCCTTCAGTAGGCCAAAGGAGTCCTTCTGATTGTAGAAATTTTATGCTGAATCCAATCGATAGTGATCTTCTATTTCTAACATATTGCAGATTGATTATCCTTTATGCAGAATTCCAAAATCCAAAATACTGTACTCTAATATTGTCTACATGGGTGGTGGAGATACTGACAAAAAGCAAAATTATCACTGGTTTTTCTTCACAAGATTTATTTGTTTTCCTCTTCAGCTGAGAGTATGACTTGCCAAAAGCCATCCAGCAGGTTTCCATAGCTGAGCAAGGACTCAAAGCCCCATCGCCCAAACACTCAAGCCACTATACCACACTGGTTCTCTACGTGCCTGAGCAGATGGACCAGATTGATCTCAGGCTGGTGTGGGGACAAGCAGGTGTTTATACACCCACCCATGCCATGGACCCACTATCACCAAATATTCCTTACCTTACTCCTCTATTGTGGCTAGTGAGAAGGGGCCCCCCTTGCTACCTTTGACAGCAAAATGGGATACCTGGCCACATGGGTGCAGACAGGTACCTTGTTTCATTGTCAGAGACAAGTGATGAGGGGGCTTCTCACTAGTCGCAACAGAGGAGTAAGGTTAAAGATGTGTGAGCCATCTGGTCTGCATGGAGTTTGGCAGGTCAATCTGACTTGAGTTAAGGCCCTTTTTGCCCCAGGATCAGGCCAGATCTGGTCTGTCATGATCTGGCTCAATGCTGGCCCTGTGGTTTTCACCTACATTGTCCAAACAGGACCTCATGAGGCAAGGGGGAACACGAGTCTTTTGACCCTTGTCTTACCGACTGTCTTACCATAAGTTAAATTTCATATTAGTCATACTTAGAGCAGATGCACTGAATCAATGGAACTTAAGTTAGGCATGAAACAAACAAAGCCGGACTAGGGCCATGGCAACCACATGCTGCAGCCCCAATCCAGCCAGAATCCAGCCCAAATAGGAACAGCAAACAGCTGCTCCTATTTTGGGCAGATTGAAGCTGCAGCTTCAGCTGGCTTCCAGCCAGCTTGGGGGCATGTGACATCTAAACACCACACCCCCAAATCATCCCGAAGCTGTCCAGCATGTAATTGCCAGTGTGACTTCCAGGTGACTTGAGGGTGTGGTGCATTTAAACACCATACCCCAAACTGGCTTCAAGCCGGCTGAAGCTGCCAGTCTGTTCCAGCCCTTAGTTGTGACTAATTTAAGTGCATGTGACTTAAATTAGTAATGACAAACCTAAATCCCATTTGTTTCAATGAGTCTTCTTTGAGTACAGCTATTTTTTTAAATTAACCATGGATTTTTAAATAAAAATCCTCATAAACACAATGTCACTTCTATTGTAGGCACACAACGATATGCAATCTGAGATCAAATCAAGTTCTACCCCTGATAGATGCTCAGTGGGATTTCAGACACTACACATCATCCAACATTTTATAGATGAAAGTTGTTGGTTTTTTAAACCATAGTTCTAATCATATGAAGATCACTGCTTAAGCTCCTGTTCATTATTTTGTGAGGGCTCACTTTTGTCTACTGCATGCTGTATCCATGTGCTCTACTATAGCCTGTCTTGCACTAACATAAAAGCAAAGAGAAGCCAGTATCCAAAACTGTTGACAGAAGCAGTTTTGTTAATGCAATCATGAGGGGGTGATTTCCTATATCCCTAAAACTCCTTCAAGCATTGTGTTAATTTAAAACATATTTTAAGGGTCCAGAGAAACATCAATGGAAACAGATAATGCAAACTATCATTTTAGAAACAATTTCAACAATGGAATCTGAGGATTATTAGCCCTTGCAAATTATATTTTAAAATTATTCTTTTTAAATATTATCCTAGAGTTATGGGACCTGTATAATACAATTCAAGCTCCATTGGTTACAAAACAGATATTTACCATGCATTTCTGCAATGCTGGCTAAATTCCACTTGGGCTACTCATATGGGACTTACGTGCACATATTTTGTAATCTCACCAATTATTTCACTGAATAAGACACTCAATAGTCACTGTGGTATTTTGAATGGAGAAACAAAAAGTCATATGTCTAAAAGCTGTGTTTTGTGGTGTTGACCATTACTTTGAGCTTTCATCCTTTATAAATGTGTAAGTGAGTAATCCTATTAAACTTGGCATGACTAGTGATAACAAAAGTTGCTTATGTTTTCAACTATTTGTACAATTAGAATTATAACAAGTACTTCAAATGTCAAACAATACATTACAGTCATCATTCCATATCTAGAGATCCTTTATCCACCGATTTAACCATTCACAGCTTGAAAATATTCAAAAAATATATATTCCATAAAAGCAAAGCTTGATTCAACCATTTTATATAAAATACACCTTTTCACTCTGCCACAGTGCTTAATGGGACTTGAGCATCCATAGATTTTGGTATCCATGAGTGGTCCTAGAACCAAACCCGCAACAGATACCAAGGGCCCACTGTATTAACATTGCAATCATATCTCCTACAACTGAACAAAAGCTTCAGGTAACAGGTAATAATAACTAATATTTTATATGTTTTATTTTGGATGTTATATATACTCAAAATGTTTAAAGTAATTAGGCATGGCATAGTCATAGAAGGATACTTATCCTTAACCACATTTATAAATGAATCTATCAAGGCAACAACTCTTTGCATGATGCTTTTTTAAAGTCTAGGTTGAGACATTAACATAACCAATACTTCAAACAACTCGCATATTTACATATTTGCCTTAAGGCTGGCATGGAGGAAAGGCTTCTTCATCACTGTTCAGCCAGCTGCTCAGTTGCTGCTCCCAAGGTGACTGGCTGCAAAAGGTGCAAGCTTAATTGTTTTGAATCTGCAGTAGAACAGTAGACTCAATATCAAGAAATATGCATTGGGGAGGAGGCACTAAACCAAAAAAAGTTTGCGACCACCGGCCTAGAAGTATCAGTGTCAACCACAGTTAGGATTTTTGAGCTGCAAACAACATGCAAAGGAGTAAAGAACAAAATGCAGATTGGTCTGAACCAGGTATTCTTGCTTGTAGTCCGCATCAATATATGGCATTCTAGCAGCTAGGATATGAAACTCTTATGGGTTTCTGCTTCTAAAGGACCTGAAGGATCAGGCATTTAACAAAACAATGAGGAGATGAGATATCTAATTCCTTCTCCTATTTGGTTGGGGAAAATAAAAAATAAAGCTCTTACAGGCTAAAAAAACACCTTGGTAAAGCTATGTACCAATTCTTGCATTAACCAGCATGAGTTGGGAGATCTTTGGAAATACTCAACCCAGTTAGCATTGGCGGTTTACAGACCGCCCTTTTGGGGCGGCCTGTTCCCACCCCTTTCCCCGCTGGATCGGGGCCTCAGCTGCCACAGCGGCAGACTCTGAGGCCCCGATCCGCCGCTTTCCAGACCATGGGGAAGTGGCAAAAGGCCGCTTCCCTGCAGCCTGGAAAGGGGTGTCCTTGGGGCTTCATGCCCCAGGGACACCCAACAGAGGCAGGATGAAGAGAAAGGGGCCACTCGGCCCCTTTCTCTTTTGTGTTGCTGGCGCAGCCGTGTAAAGGCTGCACCAGCAACACAAACCTGGAAGGAGCTCCGTTTCGGAGCTCCTTACAGCACTGCAGAAAGGGCGCCCCAGGCGCCCTCGCACAGGGTCATGACGTCCCAATGGCAGCACCCATGTAGAATGGGCACTGCCATTTTGTTCATACTAGGTACATACGGGTTAGGGCATCTGGAAAGGACGCCCTTTCCTAACCCTAGTACGTACCTAGTACGTATGTTTTGCCCATCTGTAACACGCCATTGTTTTCTCTATATATATGTTTGTGTGCCTTCAAATCACCTCTTGACATATATCAACCCTATAAATTTCATAGGGCTTTCTTAGGCAAAGTATACTCAAACATGATTTTAGCAATTCCTTCCTCTGAAATATAGCACAGCTCCTGATATGCATTGGTGGCCTCACATCCAAGTACTAACCAAAGCTGACCATGCTTTGATTCCAAGATCAGACAGGATCTGGTGCCTTTAGGATATTTAGGCCATCGACATAAGAGAAATTCCTATGATAGGAAAATTAGTGTGCCATTTTTATGTTAGAGGAATATAAAAACATCAATGGATAGCACATTTGATGTTAAGGTAATTTTTGATTAAATATAAAAAAGGCAAGGCTGTCATGACATTTTTAGATTTCTTCTATCAAAAGGAAGTGTTTGCCCTGAATGTGAGTAAATACTCAATTAACATCCAGTTAGTACTGCATTTTTAGAACAAACATTAGAAATTATGATGTACATTCATGAGATTTTGTTGCCATGTAATTCTCACTTTCATTAAACATCAAGAGGAATTTTGTGGTGTAACTACAGCAATGATCAGCTAAGTCCACAAGCTCAAGTATGCCCAGCCCAAACACTGAGTTCGTTTAAACCAGTTCAGGCTCACTTAAAATAGCCAAATAATTCAGTTTAGGTATCTGGTAGGGTAAAATCTAATTATTTGTGCTTTTCACTTTTTTCATGTCCTCATATAAGTTTTCAAGATACACACAGGAAAGTATTCAAAATACTCTGGAATTACTTCTTTCCCATACTTTAAGATATAAAGTACAGGATATCTCTTGTCTCAGGATATTATCACACACCATCATTCGCCTGATCCAGGCACAGGTTGGCAATGGGTGTCATCACACAGAAAAACACTGCCTATGCCATCGGCTGACCACCACCTATCTCCCAGCCTTGCCAGATGATTCTGAAGGATAGAAGTCGGCTGGCTAAGCATGGCTTAGAGACGGGTAGTGGTTGCCCAACAGCATAGGCAGCTTTTTTCTGTGCAATAATACCCATTCAAGCCCGTTCCCAGCCCATTCCCAGCCTGGGCGAAAAATGCCATGCAATAATCTCTTCAGTCTACATCAAGATGGGAAAATTGTGGCCCTCAAGATATTCTTAGATTGTAACTGCTGTGCTGGCTGGGGCTGCTGGACCTTGCAGTCCAAATGGAAGAGTACCTTAGTTTGTCCACCCCAATTCAGATAACAAAAATAAACAAAAATCATTAATTTTTTAACATTTAAATTTCCGTTGTTTAAAAAAAGCACCTTTCCATACTCCTGTATTAAGCAGTTATGCTGAGAGAACAGGGGAAAGAGAAAGGACAGGCAGCTCAAGATTGTGGATATAATGTTGCTAGCTTTGCAACCCTCCAACATTTTTGTTGAGACCTTACTACAGTACTATCATCAGTTTCCTCTGGAAAAGACCTTCAGCATTTTCCTCTGCTATTTTCTTTGTAGCCTTGGGAATTGCTTGAAAGGACACTCTGAAGCAAAATTTCAAATTGCTGCTTTAAAATTATGTGTCAGAGAGAGGGGCAGGGGAGAGAAAGAATGAACATTACGTCTGATGTATTTTCAGATGATCAAGCTAAAGAAAAATATGCAAACCTGGCAGGAATGTTACAAAGAGTTTGTACATCTATTTGCAGTCGAAATGAAACTGATATGTTTCAATGGGACATTCCCAAGAAATTGCCTGCTTAGCTCTATAGTCTGTGATGTTGTTGTGTGCCTCCAAGTCATTATTGACTTATGGCAACCCAATCATAGGATTTTCTTGGCAAGTTTCTTCATAGGGAGTTTGCCATTGCTATCCTTTGAAGCTGAGAGAGTGTGACTTGCTCAAGGTCACCCAGTGTGTTTTTATACTGAAGGGGAGATTCGAACCCCGGTCTCCAGAATCATAGTCCAATGCTGAAATCACTAAACTACACTGGCCCTCACTAAGATAAAATTTCTCATCATTAACCAATATTTTTCCTCCAGCAGCTTCTTCACAATGACTCTTATGACGCTTATTTTGCTATCATCACTGAGAAAATGCTGTACCAAAAGTCCCCTCCAGTTACGTTTTTCAAGTCTATTTGAGCTTTTGATGTTTCAGGCAAGTGATTATATATATTATAGCCTACATTTTTCCACAGGGATGACCATTTAAAACGATTTCCCTGGATGTGGAAAGATACTGCATGAACTGGTCATGAGCACAGCCTGCTTCCTTACTAGCCATTATGCATCAGGATCCTTCCTTTTGACTCAATTTACTATTAACAAAAGTGAGTGTATTGTTCATTTGTGCAATGCAGTTGCAAAGGTATCCTGCAAACACCCCAAAAAGTTGAAAATATACTGAAAATATAATGTCTGATTCACCCTCTTTGGCATAACATTTCATTAAGCAATATATGTCCAACTATAATACTTCCATTTAAGTGACAGGGAAAGGGCCAATGATTAATGGTAGCTTGTGCTTTGTATGCAGGCTAGGCTCAGTCTCTGGCACTTCCAGTTACAGGTTCAGGGAGCAGGTGTGGACAAATACCTATACCTGAAGAGCTACTGTTGCTCACAGCAGACAAGACTGGGCCAAATGACCTGATTCAATGCAAGTCTGCTCCGTATGAGATGTATCATTTCACTATAGAAAGCACTATTCTTATTTCCACTTAATTTGGTTTTACATTAAGAATCTTTACACAAAAAGTTAAGCTATCAATGATGAGATCATACATCATAATATATGACCCAGAGAAATTCACTAAAATTCAAGAGTGTGAAATGGAGAGAAGAAAAAAGCTAAGTGATGGTGTATAAAATGCTGCTGTTTTAGCAGTTTTGTAAGCTGGTGTAATTAATCAGATTCCCATGACTTCCTCAACACATATGCAGGTAACATGTGTAAATGCAATAGGTCTAAATGTAAACTTTCCACTACTACATTTTCGTTTCAATTCTGTGAAAGAGCCAAGGTATGAGCAAGGATAGAGGAAGAATTAGAACGTGTAAGAAAAGGAAGAAATAACTTATATTTTCAAGGGAATTCCAGTCACTTAGTTTTATGCAGTGGCACAACATTTTTAGATTCAGTTTCTCCGTTCTTCTTGCAGTTCCACAGTATATTTTAAAAGTCTCAGTAAAATATACAAACAATGTCTTCCCATTACAGAAAAAACAGAATGTATCCTTTTTTTTCTATTAAATCAATTATGTAAAGTCTGAGCTTGAACACATTTCAGCAGATATTTGGGGAGCAAGCACAACGTAGTAGTTTGAGTGATGAACTAGGACACAGAAAAAACAAGTTTGAGTCCCCACTCAGTCATGAAAACCCACCTTGGGTAATAAGTCACGGTCTCTCAGCCTCAGAGGAAGGAAATGGCAAACTCGCTCTGAATATATCCTGCTAAGAAAACACTGTGGAGTTTATCAGACAAGGGAAATTGGAAGTATAATCCAATGGCAATCCGAATGCAATCATGGAGTTTAATATTATTGCGTGATAGACTACCACACACAGTTTCGGGCAATAGCAAGCTATTTTCGAGCAATGGGAAGTCAGTTCGGACGCAATTCGAATTCATGTAAATTTGCTGAACTAGCGAATTCACGTGAATGCATTCTGGCCCCACTTTCTTTTCATTCGAAATTAAGAGAAATTTCTCCCGTGTGATAAACTCCTGTGATGGGTTTGCCTGAGGGCTACCATAAATCAGAAATGATGTGAAAGCAAACAAAGACAACATTTGGAGAAAGGTTGACTTCAGGCAGTATGGTTGAGCTGGGGACAAAAAGCAAGTACTGTATTTCAAACTAGGGTTTTAGTGAATATTCAATGGCAAACCTACTCTGAAGAAATCTTGCCAAGAAAACTCTATGGTAGGTTTGCCTGAGGTTTACCATAATTCAGAAATGACTTGAAGGCACATAGCAGATAGATATTTAATTTTATCTTACTACAGGCACAGATGATATGGCTACAATGCACATTAGAGCACAAATATATCTGCATTTTGCCTCTGAACTCCAAATGGTGTAGAATGCACAGGAAAACTCTGATGCTCCTGGCAACTCCAGGTCTTTATCAGTGTATTTATTCTTTCAGATGCACAACTACACCCATCAAATTAACAGCAACTATGCCTAAATCTTCATCTTTGCCTCTAGACACAGAAAAAGTTGTCATCAAGGATTGTTTTCTGACCCCACATTATCTCTTGTCCCAGGTCTCCATTCCAGGCATTTACAAGACCCTAAAAATGTAGAGGACCACCCCCTGGATCATGCACTCCTGATTTATTGGGCCTTTCCTGAGCATCCGTAGTTGTATCAGGTGCTAGGAATCTCACACACACAGACACTGCATTGTGAACTCCAGTCTTGTCTGAAATTTCAGGCTGCACAGCCAGCATGAAAGCTGCATCAGCATCACATTCCTCAGTCCAAAGAGCGACTCACTGCATCCTAAATCCCCTGACAGTCCTCCTAACAGGTCTAGCCCCCCAGATCCACTGCCCTTACTCCCTGGCTCTGAAGACAACCAAATATTTAAACCCATTCATCTCGATTTCATCGAGTTCCCATTCCAATCATAGAATCCTAGAGTTAGAAGAGACCCCAAAGAGTCATCCAGTCCAACCCCCTTGCCATGCAGGAATTCACAATCAAACCCCCCCCCCCCCAACGGATGGCCATCAGCCTCTAGTTAAAGATCTCCAAAGAACTAGACTCCACCACTCTTGGAGGGAGTGTGTTCCACTGTTAAATAGCAGTTACTGTCAGGAAGTTCTTCCTAATGCTGAATTAGATTTGGTTTTCCTTTGGTTTGAATCCACTGCTGCCTGTCCTAGTCATTTGGACAGAAAACAAGATTACTCCATCTTCAATATGACATGCCCTCAAATATTTAAACAGGACTATCATAGGTGGGATACAGACCGCCCAAAAAGGGTGGTCTGTCAGCACCTTGCTTTGCTGTGTGAGGGAGACGCAGTGAACAAAACACGTGGCTCCCTTGCACAGCAAAATACCCACAAAAAGCGGGTTCTTCTTGCAGCGTGATTGTGACACCAAAGTGTGCCAATGGTGCACTTGCGGCATCACAATGACGCCGGGACATGCGGACGCTATGCGTCTGTTGCGTCAAAATGGCGGCACCTGTGTGTACAGGGCGCCACCATTTTGACGCCTTTGTCACATGCTAGGGGTGAAGCAAGTATGGGCAGTGCGCCCTCGGCCAATCCCTAGCACGTGACAAGGGTGCACTATAGGCTGGTCTGTGTAGCGCCAAACATCTCAACCTTCTCTTCATCAGGCTAAACATACCCAGCTCCCTAAGTCTCTCCTCATAGGGCATGGTCTCCAGACCATCCTGAACTCAACAAGAACCCTCCCCAGCCTGAGAAGCCCGGCTCCCACCTAAACCATGGAAAGCAAGGGTTTATTTCCAGCACCACCACCATGTTGCTTTGGGATAGGAGGGCCCCTGTCCTCTTTGGGAAGGGGGCTTACAACTCCCAGCAGCCATCTCAACAACTACTAAAGAGTTTATCACATGAAGGACATTGGAAGTTTATCCCGTGATTATCCTGGGAAAATTGTGTAATTACACGAAACGATTTCACACAAGGTTGCACAAAACCCACCAATAAAGTGGTCACAAAGAAGCATTAACATGCATCTTTTTACTTTCGGGATTTCAGTGTCAATACATTTCCAATACTGTATCATTTTATTTGCATAACTGTGTGTGATAACCATTTGCACAATTACTCACTATTTTCCCTTTATTTGCAGGATGCTTTAAATGCTCTTTAATCTCTCTTTAATGCTGAAATTAGTCCCAATGTGAAAAACTCCTAAATCCTGATATTTACTCCAAATGCTTCCCCATCCAATATTCTCGCTCTCCCCCTCAAATCCACTCCCCACCTCAGAAACCTGACTCCCCCAATAATTCCCCTCAGCCTTGTGACCAGAAGGAACAAAGATGCCCCACAAAGACCCCTTCCTTCCCCTCAGGAGCCAGACAAAGCAAAGAGGAGCTGCCCTTGCATCCCTTTCTTCTGGAGACCAAGATGAAGAGGAAGAAAGGTGACCTTTCCCCAAAGGATTTGAGCCAAACTGAGTCTCAAAGGCAGTAGCTTTTGGTCTTGCAAATGGAATTTAAAGTTGGGCTGCACCTACACTGGAGAAATAACCTGGTTTGGCACCGCTTTAACTGCCCTGGCTCAAGGCTATGGAATCCTGGGAGTTGTAGTTCATTGTGGCCCCAGAGCTCTCTGACAGAATAGGCTAAATGTCTCAAACACAAAAACAAACTATAGTTCCTAGCATTCCCTAGCATTGAGCCAGGACAGTTAAAGCAGGTGGATCCCCCCCTAAAAGAAGATACTTGTCTTGCCTCAAATCTACCCCTGATTTTATCAAATCTGTATTTGAAATTTGAAGTGTATCTTGTTGTTTAACTTCTATTTTATTGCTCTTCGGTTAAGGTTTTTTTATGATGGGGGAAGGGTTGGAATATGGGATTTGTTTATTATTGTGAGTTTTCCTTTTTATGATATGTTATTGTTATATTTGTGTTGTCATCTGCCTTGATTCCCTTGGGAAAAGGCGGAAGGTACATAAATCATATTCTTATCCTTAGTCTTGTTTTTGCAGCGTGTTTTGGACCTTGACGCCTCACAAAAACTACAGTGCCCTGTATTGCCTAGCATTGAGGCATGGCAGTTAAAGTGGCCTCAAAGTGGATTGTTTCTGCAGTGTGTTTTGGACCATCATCAGTGCATGTGTGTGTATGTATATATATATATATATATATATATATATATATATATATATATATATATACACAGTATCCTTTCTCCTGTATCATTTGAAACCCCTTGGCCTGAGGAAGAAGCCTGATGGGGCAATGTGCATCTTGCTTGCCCCCAGTGAAGGCACCCCACTTTCTGGATGTATTTGGGAAGATGCTGGCCTTTCTTCTGGGGCCTTCTCCTTCCAGAGACTCCCCTCAGTCCCAACTTTCCCACCTCCTCAAGGGGG
>NC_056525.1:95406572-95432983 GCF_019175285.1 Sceloporus undulatus
GGGGCACAACAAGAGAGAGGAAAAGGGCGCCAAAGGGGACCCTCCAGGCCCAAGGCTGCAGAACCAGGGTCCTCCTCCTTTGCTGGGTCCCCCCCTCACACACACACACAACACACAGAGGCAAAAACTCCCAAAAACAGCCCTGGGGGAAAGGCAATGGAGACCCCCCCCCCACTACAAAGGAGGACCAGGGGGACCAGGTGTCCTCCTCGCTGCCAAGGAGGACAAGTCACCCCAAAATGGAGGACCAGGGTGATGGGTCCTGACTGCAAGGAGGACGAGGCCAAAGAAAAGCAAAACAACAACAAACCACCACCACAAACAACCCACTGACTCAATACGAATCCACGCTTCTTAGCCCTGCTCAAAATGGAGGGCATTTGAAATCCCTGCTGGAAAAATAATGTAGGGCCGTCCGGGAAAAGGAGGCGCCCGGCCCGGCTGGGAAAGTGAGGCTAAGAAGCAGGGCAGCATCCGGGGGAGCGGGGCCCTTCCTTGCCAACTTCTGGGTTTCATTCCACTGCTGGGAGTGAGAGGGAGGAGAGCCGAGGGTCCTCATCCGAGGTCCCCCCAACTGCAGCAGAGGGGGGAGGGAAGGAGGAACGGCCCCAGGAGAAGCCCACACTTGGGATGAGGGCAACCCGTGCGCTGAGCCTCTCCAAAGGGAGGCCCCGTGGGCTCCCTTTGCAGGGGGGGGGTCCTGGGGAAGGGGAGCCCTGCAGCCCGCCTCCTTCCTTCCTTTGCCCTGCTGCTGCCCAGCTTACCGTAAGGCGAGGCGGCGGCGGGGTCCCTTTCCTGGCCATGCTCCTTCTTCTCGGGGGCTGCTCAGCGCGCTCTTTGTGGCCGGGGAGGAGGGGGAGCGGAGGACGGGGCCGCCACCAGGCTCCCCAGCGCGGCTGCCTTGCTGCTGCCTCCTTTTCCTCCTCCCCTCCCCCTCCCCCCCTCCTCGCGCTCCTGCTTCTTTTGCTGCTGCAGCCAAGAGCGCCCTGGGCGGCAGGCAGGGAGCGAGGCTGCGGCGGCGGCGGCGGCGGCGATTCCCGGAGATGCAGCTGCTCCTGCTGCTCCTTGTGCTGCACTGACGGCGGGGGAAGAAGAAGGCTTAGCGGCAGGCCGGAGCAGGGGGGCCCTGCCTGGGACTGCCCCCAGCCCCCCCCTCCCCAAGGCCCTCCCGCCTGACCGTAGGGAGGACTTCGGCAGGGAGGCCCCCCTTCAGAACCAACTTGGGGGCTGGAGGGAGGGACAGGGACCCAGGGGGCTTCCAAGGCGGGAGAGGCTGCCAGGAGGGGCCTCTGGAGTTGCCACTTTCCCAAAGCAGGGCAAAGGGAAGAGGGGGTCTCCCTGGGGGTGTGTGTATATAGGTGTATACATTTGTGGTGTGTATACACAACTATATATATGTTTGTATGTATGTGTGTGTAGATGTCTATATATGTATATGTATTGTCGTGTATGTGGGTATGTATGTGTATATATGTACATATATGTATATCTGTATGTGTGTATTGTGTGTGTGTGCTTGTGTGTGTGTGTTGAATGGATTTGGTGCTTATTAGGGATTAATTCATGGCCCAAGTGCTGCAAATGGGATGAGTTCCTGCCACTAGTGCCAGCTTCTGCCAACCTCAGTTCAAAAGCATGCAAATGCAAGCAGATACACGGTACCACTTCTCAGTGGGAAGGTACAACGTTGGTGGAGTGCTGATGGCCACATGGCCACCAGGGTCATCTTCAGACAGTGCTGGCTCTTCAGCTTAGAAACAGATGAGCACCTCTCCCTATAGTCAGTTTGTGACTAACATTTCTTACTTTACCTCCACACTCCCACCATATATGTATACACACATGCAATGCAACATATACATATATAGGAGAAAGGGGGTTATACACACACACACATATGGGGAAGTGGTATTATATATATATATACACACACACACACACACAAATACAGTAAGGGAATCAGGATTTTTATACACACACACATTTTTTGCTGTATGCCTTCACATCATTTGTGACTTATGGTGATCCTAAGGCAAACCTATCAGGGTTTTTTTCTAGGCAAGATTGTTCAGAAGGGGGTTGTTTCATTGCCATCCCCTGAAGCTCGCCCAAGGTCACCAAGTGGGTTTACATGGCCAAGCTGGGAATTGAATCCAGGGTTTCCTCAGAGTTGTAGTCCAACATCAAGCTACTACTCCACACTGGCTCTCTATCGTATAGATAGATAGATAGATAGATGCACCCAACTTGTTAACTTACTAAACAAAAGAGTTAATTATGCCTGCCTAAAAAAAGTAAAAACAATAGATAATTCTAAATCACCACCTAGCGAAAGTGTATATGGTAGTGTGCTTTCAGACTTATGGTGACCCTAAGGCTAACCATAAAACTAACCTATCATGGGGCTGGGAGAGTGTGACTTGCCCAGGGTCACCCAGTGGGTTTCCATGACCCAGCCAGGATTCGAACCTGGCCTCAGAGTCAGATTCCAAGACCAAACCACTACACATGCTAGCCTCTCTATATAGTATATTATTTCTCTTTAAAATTTCTTCAGCCATGCACAGAGCAGCAGGTGCACGTTTTGACACCCCCTTCACCAGTAGTTTTGCAGGTGAAAAATCAGGGTTTCTTCCCACACACAGAGAAGCTTTCCCAGCTTTCCACATTTTAAAAGAAACTTCACCTCCAGCAGCCAGCACCCAATGGACTTTGTCTTTAAAAGGCTCCCTTTTCACTTCTTGAGTCAAGTTAGTTTTGGGACCTGGAGCTGTCCATTTCCTCCTGTGCTGATGAAGAGTGTTTTCCATTGCAGTGAAGATGGCACAACTTTAGACACTTTCTGGTCACCAGCTTTCAGGCTGGGCCTTGGAGCAACCTGAGAGCTCCATTTTATGGATGTGCACTTCTCGGTGGTAGATTTTAAGGATTTTTCTTGTTGCTTTTGCTTATTCTAACAGGCAAAATGTGTTGAAGCGACTGTATTCTGAGGAGCTAGCATGGTGTAGTGGCTTGAGTATTGGACTACAACTGTGAAGATGAGGTTCAAAACCAGCTGAGCCATGGCAAACCACTGGTGACCGTGGGCTCACACTCCCTCAGCCTCAAAGGAAAGCTGTGGAAAATCCCCTTGATCAAATCTTGCCAAGAAAACCCTAGGATAGGGTCACCGTAAATCTATGACATATTACAACAATTGTGTGTAGAGTAAATGGGTTCTCAAAGCAGCATACAATCCTTCAAGGCTATTTTTGTGTCCTCAAACCCTCCAGGTTATTCAGATTGTCCTTCTCTTGACCAAAGAAAGATGAATTGCTCTACTGGAAGTGTCTGGAACAATAAGTGATTACATGGGAAAAGATTTTGCATTGTCTAACTTTCAAAACATAACCTATTTCCAAACCCCAAGTGGACATCCACCAATTCCAATTAATTCATTTGTCATTTGGACTGTCCATGTGCCCCTCCCCAGAAGTTCCCAGGACAGAGCACTGACTCCCAGACGCACCATATTTGCCCATAGTTGTCTTGGGCTAAGTTAAAGCAACAAACCAGCCCAGTCTATTAGAGTAAGCAGATTTTGTTCGTGAGTGATACTCAAATGGAAAAATGGTAGGAAGACTAGGAAGAAGATGTGGAGGATGGACGATGGATGATGCTAGCTGAACCAAAAAGGATAAATGATACTCTTACCTTTGTGAGAATGGTGTGTTTGGTAGACAGCACACAGACTTAATTTCTCCATTCCTTTAGCATTCGTTGCCCACACCATGCTATGAAAGGTATTCAGTAAAGTTTTCAAAACGGAATTTTCATCTTTCTTTTATCTGCTTTCCTGTCTGAAACAAGAAGTTCAATCAGAGACTGTCTTTCCACAATAGATTCCCATGTATATATACAGTAATTCAACTCACCCCCCTTTAAAGAATAAAGAATATTAGATTTGTCAACTAAATTTGATATATTTAAATATTATAAAATGTAATTTGGGATATTTTCGGATTTGTCAACACATTGAATATATTTACATTTAACAAACAATGCAATTTAGGACACCAATAAATGAAATAGCTAAGCAGTGTATCCTTACCTCTCAACAACACTGATTAAAATTAGCTATCACTAGTTAAAGCATGGGTAGAATGGTGGTGCTCAAGATGTTGTTGGACTGCAAGTCCCCAGAAGTCCTAGTCAACATGGAGAATGGGGAAAACCTAGGAACTGCAGTCTCAAAACATCTGGAGGGCCATAGGATTCCCACCCTGCAATAAACCCTAGCCATAAATTAATCCAACACTCCCATTTATCACTGATTATTTATTAAACTCAGAGCATGGTATTATGCTTGTTGATACATATAATTACTGAACTATAATGAACACCAGTGGAACCTGCAACAAAGTTGCAGTGCACACTGGCTCCCAGTTATCCAACAGGGACATAGCTAGGATTTTTTGGGGGGGGGGGGGTCCAGACTAAGTGCCACCATTATAATGGGGCTTGGGTGTGGCGGCGCAGCAGCATACACCATTCATTTTTCTAATGGAAAGGGGGGAGGTCCGAACCCCAATAACCCCCCCCCCTTGGCTACGTCCTTGCATCCAAGCCTTTTTTCAGGAAACTCCAGATACTCACCCTGGCTTTGTACCTATCAAATCAACAGATATAAGTAGAGAAGTTGGGGAGGTAAGTTTGACAACACAAAAGAACCCTGGCCCCACACCCATTTTGGGGTATCCTTTTAATCCCACTTCCTGATTTTGTGCTATATAGGAGAGAAGAATGGTGGGGGAGGGGCAGGCAGTTCTCTATTGAGTGAGGTACCATTTGCTCCCCCCCCAAAAAAAATTTGTTCTCAAGGGCAATTTAAAAAGTTAAAATGTGCTTTATTCATTTAATCTCACTATGTCCTTTTTAATATTTAGAAATTGCTGTGTGTAAAGAAAATGCATGTAAATTCACAGGGTGACCTTGGATTAGTCACACTGTCTCAGCCTCACAGAGGGCAATGACAACCCCCCTCTGAGCAAAATTGCCAAGAAAACCTCATGATAGGATCACCTTAGGATGGACATAAGTTGGAAATGACATGAAGGCCACAACAACAAATATATAATATATATATATATATATATATATATATATATATATATATGGCATGGTACGCTTTGTACACGCCTCCCTGCCTTTCTATGACTTATTTTTTAGTTGGAAGGACCAGTTCCTCTCTGCATATGCTGGCTTCTCTCCTTTTTGTGAAAAAGTTAGCTGATCTATTTTTTCCCAAAAATATCTTTTTAGGCTTCCTTTTTTTTTGCTTTGTTTCTCTGCTATGAAACCCTTTAATCTCATGCTTGCTCATAAAGTGTAAACACTTTAAGCATGTACTGTATATTGCTTCTAGAGAATTTAGAAATTGCTAGGCATAAAGAAACTATTTCTTTTTCCTAGTGTATCTTTCCTTTGGTGAAGCAATATCTTATAGTTTCTCTGATGTGAGAACTAGATTAAATCTGCATATTGGTATGTAAGCTTTAAAACTTTAAAAATTAGTTTTAACTGGGTTTATTTGCATATGAGAGAAAAGTCTGAGTTTTGTGGGAAGTAGGCTGGGTATTTCTCAGAAGGTCAGTATTTCTCATAGGTCAGTAAAATGAATATCCAGCTTATTGGGGGGAAACTGCTACAGATTGTAAACCTCTTAGAGAGTGCTGCGTTCACTATTAAGTGGTATAGAAATGTAAATGCTATTGCTATTATTATTATTATTATTATTATATTATATATATCCTGTTTCCCCCAAAATTTGGATTCAAAGCAGCTCACAAATTAAAAGAACAGTGCAATTAAAAACATATAAAAAGAGAGATTTAAAATAGAATGAAACTATTGGCAATGTTAAAGCAACCATTCAATAAAAGAATAAAATATAATTTAAAAGATAAAAATGCTCTTAAAGCAATATCATCAAAAGTGTATAGTGTACCCCTAACCATTTTTAAAAAACTTTCTGTTTAAAAATCTGTCTGAAAAGAAGGTTTTAGCCTGTTGAGAGAAGGCCAACAAGGACGGCGCCATTCTGGTCTCTCTGGGTAGGAGATCCAGAGTCCTGGGGCAACCACCAAGAAGGCTCTCTCTTGCATCCCCACCAACTGTGATGGGGATGGGATGGGACTGAGAGAAGGGCCTCTCCTGATGACCTCAGAGCCGAGGCCCGCTCTACAGGGAGATACAGACTGCCAAATAGCCTGGACCTGAGCCATAGGGCTTTATAGGTCATAGCCAGGACTTTGAATTGTGCCTAGAAACACTGGCAACTAGTGAGCTCTTGTAACTGGGCAAGTAGTAGGGTCCCTGTAACCTGCCCCAGTTAGCACTGGCTGAAGTATTTCAAGTAGAGTGCTTGCAGTAGTTCATACATGTGTAAGGCATATACCATGCAGCAAATCCACCATCTCAGTGGCCACTGAGTATGGTTGTCCTTCTGGGTTACTGAGGCCTTGAGTTGCTCACTTAGGGAATCCCCTGCATGCACACATACACACCAAGAATATAACTTATCTCAAACTTTGGTGTTCCTTCAAGTCTGCTATATTCATTCTCTTGTACACAGGTGCTACATAAGTGCTAAAACAGCTTGAATAGAAACAAAATGCAAGATATGTTGGCATTATGTATGTGGATATTAAAAAAGGCAATTTGTAGCATTTGGGATGACATAAACAGGCAGAAAATAAAAAGTATAGTGTAACAGCAACTGCCTCATCCACATTCATCACTAGGAGAAGATCCCATTGTGAAGTTCCAGAAAACATATTCCATTTGCTTCGCTGGATGCTTGAGCTCAAGTACAAGTAATCACCACTGAAGCTACACTCATCAAGTGCTGAAAACATCAAGCATGGATGAATAAACCCAGAAAGTGATGTGGATATATGTATGTTATAGTATTCACCATTTTGTGTGCACCTCTCTTAGTAATACAATATGGTGAAAGGGAAGGCCTTGCTTTTTGGACCTTTCCACTCTGAGGTTTTTCTTGTTATAGAGGTTATTCATCTTCCTATAGAATTCCTACATTTTACATTCATCTGAGTAGCAGTATTATGCTCAGCCTGAGTTCTTGCAAGCAGAATGAAAGGAGAGCATCTATTGTATCAGATGGGAGATTATTCTGTCGGAAAAAGTGTGTATATTTTCTATGCTATAATATATAGTCTATTCTGTATTAAGTTCCTTCAAATATAATTTTAACAACATATTATCTTTGCCATTTTTAAGATGACAATCATAAAATACCTCATACCTCCGTATACATATTTTAAATACATACATACTGTACTTGAATGTTAGAAATCTTGAATGCATCTCCTGCAAGAGCACCCTCTACTGTGCTTTACAAATTGACACACAAAGGATCTTGTAGCACCTTTGGTAACATGAGTTTTCATAAGCTGTCCTTGAGTTTTATAAATTGACAGTTGCGTAAAGCAAAAGTGCTACTTTACAGCGACTGTTTCATCACATTTGTAGATTATTTCAGAGGAAGGAATTGACAAAACCACCTCTGAGTAATCCTTGCCTAAGAAAACCCTATGAAATTCATGGGGTGGTCATAAATCGACAGGTGACTTGAAGACACATGTGCCCACACATGCATACATAATGTAGCCCCCTAGAGGTGTTGGAGTGTAAACTCCCAGCATTCCTTATTGTTATACTGGCTAGGGCTACTAGGATATGCATTCAAATATCTAGAGAGGCACACTATTCCAACCTTCAAGACATATTTTATGAACTGCTGGAGCATTGTCCCTTCAGCTTTTTAAACAATTGTTTCCTTCCAGTTATTTTTCCTCTCCTTCTGACTGCGTAAGACGGAAATAATTTAGTTGTATATTGCACACTATAATTTGCCCAAATGTTATTATAGTCGATATAGTCAAATTTCAGTATGTGCACATACACTATCAAGTATGTGTTTTAGTTATTATGAAATAATTTGTTGTTGTTACTTTTTGCAATAAGTCACCTTCAGTTTATGAGAACCCTATGAGACTGAGATACCTTCAAGAGTCCTGGTCATCAACAGCTTCTTTATTCAATCAATCAATCAATCAATCTGTAATGCCAGTCTTTCTTTCTTATCTTTACTGTTTTTGCCAGTGAATCATGTCACATCTCAGGGTGGGTCCAAATATTGATAGTCTCTGGGGCAAAACAGATGGTCATGATGGGGCACTTGGAGCCCCACCCCCTTAGGCTGGACTGGGCCTGCGGCAAACAACACATGGCCCCCAACCAGCCAGCTTCCACCCAAAATAAGAGTGGGGGAAAACAGCTCTATTTGGGGCAGAAAAAAACTACCCCTTTGTCTGGGGTGCCGGCTTTTTTGCTGGCTCCAGGGCATGTGGAGTCTAAACACCACACCCTCAAGCCACCTGGAAGCCACACAGCTCCCACTCCCAGAATTCCACAGCCTTGAGCCAGGACACATTTAAAGCGGTCCCAAAGCGGGTTATCTCTCCAGTGTGGCTGCAGCCTTTCTCTCTTTCTTTCTTTCTTTCTTTCCCTTGTTCTAAAAGGGGCCATCTTCTGAGGCTGAGAGAGTGTGGCTGGCTCAAGGTCATCCCATGGGAAGTGGGAGGCTTTCACAGCCAGCATCCATTTGGGTTTTTCAGGCTATGCAGCCATGTTCTGGAAGAGTTTATCCCTGGCATTTCACCAGCAGCTGTGGCTGGCATCTTCAGATAACAAACCCATCTAGAACATGGCTGCCTAGTCCGAAAAACCCACATGGATTTCCATGGCTGAGCCAGAATTCGAACCCTGGCCTCCAGAGTTGTAGCCCAACACTCAAACTGCAACACCTGTCTGGCTCTCAGACAAAACCAACCCCATCCACATTGCAAAGTAATCCGGTTCGACCCCACTTCAACCGCCATGGCCCTGTGCTGTGGACTTCTGGGATTTGTCATTTCGTGTGGCACCAGGGCAAGGGCCTCAGAGGACAGCAAGAAAGGCAAACCCCCTCTGCCAGCCTGATGAGAGGCCCATCATAAGCTCTATTGTGGTGCCACAACAAACCTTGATTCCCAGAATTCCACAGCATTGAGCCATGGCACTTCAGGTGGGCCCACATCAAATGGTTTCTGCAGAGTACTTCTTTACCACACCCATTAAAGTGTTAAAGACAAAAAATTCACCCAAACATACACACCAATGTTATTTCATGGCAGTCCCTAAGTACAATTGTATGTGTTGTGTATGTATGTGTATTTTTTAAAAAAGAGCCTCTCTCCTCCCAAAACTCATCATCTGCAAAGAAGGTATCAAATGCCACGCTGGAAGCTTCTCTCACACAGAGAACAAACTTTCCTTTGTCCAAAGCCTTGCCGCAATTGCTTGTGGTGAAAAGGAAGAGTCGCTTACCAGGGTGATGCACTCACACAGACACAAACACACACGCACAATTGCTGGAAAGCCTACTCTCTCTGCCCAAACCCACCACAAAGCTTTGGAGTTTGTCCCAGAACCACTGAGCAAAAGGGCTTTGGGGCCTGCCCTGGAGATGATGGGTCATGCTCAAGGGATATGAAAAGCCTGTGTCATGCTGAAGGGAGATTTTATGGCCAAGATTTCACAATGCTCTTCAGCTTTGGCTTACCTTGCCCTCCCTCTCCAGATCATCAATATTGTGGTTGTGTGCCTACAAGTCATTTTTGACTCATGGTGACCCTAAGGGGAACCTATTGCTGGGTTTTCTTGGCAAGGTTTGCTCAGAGGCGGCTTGCCGTGGCCTTCCTCCGAGGCTGAGAGAGTGTGGCTTGCTCATCAGCGGGTTTCATGGCCAAGCTGGGAATTGAACCCTGGTCACCAGAGTTGCAGTCCAATGCTCAAACTACATCCAGATAAATGGCTCTGAGCTCTTAAACTTAATACTAGAATTCATGCATACCTTCAAGTCACAGCCCCAAAGGGAGAGCCTCTCCCATACCTTTTTTGAGGAGACGGGGTTTGCTCTTGCCTTCCACTGAGGCTGAGAGAGTGTGACTTGTCCAAGGTCACCCAGTGGGTTTCCATGACCAAGCAGGGAATCAAACCCTGGTCTTTAGAGTTGTAGTCCAACACTCAAACCACTGCACTGCCTCAGTTGCTATTGCACTACATCTCCCAGAATGGATCCACACTACCAGGAATGAACTGTAATCTCAAAAAGTCCTATGTCCCCCTCAAGCAATGGTAATGTGTGTGTGTGTGTTGTTGTTTTTTTCAAAGACTGCAGCCATTTTCTATTGTTTTAAATGCTCTCATCCAGGAGAGTTCTGTGGCAGCTTCACAGCAATGTGCTGCCAATAAGAAATTGGTTGGGGGAGCATTCACACACACATAAACTACAACATGTATTGGCTGGGATCCAAAGAGCAACTCTGGAACTACTCAAGGTTTCGGCAGCCTCAGTGTTGATTCTTTCCACACACAGACACACCACTTTGAACAAAAAAAGGAAGGAGAGAATCAATGGGAGTCCCTTTGTTTCAAATCCATTTTCTATAGAATCAATGAGCCACTGGCCAAACATCCTCTGGGGGATTGAACTGGTAGCATCATTCTTCAGACTACAGCCGCTGCCAATGCTCCTTCTTATCACTTATTTTTATTTTATTTATTTTATTTACTCATATCCCGCCTTTCTTCCAATATAAGGACTTGACAAACTCAAGTGCATAGGTCTGGGTCTGATATTACCCCATCATTAAGAGTCATATGCAATGAGGTTGGGAACTGTTCACACAATTGTGGGACTGCATTTCCCAACAGCCTCAGCCAGCACAGCTTATGGTAAAGAATGCTGGGTTTTGCAATCAAGCAACTTTGGAGAACCACATGAGTCCCACTCCAGAAGAAAAACTGACATGCTAATGTGCTATGGGAAGGGGCGGGGGGAGAATCCAATAGACAACATAAAAAGAATCCCATAGGTAACATAATACAGCCTGGTGTGTATGTGTGTGTTATCTGCCTTCAAGTCATTTCCAACTTATGGCAACCTTAAGGTGAAGCTATCACAGGGTTTTCTTAGCAAGTTTCTTCAGAGGGGGTCTGCCATTGCCATCCTCAGAGGCTGAGAGAGTGTGACTTGCCCAAGGTCACCTAATGGGTTTCCTTAGGACTGGAGCACAGCTTTGGTGTGGTTTTTGGCCTCTTAGGACACATGCATCATTTAAATAGCATACCTCAAAAGTGACCCAAAGCAGCTTTATTTTGGCCTATCTATTCGGGCCCTAAGTCTTGCCATCTTGGCTTCTAGGGATATTTCAGGCTTGATCTGCTCTGGGACCCATTTGTTTGTCCTTTTGGCTGTCCATGAAATTCTAGCACTCTTCTCCAGCACCACATCTCAAATGGTTGATTTTCCTCTTATCTACTTTCTTGACTGTCCGGCTCTCACATCCATACACAGTAATAGGAAATACAGTGGCTTGTATGGTTCTGACTTTTGTGCTGAGTTGTATGGCTTTGCATTTTAGGATCTTTTCTAGTTCTTTCATAGCCACCCTCCACATTCTTAATCTTCTTCTGATTTCCTGGCCGCAGTTCCCGTTCTGACCAAATCTTTGATCCAATCTGAAAACTCTTTACTATTTCTATTTCCTCTTGTCTAGTTTGATTGTGTGTAAGTCTCTGTAGTCATATTTGGTTTCTTTCTGTTCAACAGTAAGCTGCCTCTGCACTTCTTCTTTGATCTCCCTGTAGGCTCTCTGCCAGTATTATGGTGTCATCGCATATTTCAGATTGTTTCCTCCTATTTTCACTCCTCCTTCTGTGTCCAAGCCTGCTTTCCTTACAATAGTTCTGCATAAAGTGAATAGGTAGGGTGATAGGATGCAACCTGTCAATTGGGAACCATTCTGTTTCTCCGAGTTCTGACAGCCTCCATCCTGAGTACAGATTCCTCATCAGGACTATCAGTGTTTTGCACTCCAGTCTTTAAGGGCATTGCATAGTTTTCATGGTCATGAGTCAAAGGCTTTCTGTAACTATAAAGCCATGCTGATTTATTTTGGAACTTGCAATGTGATCCCTGGTGCCTCTTCCGTTCCTAACCCTGCTTAGACTTTGAGATTTATCTCTCTAGTATGGTTGGGTCTATGTTGTAGAATTTTGAGCATGGTTTGCTTGCAGGGTGATTAGTGCTATGGTTCTATAGTTGCTGCAGTCTCTTGTGTCTCCTTTTTTGTGGGATGGGAAATGTATTTGATTGCCACCCATCCGTTGGCCTTGTTTTGTTTTCTATATCTGTTGACATATGTTGGTTAGCACTCGAGTTGACTCGTCACTGTGGAATGCAACAGTTCTGTTGGAATATCTCTGTCCTGGAGTCTTTTTTTGCCATTTCCTTTATTGCACTCACTTCAGCTTTTAGATTGGGATTCATCTCATATGGTTTTTGTTCAGTGTCCATGTTGTCATCTCCTTATATAATCTTTGTGTATTGCATCCATCGTCTTTTTATTCCTCCTGGTCTTGAATTATGTTATTTTTATTGTCGTAGAGCATCCCGGCTTGGTTGAATTTTCCCTGATTCTCAATCTTGTGGAATAGGTCCATCATCTTGTTTTTTTGTCTTCTATTTCTCTACATTGTCATTGAGTAATTTTCTTATCTTTGCACACAAACCACTGCAGTGCTGCTCATGCTTCTAGTTTAGTCTACTTCCTTTTCATTTTGTTCTCTTTCTTTCCTTTATTGCTTGTGCATTTATCTGTCACTTTTTCACTTCTTTTGTCTGTCCAGAGTGTCTTTAGCATCCTTCTTTTATAGGTCCCTGCCCTAAACCAAGACTCTTACAGTTTCATGATCTATATTCTTAGACTACAAATCTATTGATTTTCAATGTAGCACACAATCAGATACCAAGGATGTGATTAAAAACATATATTGTAGAAAATAACAGTTCAACTGAGATCTTCTTAGCTAGTGTAGGAATTAAGATCTTTCCCCATAGTACTGGATCAGAGCTTGAATTCCAAGTTTGGTGTGGTGATATTGCCTTTGCAGGGTAGTTGTCTTGCCCCCATTACCATTAAAACAAAAAAATTCTTATTTTCTTCTCTCCCTTCCCTTTTCAGTTGGACATCAGAGGTCAGGACTGGAGGTGGAGATGGGGGTTACCACACAATCTACAAACCAACTTTGCTCATCCTGAAACAACATGAAATAAAAGTCTAAAGACATCTTGGGGAAATTCGTTGTGCATGAGTTTCCAGTGGATTGTTATCCCCCATTGCAATAAAGTTTTTGCTTAAGAAGCATTTTCTATATGCCCAAGTACATTCAGGATACACACACAGTAAGAGATTTTTTAACCCTGGCAATGAGGCCTCTTGCCTGGTTGGGCCAGCTTATGTCATACTGTTCTATGTCTCAGTGGATCCTAATTTAACGCACAAGCATATACCACACCCACTCTTTAGGGAATGTTCAGTTGGAAATGCATAGTTAAAAAACAAATTAAGTTTTAAAAGAAAATTAATAGCCAAGGGCAATGCATAATCTTCTTTGTTACAGTAAGAATGCAGAACAACAGAATAAATAAACATAGTCAAAATCTATACACCAACTTCATAGGAGATTAATTGTAAAAACACTGTATCACCTGCCAAAGCTGAACCATAGCGACATTTCTGGAATAGCTGCAGTGGGTCAAGGTTTTATTTCTGAGGAACTGATGTGATGTAGAAATGTGAAAGTGGTACTTTTTAAGAGCAAGGGTAGAATTGTGTCAAAAATGCCAAAGTGTTGTGTATTAAATTATTGCTTCAAAAAGTATTTCAGGATGATTAATGGGTTTTAATGATTTTTTTAATAAAGTATTAAAAATATACTACTAAAGTGACAAACTAAGTACAGACCTTTTACCAGGGGCCTAATGAAAAAAGCAGCAAAATAGCTTTCCTAAAACAAGTAGCTTGTAATGTTTCCAAATCCAGCAACAGAGACTGAAGGTCAGTATCAGGAGTTCTAAGGTTTCTCAGAGCAGGACAAGAAAATGGGAAGAGAAGGGAGCAGAAATACACAGATGTTGACTTGGGCAACATACCAGGACACTGTCCTCCTCCTGACAGAGATCCCAATATTTTAAAAAAATAGTTGCCAAAGCAACAGAACAATTAAGCATTGCACACAATTCCAAAGCTAATTTTTTTCAAGCATTTTCACAACTCAAGCAATAAACAGGTAACTATCAGACCAGCAGGAATAGCTACTAAAGAATCCAGGCTTCAATAGTTAAAACTCAGAAAACTTTAAGAAGCCATAGCTCAGTCCATGATGTTCACTGTCAGAAATGACCAGCAAGGTTAAAATTACCCTAATTAAACACACACAATTTCAAAAACTCAGGCAAAAACTTTATGCATTATAATAGTAAAACTTTCCTTCTCTTCCCGTATCCGTCCTCCTTCTGTATTACAATCAGATACTACACACACACCCCCTTGCGGCTCTGGCTTGCCCCACCCCAAATTCCCCCCCACCATAGACCCCCGACCTCCCCCGGACCAAAAAAAAGAACTCCAAAATGACTCCCTTCCCTTTGCACTAGCGAGGCGCCAGGGCCCCCACCACAGCGCGCACCGTCGGACCTGTCTCCATGCGTAAAATGGCTCCCGGCCATGTAGAAACACATCTTGTACACGATCCGACAGGCCCAGGGCGCAAAACCCCCTTAAAAATGGGACGCCTCCGGACATCCCAAAGGGCCGTCGGAAAGCCCAAACTTCACAAAAACAACCTGAACCAGCTTGGCTCACCAACTGCCTCCCTTCCAATATTATCTCAGCAACCTCCTGGTCAGAGCACCATACCACAATGCAATCCCACACACACCAATCCCAGCAGACGGAGCAAACATAAAAGAGATAGTTTGCTATATGTCAAGTATGGCTTACATAAAAAACAGATAGAAACAACATTTCTAGATCTCAATGAAATCCTAACAATAGAGAACAAAAAAAACTCTTCTCAAAGAGCCAAACCCAAAAGAAGGCCAGATCTTTGGAAAGGAGTCAAATGCAACATGGCAACTTCAACATTCTCTACAAGCTGAACGACAAACCATACAAGCAGAAAAAATGACTCATTACAGGATGCCTCACATGCACGAGGGCTTGGGACCCCATGAAATTAAAACCACAAATAAAAAAAAATTATAATCACTAACACTCTCTAAGGAATCTCTGCATCCCTGACACTCTTAGCCAACATACAGCCACATTCCATAGAAATTGACCTACAAGCCCAAAGTTTCTCTAAAACACCCCAAACCTCAGAGCACTAAGATCTCTAAAACATAACACTAAGAACAAAAAACCAAACTAAAGCAACACAAGTCACACACACATACACAAAACCAAAATGACAATAGCACAAAACAAACAAATTACAGTTAAAACATCTTCCCATGAAGGCAATTTGGTAAGTCAAAAGACTGGAAAATGCTTGGCTTGGGGTACATGTTGTCTGTTACATGTAACAACAAATTTTATAACAACTTTGGCACCACTGTAACTGCAGACGCATCTTATGGAAATCTCGGGCTTGTAGTTCCCTAGGTATTTAGAATTCTCACTATATCTCCACTGTTCGATTGAATCCTCTGTCACCACTCTTTCAAAGCCCCAAAAAAACCACTTCTCCTCCATTTTCCTCTTCACTCCCAAGCTACCATAAATGCTGCAAAACTAAGTTCAAACAAAGTGCAAAATTCAGCAGAAGAGATGAGAAACAACTGCCCTTCCCAGTAGGCCCTCAGGCAAAAGCAAACTGTATAATAGGTTCCTTTTCATAATACGTTGCCATACTCTGGTGTGCAATGGTACATACAAACACTTGGAGGGAACTAAAGTTGGGAATAACTGCTCTCCATAGCCTCTGGGAACACTGCTTCATGCCTCACAGACTATATGACCACATATCCCAGGATCCATGGAAGGTACAGGCCATGGCAGTTAATGTGGTATGAGAGTGCTATAACTGTGTGTGTGAAACAACCTTATCCTGAGGTTTTTTATTTTGGCTGTGCAATTTCATTAGATGTGCAATGCACCTATTTTACTAAAGAGACAACAGGAGAGAAGCAACTTTGTCTCAGTAGAATAGGTTTTCTTAGTCCCGATCTCAGTAATAGGAATCTCGCAGATGTACTGTACTGCTGTGCTTATGCAGGTGGAGGGAATGGTGGCATTAAGAAAAAAAAGACTGTGGATGCAGCTCAAAATACACAGGAGAAATCATTGTCAGAGCCAGCAAATCATGGCAAGAACCTGCTAGTGACATAAGGTAAGTCTGCTTTATGCCTGCATCCTTTTTGGTGGGGAGGGTGTTGGGTCATTGCAAAGTATGTGGAAGTTTTCACCCTCCATTTGACTAAACTCTTCCTCAGGACTTTGCTGTTTGTTTCTGATTTATCTTTCTTGGTACCCGTCATGTCATCAGATTCTGGCTTTGTATAGATGCTGGGGGGTCTAATTGTAAGATCTGGGTCTTGTGTCGTTATCTACAGGAAGATTTTTATCATATATGTTGACATCTGCTTGGGAGGACCTTATAGATACTCCAAGGACTTGGTGAAGATCTTGGTCTGTGTTGTATAGGGTATATTATTATTTTCTATGTTGCAAACTGTTGTTGTTACCACCACCCGCCCCGATCCCAAAACGGAAGAGGCAGGATATAAATATTTATTATTATTTATTTATTTATTATTTATTTGTCTCTTCTAGCTGTCAGCAAAACAGTCACAGAATGGGCTGTTCAGGGAGCGATCAGAGTAAAACCAGAGTCTTGAGGGGTGATTGAGTTGGGGAGCTTATCAGACTCTTCTGCCTGCAGGTATTTAAAAAATATGATGGAATCGTGGTTTTTTGCTTGCCTTCACAACCCTAGGAAAAAATGGAAGTGGTAGGGCATGGTCTGGCCCATGTTAGCTGTGGGACATTGATGGGTAGGAGAGGTCATACTATTAGCAGAGTGGGCAGCAGATTTGACGACTATGAAGGGGCAGCAGCAACCTTCAATGATATAACCAACAGCTTGTCCTCCTTTCGGGCTTAGGCAGAGAAGTGCATGTGAGATAATGGGCTTTGCATTCATCTGACTGAAGTGGAAAGTACCAGTTGCTGTTCACCTAATACAACACCAGGTCTTGGCTCAATCTTGTGTTTGAGAATATGCAACTCTTAGATCAGTGGGGGAATCAGTTGTCCTCCCATCTTTTGTTGAACTGCTACTTGTAGCAAATCTAGCTAGTATAGCCAAAAGTGAAGGAAGACTGGGAGTTGAGTCCACCAATGTTGGGTAGCTGTGCTTCCAATCATATCTGAGTTGGAGTGTAACAGTTCTATGCATGATTCCTAAAAAATCTTAAAAATTTAGCCTTGGCTAATCAGAAGAACACACTCATCCATTGCCTGATACCTTGAATTATGGCGTCTATAAAGGGCTCTAGAAACTATACAGTTCCCCGTTTTACATAGATGGCACTAAAACAATAATAAGAAACAAAGAGCAATAAAATCTTCCTGTGTGTGTAAGTTCACAGCAAGCCTATGTGAACTGCTGCAAACACTTGTTTAATTCAAAGTTTAGCCAGAGCGTGCTATTCAGATAACATCACCTTGTCCATCCTCCACTGATATTTTTTCTTTAATTAAAAAAAGCAATGGATAAAGCTCTTCAGGGTACTAATAGATCCATAGTTTTTCTAAATATCCCATAAACACTAATGGAAAGTATTTGTAGCTCTTAGTTAGTGTCCTTTACTGAAATTTAATAAGATTGCCAAAGGCATTGTCAGCAAACTATGTGCCAAAAAACCATTTCTCTTTTTTATAAACAAAAAACCCTGCTCCTCTCCAAAACAAACAAAAGCCCCCAATTCTATTAACATTCTAAATTAAATGGATTTTGCCACACTCTCATTTCCCAGAGATGCAATGTCCATTGTTTCTGGGGCTTTCCCCTATTAAATAACCTGGTTTGATTTAATTAACTGGTTAATTTTGAATTTAAGGACTGTAGTTTCTCCCCCCCCCCCACCCCACCATCCCTTCTATTTCTTTGTGTAGATGTGAAATGAACAAAATCCTGATGCATTATATGCTTTGTCACAACATTCCATTTGTTGATGTTTACCTTCAAGTGTTTCCATCTATGGTGACCCTAAGGCAAACCTACCCTGAGTTTTCTTGGTAAGAATCTTCAGTGTGGCTAGCCATGTCTTCCTCTGAGGTTGAGAGACTGTGATTTCCCCAAAGTCACCCAGTGGGTTTTCCTGGTGGGATTTGAACTCTGGTCTCCAGTCCTAGTCCACATTCAGCCATTATACCATGGTTCTCTAGAGTTAAGACATCATGACTGCTATATTATACTTGAATCCTGTCTTGTGTATAAAATCTAAAGTGATCTGAATAGAGGAATCTGCCATGTTGATGGACAACCCCATCCATCTCTTCTATGCAAAAGCCTAAAATCCAGCAAAGAAATGTATTTTCATCGCTTAAGAAGAAATGTTGCGTGTTATCTCAATATCTGGGTGACCTTCCAATATCATTTATTAATATGATTTCTTCTTTTCCGAAACATGTGCCCAAACCCCAGAATATCTTACGAATCCACACTGGCTTCTTCTTACACTAGCAGCACTCCAGCTGATCTAGGAGAGAAGATTTTTTATTGATTATAGCCCACCTTTCTCCCAAATGGGATTCAGTGAGGCTACCAAATTTAACCAAAGATACAACTAAAACTATTACAAAAGTTAAGAAGAATTAAATACGGTATTACTGAGTATAAAAAGAGCCAGAATGGTATAAAGATTGAGGTTCGACATGACTCTGGAAATGGTTCGAATCCCTCCTTGGCCATGACTCACTGGGTGACCTCGGACATACTCCTCAGACCTCAAAGACAAACGTCCTCAAACAATCTGCTATGATAGGTTCACCTTGGGTCTCCAAGTCAGAAATGACTTGAGGCACACAAAACAACATAATAAAAATAGAGTAAAAAACAAACATAGATAAACCATTCAATAAAAAAATAAAAGCATTAAGGACAGACACAATTACTCACACATGCTACATAAGTAAAATTCACCACTTTAAAAGCCTGCCTAAATATGAATGTCTTCAGCTGCTGGATGAAAGAGAGCAGGGGGAAGGCTGACTGATTCCGGAGGATGCACAGTCATGGAGAAGGCACTCTTCGAGTCCTCACCAACTGCACCAGCTGAAACCTATGGTTAAGGAAATGCCATGTCAAGAAGGAATCTTTCGAGCTGAGCTTTCACCAACTATTTACTCAATCAGCACTTCAATCAAGCAAGAAAAACAATACTTTTCCACCCATGGACTGCAACATGCAATAAGCCACCTCTTTCAGGGTGAGACATAGCAACATAGATGGACATGATTTTTACTTTCAGTGGCATTTTTCCAGATAGCAATCATATAGAAACACCCATAGCACTGGTACTCTTCTATGTGAAGAAATAGCCTCATGTTTGTTCGAAGCTACTTCCATATTTTTGTGTTGTTGAACCTATTTTCCCCATGTCAGAAATAATGCCATCCATAGGATGTCTAGAGACTTGATTCAGAAATATATCAACTACAAGAACCCTTTGCTTTCACAGAAGACAATAAAACATGTAGACCAGGGACTGCACAGGTCTATGCCAATCATACTTGGAAAACAAATACATGAACAGTTCTGATGAGACTCTAGATACATAAATACACAATTATGAATGAAATGCCCAATAGGGAGGTGGGTTGGAAATTCTGTCTCTCCTCGTCCAGCCCAAAGAAGCTTATAGCAGACATATGCCAGTGGTAGCCCTGAAGAGGCTTAGGGTATCATATGATTTCTATTAATCATGATTAATATGATTCTATTGATCATATTGATTAATCAATCTATTAGCAAGGGACAAGACAAAATTGGAGAGATGGTTCTTCATCAGATGTTTTAGAGTATCTTCACAGCACAAAATGGCAATGTTTTTCTGGGGAGAAAAGACAACAACATGCAGAAAAACATCTACATCGCAGACCCAACCTAACAGTTAAGGAAGTTGCTTTTTGTTCTGTCCACAGGAAAATGTCCAAATAATCAATATCTCAGGTAGTTTCTGAAAAGCGTATCATCTTTCCACTTGTATTTTAGATTTTTGAAGGACTGAACTATGAGAAAGCAAGCACAGCTCTTTGGGAGTAATGTCAACATCACATAATAACATCTTTGCAATTATCATGGAAATTCAGTCAGACACCCAGATCTATTGGGATTATGTAGCTGGTAATTAAGCTCTCTTAAATAAAAAGGAGGTTTTTTACTGCATCCAACTATCCTTTCTTCATAGAAAAGAAGAAAGACATCATCATTTTGAGAAGTATATTCTCTGGTGCCTACATTCAGAAAACCCTGAAGCAATAGACTACAGGGATTGCCATTTAATTACAACCACACTGGCAAAACAAGTAATTCCCAGATTCCTCCCCCACCCCATGCCAGTCCTAAAATACAAACATCCCAAATGAAAATCTTCTCAATTAAATCCATATTTTATTAACAGGTTGTTTAGAATCACCCATCCAATGGAGTCCTGTGGTTACATGAGGTTATTTAGAAGTCTGACAGAAAGCTCTAGTCCTTCTCGAAGTAAAGATCCCAGTATTCCATGTGGGATTCAGTCATGACAGTTAAATGGAATCATAGCACTATAACAGTGAAGTGTGGTGCATTCTTGAGTTTTACTGTAGTTTTTGTTATTTCTGTTTTGCATATCACACAGCTGGAGAGTTTTTCAGGCTAAATTGTAGCAAAATCTTTAATACCAGGATGGCATGTTGTGGCCTCCACCATTGGACTATAGTAGCTAGGGCTGATGGAAGTTTCAGTCCAATATATTTGGAGGGCTACAGTTAGAATAATATCTAAAGAAATTACAATGGTCAAAATATGCTTGGGTTAGGAATGCTTATGATCAGCAAGGTTATCTCTTTCTCTACTGATGTTCAGTCTTGTACACAGTGACAGAAGTAATCTGTTTAACCCAGTTGAATGTGGAAGGGTGTATCCTTAAAGCAGAATTAAAGCAATTTGACACCACTTTTACTGCCATAACTCTGTCCTACAGAATCCTGGATTTGGTGAGGTATTCAGTTTGGTCTGCAGAAACCCTACAGAGTTGAAGTAATGTCAAACTGCTTTAATTCTGTAGTCTGAATACCCTTAGATACAGCCTTTGTGCCTTGAATTTATTCTAAGGCAGAAATAGCCTAAAGTACTTTCCCAGACTCCCTCCCGATGATGCTTTCTTGTTTCTGTGAGAGATTAATAATCTATAAACTGTCACCCAGGGTTGGTCCAGGTATGTAATTCATTTGTTAGATATTAGAGGGAGGTCTCGAAACAATCAAAAAAAGTCAACCCCAAACACTTTGGCATGTCAAAAATGCCAAAGGCTCCATAAATTTAAACTTGTCCCAGATTTGTCCACGTGAGTAGTTGGTACAATCCAGCCATGTCAGGGGCGGAGAGGGAGAGGTTGCATCATCCAAGGATCTTTCATCTCACAAGAAAGCCCATCTGTTTAGCAAGCTTTGAGGGTTCTACCTTGTGCTGGGTGAAATAGCAGAAGGGACAAGAGGTGTCTGCCTACCATGCTACCCAGACAGCCTTCCTGGCTAAGTTGGTTAGAAGGTGGTTTCAGGATGTGCTGGATGTAGTTTCGGGAGATTTCAACTTCCACATCCATGCTTAGGCTGTCGACAGGACTTGCTTGGGACTTCATGGCTACCATGATGACCATGAGGCTGTCGCAGTACACATGGTCCAACTGGATACAGACTCTTTTTTGTCACTAGATGGATATCTGGTTTAGGGAGGTACACAAATCATGCCCATGAACACGGCACCCCTTATGACATTGGTTTGGCAGTAGCAGGCTTCTCTGCAGGGACAAGGAGCCAGTAAGATGGCCTGCTCCCAGACTTATGAAGAAGGATTTTTTAATGTTCTGAGGATTTTCAGCTGACATGGTTAGCGTATCTTTCAAAACCTGGTCTCACTGGAATTGTGAGATGAAAGGCTATTGTGAAGTTATTCCTAAATGTCCAATTCAGTCGGAGAAGGCCATAATTCACCTTGGTTACAGAAGGTCGTGAGCAATGAAACAACTGGAAGAAGGCTAGAAAGCAATGGGCTGGTCACAGAGTGATATGGCCAAAATTGGCAAGGTGTTTTTTACATCTGCTACACAGCAACGAAGGTGCCCCTTCATTCAATCTTCAGTACATCACCAGCAGAACCTTTCTGAGCTGTGAAGAGCCAAAGGGGTCAGACATGGAGACACCAGGGTTAAACCCTCATTTGCCTGCTCTGATAAATTTCCAGGCACTTGAGCAGTATTATTCTATGGATATTCAAGACTGTTTTAACTGTTTTTTAAAACTGTCTAATCTGGGAGACTATTTAGCATATATTTTTTTAAACTTTTGTAATAATTTATTATTTTGTAATAATTTTGTATTAACAATAATTATTTTGTAATAAATTATAGTTTCCAGTTGGTTTAATTATAAGTCACCCTGAGATATTCAACTAAAGGGTGGGATATAAATATTTTAATAAATGACTAAATAATAAATATCAGATCTGTGAAACATGCTGAACATATTGCCATGGTGGCAGAGCCACACCAGCAGAATAAATGGTTTTAGCAGAAGACTATAAATAATGTTATTTTACAAAAGCAGGGCATGTTAGGAAGTCTCAAGCAGGAAATTAGAATTTGCCTTTTACTAGTTCTGTATCGGATGTTGATCTGACACTTGTCTGGGTGATATTTAAATTACATAAGAGGGGACAGTTTATTGGTGCAAGTGTTCTTGAAAAACCAAAGATAATATTGAATAAGACAGAGCTGAACAAAATAACTGAGAACCAAGCAATTGTTAAATGCTGTGGAAGGAAAAATTAAAGCTAGTGAATCCACATATCATGGCCAAAAGAAAAAGGGAAAGTTCTTTTCTAAATGGCACTGATTTGAATGTGAGTACAAGCCAAAAAACCTAAGTTAAAGCTTTGGGAAATTACTCTCATTTTTAATACAGCACATCAAAAACTTAGGTGACTAAGCTACCCTGCTTATTCTGCTACTATGAGCAGAAGTAGAGATGGCACAGGTTTGGACGTCTTGATTTCAGCATAATCAGTGGAGCTCAGTTGTATTTTGAACATCTGCTGTTGTTTGCTAACAGCTGTCAAGTTGACTTCAACGTATGTTGACCCTATGAATGTGAGACCTCTAAGTCACTCTGTTATCAATGGCCCTGTCCAGGTCTTGCAAACTCAGGGCTATGGCTTTCCTGATTGAGTCTATCCACCTGCAATGGGGTCTTCCTCTTTTGGTACTGCCTTCTACCTTGCCAAGCATCATTGTCTTTTCTATTGAGCCATAGAAAGTTATGACAGTCTCAGTTTAGTCATCTTGGCTTTTAAGGAGAGGTTAGGCTTGGTTTGTTCTAGGACCCATTTATTTGTCTTTTTAGAAGTCCATGATATCCACAGAACTCTCCTTTAGTATTACATCTCACGTGAGTTGATTCTCTTCCTATCAGCTTTTTTTACTGTCCACTTTTCACAACCAGTCATGGGAATGGGAAATACAATGGCATGGACAATCCTGACTTTTTTCTTCCTTTCTTTTTCCTTGTTCTTTGCTGGATGTGGAAGTCCAAAAAAGTAATACAGTTGGCCCTTGGTATCTGCTGGGGTTTGGTTCCAGGACTCTCCATGGATACCAAAATCAGTGGATGTTCAAGTCCCATTATATACAGTGGCATAGTAAAATTGTGTCCCCTATATAGAATGGCAAAATCAAGCTTTGCTTTAGATAATATATATATATATATATATATATATATATATATATATATATATATATAAAATATTTTCAAGCTGTGAATGGTGGAATCTGTGGATACAGTCTCTGTGGGTATAGAGGTCCAACTGTATTCCAGTGAAAAGAAATATTCCAAAGAAGCAGAAATCCTGAATTTGCAAAGAAGCCTAATTACATTCACTGTGCATGCACATAAGCTTTCTGTACAATGCACAGTTGTAGAAGTAGTGTGTTCCTGGGCATGTCTTCTTGAACAGAAGAAGAAATGGAACCAGGCAGAAATAAGATGGAAAGAATAGGAATAAGTTCCAATATCACAAAAAAAGAAGAGCAGTTTTACATGTTTCAGTGATCTTTTTCTTGAAACCTAACAACATGCTCAGGAAGCCAGTGTGGTGTAGTGGTTTGAGTGTTGGTCTAGGACGCTGGGAAACCAGGGTTTGAATCCCAGCTCAGCCATGGAAACCCACTGGGTGGCCTTGGTCAAGTCATACTTTTTCAGCCTAGGAGGAAGACAATGGCAAATTGCTCTGATTAAGTCTTGCAAAGAAAACCCCATTATGGGGTCACCAGAAGCTGAAGTCAGTTTGAAGGCACATAAAATGCCTATGTGAAGCAAAACAACCTGTGCTGGAATAAGTCTTCTATAAGTAAACATAGAGGTTTTAAGCCTTCAAAACCTCATGAAGGCTTCTTCCAAAATGTATTCAAGGATGCATGTAGTGAAGCCTAGGAACAGATTCATAGCAATACAGGTCTGTTCCCAGGCACTTCACTCCATGCATCTGATACAGTAGATGTAAGTCTATGAAAGCTTATGTTACCAAACTTCTTTCAGTTAGGTTCAAAGATGCTACAAGATCCCTTTTTGTATTGTTTGTCAAGAATAATGTGCATCACATCAATTTTAGTGGGACCTTTTTTATTAATAGGACTGAATCTTGGTACTGCCAAGGGACATTTTTTTCATAGTAGTGTGTGTAATGTAGTGTGTAGAATTAAAAATGTGAATCATTTGCACAAGGAGGTGAGAATACAGTCCTTGGGGGAAATGATTGCTTCTCATAATGTTCAGGATTAGGACCCTCAATTATTTCCACACTCAACCTCATGATTTATTATTAACAAAATCAGGTAGCCAAAGTTGCTTTATAAGTTACAAACTATCAAATGTAAGTTTAAAAATAGCCTGCAATTTTCTGTAAGCACTCAAGCACAGCTAAATAAGCTACTCTTATTATTTCTTGAAACATCCCAGTACTTCTCTTATCAAGATCTGACAGCAGTGTGCTTAATGGTGGGGAGTGTTGGGTTTTCATACATTTCTATACAGCATTAGAAATTACACATGTTATCATTTGAGATGTGCCTTTAGATCATTAGAATTGCTGTGCTGATTAAAATAAACTTTAAAATGATTATTTTTTAAAGTGGCATTTGGAGAAGCATGACATCTGTAGAATTTTAAGCCTTGCTAAGAAAATAGAGACAAATATTGCTTGAAATGCAGATACTCAGTCTCATGGAGAGATCTTGCCTATGGCTTTCAAATCTTTGGAGAGATGAAATAATGTGACGTGAGCATCTCCTACATTCAATACTTAAATAATATATTCCCATCCAGCCTAGCAATCTCAACTACTAGACAGACAGTGTGGTATATATACAGATGGTGTGGTATATATACAGAGTATTGGGCTGGTACTTTGGAGATTTACATCCCCATTGAGCCATGAAAGTCTGGATATGAGTGGCCTTAGGGCAGTCATTTTCTCCCAGTCTGATCTGTCTGACAAGGTTATTGTGAAAATAAAAGAGGGGGGCTATGCATGCTACCTTCAGGAAAGGCAGGATATAAATGATCTAATGAACCATCAAACAAATGAATAAATAAACCATAAAAACATGGCCATTGAAGCATAGTTGGCTATAAGAGGGATGAGGATAGGACATTTTCCTCTCCTGAATTTCACGGAGGTATCTTATGTTAGAATCCTGAGCCATTGTATAGGAAACCCCCACTTATCTGACAAGTTAGGTACTAGAGCTCTGTCAGAAAGTAAAATTGGTTAAAAAGTGGAATCCAGGGTTTTTAAAAAATTGTAAATGCATTTTGGCCATTAAAAATGTAAATAACATGCTATAAATCACTTTTGATGTGTTCAAAAGCTAACTTAACACATACACGACATACACACAAAAGTGCATGCAAACAGTACCAATACCTTGCAGGCAAGACGTACTGACAAAAGACTGGAACCCCTGTCGAATTAATGGAACTGGTCTGTAATTTGCAAGAACTGAAAGAGCAAGTTGTCAGAAAACAAAGCATCAAAGGGTAAGAGAAACCTGTATTTGATCTATTTTGCAATACTGTACCTTGTAGCCTGTGCTGCAAGCTGTCTACAAATATTGTAACATGTAAAGGGTGATTACC
>NC_056525.1:95433083-95436710 GCF_019175285.1 Sceloporus undulatus
TGCCAATTATCTTCAGGGATGACAACACCCACCAGGAATAGCATACATCTGGCAACTGATAAAATGATGAAGTATATGTCAGGACATTGTAACAGCAAAAGAAATAAAGATGTTGTTAAATCAGAAACAAGCACTGCACAAAAATACATATGAACTAAATTATCTATTCTGAACAGGCTTTTAAAACATTTTTTCAAATCTACACAATATCCATGAAAAATGTCCTTTCTCCCGCTCAGCAAAATTTTAAGCAGAAATCTGATACTTTCTTTTAAATAACATGAATTCAATTGCATTTTAATTTCCCTAAGGCCTGTTACAGACTGCCAAAATAACGCTGCTTTGGGTCTCTTTGGAGATATGCTGCTTAAATGATGCATGCATCCTAAGAATCCGGAAGCTGCACCAAAAGCTGCATTCCGGTGCTTAGGAATGGAGTGTGGCTTTGGCGCGACCTCCAGACTCTTAGGACCCATGCATCATTTAAATAGCATACCTCCAAAGAGACCCGAAGCAGCTTTATTTTGGCAGTCTGTAACAGGCCCAAGTTTCCTTACTTAACTCTTTTTATAAATTGCCTTCCCCTGTTCGTAATCTTTTATATCACCAAAAATTTGTGAGACATCATGCAAAGATGTTAACAGATTTGGCTGATGATGCCCACAGTTAAATGGGGCTACTATCTCAGTGGACTAAACAAACAAATTCAAGCCAAATTAAAACTGATGTCCTACCATAGCTTTAAAGTGAAAAATACTATTTTTAGTATGATCTCATTTTCAAGATACTTTATAGGCATAAGTATCAAACACAGAATCTTAATTCTCTGACCTTCAAATGTGGTAAAACAGTTTCCTACTGTTTACTCAGAAGCACTGCTGTAATATGCTTGAGTGTTTTCTTCATAAGATTGTACTTAGTAAATCAGCACTTATGAATTACTTTCAATACTGATTTCTATAATAAATACATATATACAACTTGAGTCTATTGGCCTAAAGATTTTGACAGGATTATAAATGCCTCTGAAAAACTTCTATTGCTAAATGCAGTTTTGAATACACATGTGAATTCTTCTTTTGTTTGTAGCTAAGCAATTCTGGCTAAATACTGAAACATATAATGACAATGGTGATTTTGTAGTTTATGAGTTGAATTGGTTGAAGAGTGTAATCCAGATATCTCAAGAGCAGAGTTCCATCCGTGGGACACAATTACAGAAGACCAAGATCAATTTTTAAAACAATTCTTCCATCCCTCACACCCCTGAAACCTTTGGAAATACTTCTTTTTTGAAGGAGGGGTATTTGGTTTGCAGGCACAATCTAAGAAAGGAAGGACAAATTAGAGACAATCACTCCCCTCTATGAGGTGGTTTTGCTGGAGGAAGGAGCCTTCACGTTCATGGAAAAGATGTCTGGATTCAATCTGAGTATATTTACAGTCCTCTGTCTGTTCTTGTGGTCTTCGGACACACATCCCTCATTTATGCACGAGGGACGAATGAATGGGGCTTGAATACAGGCGAAACTACATTTTTGTGAAGGAGTCCAGAACAGATCCCCCCATGAAAAAGGAGGGGCAACTATATTACACTCACTGTTTATGAAGTCTGCTTTTGGAACACTTATTTCTCCCTGTGCACCCACTCCACAGCCCCTATACTTTAAAATACAAGTAGTAACGTAATACCTTCTCTGGCCTTCCATTTAGGCCACCAGATGGTAACTGACGTTCACAAAGCCACCAGCCTAGTAGGTCAGCATTTATTTGGTGCAGCTGTCCAGTTATGGCCAGAAATCCTGTGCAACAATAGATCTAAAATTACAGATATAAAGTTCATGTCTATTTAAAAATGTAACTATTCAGGTAAAACAAAGGAAGATTACAGTGAAGAATCACAAGGATTTATTGAAAGCTTTAATAAACATCGATCTTCATTGGTAACATTAGAAAAAATTGTAATTTAAACTTAAGTTTGTGTGGGAGCATTTGTGTGGTGGTGTATGAGCCCCTGTTTTGCCCATGTAAAAAGGAGTTCCTCATATGCCCTTTGTAGTTTTTCACTACCCAACAAGATGATCCTGTTCCAGCCACTTCTATGTCTAAAGCTATCAGGCTCAAAATGCCTTCCTTCTAACATTTAATCATATTTAGCTTTGAACTTAACTATAATGACAATAAGAATGTATAGCTGAACTTAATCAGCAGCTGTATTTTCACAGCCAGGTTTCAGATTCCAGTCCCTAGTTTCCTTGTCCAAACTGCTAATAATATTTAGCGGCAAGAAAATAAAACATTCTTACATTTCACAGTGCACAATGGTTAGCCCTCTCTTGTTTCTAAGCAAACTTGGGGAAATAATTGCTTGCTCATTAAAGCAGGATCCAATGAGTTCTGCTTGTGGAACTGCACGACCAGGAGTGACACCCTCTCAACTGCAGCCCCTTATTCATACAGGCTCCCAAATTCACTTGGGAAGACTGGGAAACATCCCTGAGTCAGTTTTTAGTGGCATGGGAAAGAAAGTTATGTTGTGCTGGTGCACAATTACCAGGAGAGTAATTCAGTCCAATATTATGTAGAACTCGGGATTTTCAGTCACAACTATTATTTTTGGAGGTGAGACTTTATTTAACAAGGTGTACTACTTACCTGTCCTGCATGAGATTCAGATCCTGGTCTACAACCAAATCCCCCATCAAAGTTCATACAGGACAACACAAATTCTACCGCTTTGTCCATATCAATTGCATCCAGTTTCCCCTGAATAGCAAATTGCAATTAACTTTATATTAATACAATGAAGAATCAACCCTAAATGTATTAGTAAATACATGCCTTAAACCTCAAGTACATTTTCTTATTAAAAATAGATGAAATTGAAACAATAATTCTTCTACAATGCATAACAGATAGCCTCTGCTTGTTTTACGACTCCTTCCTCAATAAGGAATTAATTTGAAACACAGTGTGGGTTCCACCATACACTGAAAAATAAGCAGGTATCTCAAAGAATATGCATTTTTATGAATCAGTGATCTGTATTTCATCACAATCACCTTTTGATGAGAAGCCAATGTCTCCTCATCTGACAAACAAAAGCCCTGGAATATAAAAACTGAAACATGGTGTTCTATGATGTTCATTTTAGATGGAAAGTCTGGGAACATTGGGTATCACACACTGAGGGCTTGGGATCTATGTACACTATGGTTTTGGGGGTGGGAGTACTCAAAATATGATACAGTCTCATTTATTGCAACAATTTATTTTGTTTTTCTATAAATACTTGTTACTGTTCTTCGATTTCATGTTCTGTATAAACATACTGATGTAGGTCTATAAAGCACAACTATCAGATACTGCAGGATTTGTCTCACAACTCTGGAAACATTTCTTGCTAATGATACTGTGGCAAGCTTTCTATCTCAAGTAAATTAATGTTGGCTAATCTGAAATCCTTCCTTATCTACAACAATTTAAGCAGCTGTTTCCAATCAGGGAACAAAACTTACCAGAAGAGCTAGTGTTGCTACTGCACAAAAAGAAAACCTTGTATCTATTTCTCCTGCAAGAAATAAAAGACATGTACATTTGGGTAGGAGAATGTGATTTTTCATAATT
>NC_056525.1:95436810-95454537 GCF_019175285.1 Sceloporus undulatus
GAGCGCCTCCTGGGCTGCAGGCAGGGAGCGAGGCTGCGGCGGCGGCGGCGGGGATGCCCGGAGATGCAGCTGCTCCTGCTGCTCCTTGTGCTGCACTGACGGCGGGGGAAGAAGAAGGCTTAGCGGCAGGCCGGAGCAGAGGGGGCCCCCAGCCCCCCTCCTCCCCAAGGCCCTCCCTGCCTGACCGCAGGGAGGACTTCGGCAGGGAGGCCCCCCTTCAGAACCAACTTTGGGGGCTGGAGGGAGGGACAGGGGACCCAGGGGGCTTCCAAGGCGGGAGAGGGCTGCCAGGAGGGGCCTCGGAGTTGCCACTTTCCCAAAGCAGGGCAAAGGGAAGAGGGGGGTCGCCCTGGGGGTGTGTGTATACTGTATATGTGTATACATTTGTGTGTGTATACACAACTATATATATATATATGTGTGTGTGTGTGTGTGTGTGTGTGTAGAGTGTATACATGTGTGTGTAATATATATATATATGTATGTGTGTCTGTGTAGTATGTATATATATATATACATATATATGTATATGTATATATGTGTGTATGTATGTGTGTGTATGTCTATATATGTATATGTATGTCTGTATGTGTATGTATATGTGTGTATACGTGTATATATGTGTATATATGTACATATATGTATGTCTGTATGTGTGTATATATGTGTGTGTGCTTGTGTGTGTGTGTGAATGGATTTGGTGCCTTAGGGATTAATTCATGGCCCAAGTGCTGCATAATGGGATGAGTTCCTGCCACTAGTGCCAGCTTCTGCCAACCTAGCAGTTCAAAAGCATGCAAATGCAAGCAGATACATCGGTACCACTTCTCAGTGGGAAGGTACAACGTTTGGTGGAGTGCTGATGGCCACATGGCCACCAGGGTCATCTTCAGACAGTGCTGGCTCTTCAGCTTAGAAACAGAGATGAGCACCTCTCCCTATAGTCAGTTTGTGACTAGACATTCTTACTTTTACCTCCACACTCCCACACATATATGTATACACACATGCAAATGCATACATATACATATATAGGAGAAAGGGGGTTATACACACACACACATATGGGGAAGTGGTATTATATATATATATACACACACACACACACACACACACACACAAATACAGTATAGGGGAATCAGGATTTTATACACACACACATTTTTTGCTGTATGCCTTCACATCATTTGTGACTTATGGTGATCCTAAGGCAAACCTATCAGGGTTTTTTCTAGGCAAGATTGGTTCAGAAGGGGGTTGTCTTCATTGCCATCCCCTGAAGCTCGCCCAAGGTCACCCAGTGGGTTTACATGGCCAAGCTGGGAATTGAATCCAGGGTTTCCAGAGTTGTAGTCCAACATTCAAGCTACTACTCCACACTGGCTCTCTCTCTCTATAGATAGATAGATAGATAGATAGATGATAGATAGATAGATAGATAGATGCACCCAACTTGTTAACTTACTATAACAAAAGAGTAAATTATGCCTGCCTAAAACAAGTAAAAACAATAGATAATCCTTAAAATCTACCACCTAGCGAAAGTGTATATGGTAGTGTGCTTTCAAGACTTATGGTGACCCTAAGGCTAACCTATAACACTAACCTATCATGGGGCTGGGAGAGTGTGACTTGCCCAGGGTCACCCAGTGGGTTTCCATGACCCAGCCAGGATTCGAACCCTGGCCTCCAGAGTCAGATTCCAAGACTCAAACCACTACACTATGCTAGCTCTCTCTATATATATGTATATTATTTTCTCCTTTAAAATTTCTTCAGCCATGCACAGAGCAGCAGGTGCACGTTTTGACACCCCCTTCACCAGTAGTTTTGCAGGTGAAAAATCAGGGTTTCTTCCCACACACAGAGACAGCTTTCCCAGCTTTCCACATTTTAAAAGAAAACTTCACCTCCAGCAGCCAGCACCCAATGGACTTTTGCTTTTAAAAGACTCCCTTTTCACTTCTTGAGCAAGTTTAGTTTTGGGACCTGGAGCTGTCCATTTCCTCCTGTGCTGATGAAGAGTGTTTTCCATTGCAGTGATAGATGGCACAACTTTAGACACTTTCTGGTCACCAGCTTTCAGGCCTGGGCCTTGGAGCAACCTGAGAGCTCCATTTTTATGGATGTGCGCTTCTTCGGTGGTAGATTTTAAGGATTTTTCTGTTGCTTTTGCTTATTCTAAGCAGGCAAAATTGTTGAAGCGACTGTATATTCTGAGGAGCTAGCATGGTGTAGTGGCTTGAGTATTGGACTACAACTGTGAAGATGAGAGTTCAAAACCCAGCTGAGCCATGGCAAACCACTTGGTGACCGTGGGCCAGTCACATCCCTCAGCCTCAAAGGAAAGCTGTGGAAAATCCCCTCTGATCAAATCTTGCCAAGAAAACCCTAGGATAGGGTCACCGTAAATCTATGACATATTACAACAATTGTGTGTAGAGTAAATGGGTTCTCAAAGCAGCATACAATCCTTCAAGGCTATTTTTGTGTCTCTCAAACCCTTCAGGTTATTCAGATTGTCCTTCTCTTGACCAAAAGAAAGATGAATTGCCTCTACTGGAAGTGTCTGGAAGTAATAATGAGTTACATGGGAAAGAGATGTTGCATTGTCTAACTTTCAAAACATATACCTATTTTCCAAAACCCCAAGTGGACATCCAGCCAATTCCAAGTTAATTTCATTTTTGTCATTTGGACTGTCCATGTGCCCCCTCCCAGAAGTTCCCAGGACAGAGCACTGACTCCCAGACGCACCATATTTGCCCATAGTTGTCTTGGGCTATAGTTTAAAGCCACAAACCAGCCCAGTCCTATTAGAGTTAAGCAGATTTTGTTCTGAGTGATACTCAAATGGAAAAATGGTAGGAAGACTAGGAAGAAGATGGATGGATGGATGGATGCTAGCTGAACCAAAAAAGGATAAATGATACTCTTACCTTTGTGACGAATGGTGTGTTTGTAGAAGCAGCAACACAGACTTAATTTTCTCCATTCCTTTAGCACGTCGTTGCCCACACCATGCTATGAAAGGTATTCAGTAAAGTTTTCAAAACTGAATTTTCATCTTTCTTTTATTCTGCTTTCCTGTCTTGAAACAAGAAGTTCAATCAGAGACTGTCTTTCTCACAATAGATTCCCATGTATATATACAGTAATTCAACTCACCCCCCATTTAAAGAATAAAGAATTATTAGATTTGTCAACTACATTTGAATATATTTACATATTATAAAAATGTAATTTGGGATAATTTCTGATTTGTCAACTACATTTGAATATATTTACATTTAACAAAAATGCAATTTAGGACAACCAATAAATGAAATAGCTAAGCAAAGTGTATCCTTACCTCTCAACCACACTGATTAAAATTAGCTTTCACTAGTTAAAGCATGGGTAGAATGATGTGGTGCTCAAGATGTTGTTGGACTGCAAGTCCCCAGAAGTCCTAGTCAACATGGAGAATGGGGAGGAATCCTAGGAACTGCAGTCTCAAAACATCTGGAGGGCCATAGGATTCCCACCTCTGCAATAAACCCTTAGCCTATAAATTAATCCAACACTCCCATTTATCACTGATTATTTATTAAACTCAGAGCATGGTATTATGCTTGTTGATACATATAATTACTGAACTAATAATGAACACCAGTGTGACCCGCTGCATCCCGTTTTCCAACAGGGAGCTCGCTTGGGTTTTGGGGGGGGGGGGGTCCAGACTAAGTGCCACCATTATAATGGGGCTTGGGTGTGGCGGCGCAGCAGCATACACCATTCATTTTTTTTAATTGAAAGGGGGGGAGGTCCGGACCCCAATAACCCCCCCCCCCTTGGCTACATCCTTGCATCCAAGCCTTTTTTCAGGAAACTCCAGATACTCACCCTGGCTTTTGTACCTATCAAATCAACAGATATAAGTAGTATAGGTTAGGGAGGTAAGTTCTGACAAACAAAAAGTAACCCTGGCCCCACACCTCATTTTAGGGGTATCCTTTTAATCCCACTTCCCTGATTTTGTGCTATATAGGAGAGAAGAATGGTGGGGGAGGGGGGCAGGCAGTTTCTATTGATGAGGTACTCATTTGCTCCCCCCCCAAAAAAAAATTTGTTCTTCAAGGGCAATTTTAAAAAGTTAAAATGTGCTTTATTCATTTAATCTCACTTAAGTCCTTTAATAATTTAGAAATTGCTGTGTGTAAAGAAAATGCATGTAAATTCACAGGGTGACCTTGGATTAGTCACACTGTCTCAGCCTCACAGGATGGCAATGACAAACCCCCTCTGAGCAAAATTGCCAAGAAAACCTCATGATAGGATCACCTTAGGATGGACATAAGTTGGAAATGACATGAAGGCACACAACAACAAATATATATATATATATATATATATATATATATATATATGGCATGGTACGCCTTTGTACACGCCTCCCATGCCTTTCTATGACTTATTTTTTAGTTGGAAGGACCAGTTCCTCTCTGCATATGCTGGCTTCTCTCCTTTTTGTGAAAAAGTTAGCTGATCTTATTTTTTCCCAAAAATATCTTTTAGGCTTCCTTTTTTTTGCTTTGTTTCTCTGCTATGAAAACCCTTTAATCTCATGCTTGCTCATAAAGTGTAAACACTTTTAGCATGTACTGTATATTGCTTCTAGAGAATTTAGAAATTGCTAGGCATAAAGAAACTATTTCTTTTTCCTAGTGTATCTTTCCTTTTGGTAAAGCAAAATATCTTATAGTTTCTCTGATGTGAGAACTAGATTAAATTCTGCATATTGGTGATGTAAGCTTTAAAACTTTAAAAATTAGTTTTAACTGGGTTTATTTGCATATGAGAGAAAAGGTCTGAGTTTTGTGGGTAGTAGGCTGGGTATTTCTCAGAAGGTCAGTATTTCTCATAGGTCAGTAAAATGAATATCCAGCTTATTGGGGGGAAACTGGCTTACAGATTGTAAACCTCTTAGAGAGTGCTGCGTTCACTATTAAGTGGTATAGAAATGTAAATGCTATTGCTATTATTATTATTATTATTATTATTATTATTATATCCTGTTTTCCCCCAAAATTTGGATTCAAAGCAGCTCACAAATTAAAAGAACAGTGCAATTAAAAACATATAAAAAGAGAGATTTAAAATAGAATGAAACTATTGGCAATGTTAAAGCCAACCATTCAATAAAAGAATAAAATATAATTTAAAAGATAAAAATGCTCTTAAAGCAATATCATCAAAAGTGTATAGTACCCCTAACCCATTTTTAAAAAAACTTTCTGTTTTAAAAGTCTGTCTGAATAAGAAGGTTTTAGCCTGTTGAGAGAAGGCCAACAAGGACGGCGCCATTCTGGTCTCTCTGGGTAAGGAGATCCAGAGTCTGGGGCAACCACCAAGAAGGCTCTCTCTTTCATCCCCACCAACTGTGATGGGGATGGGGATGGGACTGAGAGAAGGGCCTCTCCTGATGACCTCAGAGCCGAGGCCCGCTCATACAGGGAGATACAGACTGCCAAATAGCCTGGACCTGAGCCATATAGGGCTTTATAGGTCATAGCCAGGACTTTGAATTGTGCCTAGAAACAAACTGGCAACTAGTGGAGCTCTTGTAACTGGCAAGTAGTATGGTCCCTGTAACCTGCCCCAGTTAGCACTGGCTGAAGTTATTTCAAGTAGAGTGCATTGCAGTAGTTCATACATGGTGTAAGGCATGTACCATGGCCAAATCCACCATCTCAGTGGCCACTGAGTATGGTTGTCCTTCCTGGGTTACTGAGGCCTTGAGTTGCCCACTTAGGGAATCCCCTGCATGCACACATACACACAAGAATATAACTTATCTTCAAACTTTGGTGTTCCTTCAAGTCTGCTAATATTCATCTCTTGTACACAGGTGCTACATAAGTGCTAAAAGCATCTTGAATAGAAACAAAATGCAAGATATGTTGGCATTATGTATGTGGATATTTAAAAAAAAGGCAATTTGTAGCATTTGGGATGACATAAACAGGCAGAAATAAAAAAGTATAGTGTAACAGCAACTGCCTCATCCACATTCATCACTAGGAGAAGGATCCCATTGTGAGAGTTCCAGAAAACAATGTATTCCATTTGCTTTGCTGGATGCTTGAGCTCAAGTACAAGTAATCACCACTTGAAGCTACACTCATCAAGTGCTGAAAACATCAAGCATGGATGAATAAACCCAGAAAGTGATGTGGATATATTGCTACTGTTATAGTATTCACCATTTTGTGTCCACCTCTCTTAGTTAATACAATTATTGTGAAAGGGAAGGCCTTGCTTGTTTGGACCTTTCCACTCTGAGGTTTTTCTTGTTATAGAGGTTATTTTCATTCTTCCTATAGAATTCCTACATTTTACATTCATCTGAGTAGCAGTATTATGCTCAGCCTGAGTTTCTTGCAAGCAGAATGAAAGGAGAGCATCTATTGTATCAGATGGGAGAATTATTCTGGAAAAAATGTGTATATTTTTCTATGCTATAATATATAGTCTATTCTGTATTAAGTTCCTTCAAATTATAATTTAACAACATATTATCTTTGCCATTTTTAAGATGACAAATCATAAAATACCTCCATATACATACTGTATTTTAAAATATACATACATACTTGAATGTTAGAAATCTTGAATGCAATCTCCTGCAAGAGCACCCTCTACTGTTGCTTTACAAATTGACACACAAAGGGATCTTGTAGCACCTTTGGTAACATGAGTTTTCATAAGCTGTCCTTGAGTTTTATAAATTGACAGTTGCGTAAAGCAAAAGTGCTACTTTACAGCTACTGTTTCATACATTTGTAGGATATATTTCAGAGGAAGGAATTGACAAAACCACCTCTGAGTAATCCTTGCCTAAGAAAACCCTATGAAATTCATGGGGTGGTCATAAATCGACAGGTGACTTGAAGACACATGTGCCCACACATGCATACATAATGTAGCCCCCTAGAGGTGTTGGAGTGTAACTCCCAGCATTCCTTATTGGTTATACTGGCTAGGGCTACTAGGATATGCAGTTCAAAATATCTAGAGAGGCACACTATTCCAACCTTCAAGACATATTTTTATGAACTGCTGGAGCATTGTCCCTTCAGCTTTTTAAACAATTGTTTCCTTCCAGTTATTTTTCCTCTCTCTTCTGACTGCTTAAGACTGAAATAATTTAGTTGTATATTGCACACTATAATTTTCCCCAAATGTATTATAGTCGATATAGTCACATTTCAGTATGTGCACATACACTATCAAGTATTGTGTTTTAGTTATTATGAAATAATTTGTTGTTGTTACTTTTTGCCAATAAGTCACCTTCAGTTTATGAGAACCCTATGACTGAGATACCTTCAAGAGTCCTGGTCATCAACAGCTTCCTTTATTCAATCAATCAATCTGTAATGCAGTCTTTCTCTTTTCTTATCTTTACTGTTTTTGCCAGTGAATCATGTCATCTCATGGTGGGTCCAAAGTATGATAGTCTCTGGGGCAAAACAGATGGTCATGATGGGGCAGCTTGGAGCCCCACCCCCCATTTAGGCTGGACTGGGCCTGCGGCAAACAGACACATGGCCCCCAATCCAGCCAGCTTCCACCCCAAATAAGAGTGGGGGAAAACAGCTCCTATTTGGGGCAGAAAAAAACTACCCCTTTGTCTGTGGTGCCGGCTTTTTTGCTGGCTCCAGGGCATGTGGAGTCTAAACACCACACCCTCAAGCCACCTGGAAGCCACCCAGTGTGTAATCGCTGGCATGACTTCCAGGTGACTTGGGAGCATGGCACATGTAAACACTATGTCCTCAAGCTGGCTTGAAGCTGGCTGAAGCTGCCGGTCTGTCTCTCCCCCCCCTCCGGTACACTGAACCCATTGGTTCATGCTCTAGTCTCTGGGTCAGCAGAAAGCAAGCTTGTTCCATCTTCTACATGACATCCCTTCAGATATTTAAAAGTAGATATCATGTCAAGAAATCAAAAGAGGACTAGGAAGGGCAGTATGAAAGAACTAGACAAGATCCTGAAGTGTATGTGAGAATTGCGTATTCTAACCAGACCTTAACAACAACTATTGTAAGAAACAAAAATTTATTATAAGGAAAGTAGAAATACACTGATGCACATTTTTGCTAAATCTGAAGGACTCCCAATAGGAACCGCATTTTAAAACCCCAGACCCCCTCCCCTTTTATCCTGTTCCGCCCAAATAGTCAGCCCCCCCTTTCCCCCCTTCATCCCAGAGAAAGGAATTCTACATCAAAGCTGCCCTGCGACAGCGCCATTTGGTTCCTAAGCTCCTCTGTCCTGAGAAATCTATGGATGCCAGGATAGAGGGTGTCTGTTAACCATCACTCCATCATAAAACTGCGTGAATGGCCCCAATTGTTTGCTGCTCTCAGCTGACAGTTCCTGATACGTGATCTTCCACAGCATATCCCATGGTGGCCGCAACTCCTTCCCAGAATGCCTTTCCCTGAGAGAATTACATGCAAGTGTTGTTGGTCTAATCCCTATCATGTCTATCAACCTATCTATATTACTATCTCTCTATATACTATATATGTGTTTACATATCTATATCTCTATTTACCTATGTAACTATATCTATGTGTGTGAGAGAGAGAGAGCTTGCTCACCGGCCTCCCTTCTGCAACCTCCCTCGTGTCTATAACTATCCCTAATCATCTCCCCAACCCCTACAATCCTCATGGCAGAATACACCCTGAATCCCTGCATGAAGAGAGGAACTGCTGGACCTCTTACCTTTTCCCTCCACCACTCCCTTCTCCTTTTGTGTCATGTCTTTTTAGATTGTAAGCCCGAGGGCAGGGAACCGTCTAATTAAAAAGATTGTATGTACAGCGCTGTGTAAATTTACAGCGCTTCATAAATAAAGGTTAATAATAATAATAATAAGGTAGATTCTGACAGTGTAAAGATATCACTGAATACAGTGGATTCTTGATATCTGTTGTGGTTTGATTCCAGGACACCCTGTAGATACCAAAATCCATGGATCCTCATGTCCCATTATATACAATGACATAGTAAAATGGTGTCCCTTATATAAAAGGCCAAAATCAAGGCTTGATTTTTGGATTTTTTTAAAAAAAATAATTTTCAAGCCATAGAAGGTTTAATCCATGGATGCAAAATCCAAGGATACAGAAGGCCGACTGTACTAAAGTTAGGATTATCCATGCCATTGTATTTCCTATTTCTCTATGTGGTTGTGAAATTGATAGTGAAGAAATCTGATAAGAAGAAAATCAACTCATTTGAAATGTGGTGCTGGAGAAGGGTGTGTGAATACTGAGGACTGCTGATAAGACAAATAAATGGGTCCTAGAGCAAATAAAATGTGACCTCTCACTAGATGCCAAAATGATTAAGCTGAGACTGTCATACTTTGGCCATGTCATAACTCACTAGAAGACATGACTCACTAGAAAAGACAAGATGTAATTCTTAGCAAATAGAAGGCAGTAGGAAAAGAGGAAGACCACATTCAAAATGGATAGACTCAATTGAAGAAGCTACAGCCCAGAATGTGCAAGACCTGAGCAGGTCTGTTGATTATAGGGTGATTTGGAGGTCTTTTGTTCATAATGTTACCATAAGTTAAAGCTGACTTCACAACAGTTAATAACAACGTCACCTCTCAATCCTTTCTTCTCCACACTAAACATACGCAGCTCCCTAAATCATACGCCATAAGGTTTAGTTTCCAGTCCTTTGGCAATCTTGGTTGCCTTTTTCTGGACATGTTTTACATTATAGTTCTACTTTTGAACTGTGGTGCCCTGAAATAGAGTATTCCAGCTGAAGTCTGACCAAAAGAGAATAGAGTGGCACTACTACTTACTTCAGTCTCTACACTATGCTCCTGGGAAGCAGCCCAGGATTATATTGGCTTCTTTAGATGCTGAATCAGATTCACAGAATCATAGAATCATAGAGTTGGAAGAGACCGCAAGGGCCATCCAGTCAGCCCCCCTCTCAATCAAAGCATCCCCAACAGATGGCCATCCAACCTCTGTTTGAAAACCTCTAAGGAAGGAGACTCCATCACACTCCGAGGGAGTTTGTTCCACTGTCGAACAGCCCTTACTGGCAGGAAATTCCATCTAATGTTGAGGTGGAATCTCTTTTCCTGCAGTTTGCATCCATTGTTCTGCGTTCTAGTCTCTGGACTCACATTTACTTGTGAAATAGATCCCTAGTTCTATTTCACATGCACTGCTTTCAAGGCAGGTGTCCCCCACACTGTATTTGTCCACTTCATTTTTCCTGCCTATAGTTTGCTGTGGTTGTTGTTAGCTGCCCTCATGTCAACTTCAACTCACAGCAACAGCATGAGTGAACACCTCCAAGCCTCCCTGTCCTCAGCTGCTCTGCTAAGGTCCTGCAGGCTCAAGGCTGTGGTCTCCTTGTTTAAATCTATCCATCTAATATATGGCTTTCCTCTCTTTCGACTTTCGACTTTGGTCTACCTTTCCTAGCATTATTGTCTTTTCCAGTTAATGATTTTGACTGGTTTCAATAAACCACACCAGTAACACAAATCAGTTTCCCGTTCAGACTTGTTGAGAAAGATGCTCGCTGGAAATGAAGGCATTGTGACCACACTACTGAAGGAGATGAAAGAGAAGATCCTATGAATGCAAAGCTCATGCATGTGACACTATATTGGGGTGTAGCATTGGGTAAGAGTGAAACCAATGCATGTTTTCTATCAATTTACAAAAAAAGAGAGATGTATTGATTTATTACATGATTTTTTTGTTGTTGTTCAAGCTGTGCCCAGCTTACAGTGACCCTAAGGTTAACCTATCATGGGGGTTTCTTGGCAAGATTTGTCCAGAGGGGATTTGTCACTGTCTTCCTCTGAGGCTGAGAGAGTGACTTGCCCAGATTCTGTACTCCTCCTTCCCAATTCCAAGATAAGAACAGGGAGCAGGGATGTAGCCAAGGGGGGGATCTTGGGGTCCGGACCCCCCCTTCCATTAGAAAAATGAATGGTGTGTGCTGCTGTGCCACCACACCCAAGCTCCATTATAATGGTGGCACTTAGTCTGGACCCCCCCCTCTTCCTAAAATCCTGGCTACATCCCTGCAGGGAGAAACAGTATTTCCCTTCTGTTGAAAAAATAGGGGCTCTGCTGTTGCTTCACAACCTCTGAGCTAGCGTAGTGAGTCTCATGGCATTACTAAACTGCTACTGAAATGTTTCTAATTCACATAACAGCTCTCCTTCTTTCTTCCTGTTTTTCAAAACATTTTTTAAGAGTCTCACCTTAAATACATGATTTCTTGGATCTTTTTTCTTGAAGATAAGAAAATCAACATGCTCTGCACTCAGTGTTTATTTTCATTGCCTGCAATGAATGTTGTTTTATAATAAACATGATACAAGTGCCATTTCTTACTGGAGTGCAAACACAAAGCAGTGTTTGAATCATCTAAGCACAACATGAAAACAGCAACTTGAAACTGCCTTTAAGTTATGTAATGAATTAATTTCAAAGTCCAATCAAAGACAGATATGTAAGGTGTTTTTAAAATCTTTCCAATTAATTAAATCAGCTCTGGATTGTAACCAGGATAAATTGATTACATATTTTATTTTAAAAGAAATTATGGAGAGTGGAAGAAAGCACATACAGTAACAGCCAATTCAGAAACAGAACTCACAGGACATTGCTTGTGAATGTGGCTAATATACAGTATAAAGCAGAACTGCACTGAATTCAATATATGTAGGCATCATATTGGTTTCGGATTCATTAACCACCACCCACACCAGCATTTACTGCACAATACTGTTTGTCATACACTGTGGGAAGCTACTTGGCTTCTTTTTCATGCAATGTATTGGTATCTGGCCATCTGTTCCTTTCAGCATTCCCATGTCCAAAAGGAATAATGGCCACATTCCATGTAGCATAATGCACACTCTCAACTATTTTTGTGCATTGGGACTTTCCCAGTTTCTCTTTGTGACCTCATCATGGGCTCTGTCATACATACCCTGACTACATCTGTGAATGTTGTACCATTTATTCACTCCATCACATCCTCTACTGTAGTGGCAGAGGACTATTGCCCCTTCAGATATTTTGGACCACAACTTTCATAATTCCATATCATTGGCCATGGGGCTTGGCTTGTCTGGGAGTAAAAAGTCCAAAACATCTGGTGAGCCAAAGTTTTTTGAGCCCACCTGTAAACTACTGCATGATTCTCAATCCAGATGTTGAATTGCAACTTCCAGTATTCCTCAGCATTTGGCCTTGCTGGCTAGGGCTGCTGGGAGTTGAAGTCCAACATATCTGGATGACAGTATGATTCTCACTCCTGATACTATGCAACATTGGCGTTTACCACACAGAGGTTTTGGGGGATTTTTGCAACTCAGATCTGGGGTGACTGCGGGTCCACGATGCGAATTCACGTCATAACATGAATGTGTTATCAGACGAGATTCCTTTCTATGGGCACTCCTTCTGTGGGGCTTCTGCAGTGATTCCAAAGTGACCTCTCATTTTGGTGAAATCGGGGGGAAAAGTGAATTCACAGAATTCGCTTTCAAGTTCACTTTGATTTCACTTCGAATTGGTCTGGTGTGGAAGATCACTACGATGTCGCCCCCCTTGGCCCCCTGCATCCTGCTCCTTCATCCCCCTCCTCCTCCTTCATGCCATCTCGTCCTTTCTGCCACTCTGCCACCTATCCCATCACCCCCTGACTGCTCCTTCAGCCCAATGAAGGATGACAGCTAAGGAGGGGGCAGGGATGGAGGACAGCATCCAGACCCTCACTGAGCATGCACAAGGGTCCCAATTCGAATAGTTAAATCCGCATGGTATGTACCGGTGTGGTAATACAATGTGCACTCACTCCACTTTGCATGAATCCGCATCACGTGACTTGCCTTGGATTCGATTCCCCCTCGATTTGTAAGGGCAACGGAAGGGAAACCAGGTGGGATAAAACATTCACGTTACAACGTGAATTCGCATAGTTGAACTAGGAGTCATCCCAGATCTAAGCTTCAAAAAGTCCCATGTGATATACAGTACTCCTTTGACAGGACTCTCAAGGATATAAGTGCAGCATTTGTATTAATTTGTACATTGCTTTGAATCTTAGTTCTGAGGAGAAAGTGGGATGTCCACAACAACAACAATAAAGATAACAATAAGGCAGCCAATTTTCAGAAAGGTCTATACCAGCCTGACCAGCTTTTAAAAATCTCAAGTCAGCTGCCATTCCAAACAGACAATATGAAGGCTGGCTGGATTCTTCAACATGGAAGAAGAGTGCTGACACAGATAGGAACTTTGCATTCTGTACTTGTGATCATTGATGATTATCTAATTAGGTTTGGTGAGGCAGAAAGAGCAGAATGAGCAATGTGCTACTTTTGAAAGAGAAGTCCACAGCTCTGAAAAGCAAAACTCAGACAGTACTGATAGTTAGCTGCAGAATTCAACTCTTTATGCAACTGGCATTCTGTTTAAGCAGATCTGTTAATGTTTTGGAAGTATGGAACCACAAACAAAATGTTGGTTCTTACTTTTGCTGAAAACGTAACATCACTCCCTAGCCAGTTCTTGCTCCTCTATTATCATACACCTCAATGCTCTCACCTTTGCCCATCTCTCCTGGCAACTAACATACTCCTTTAACTAATCATTAAGATATGATACTAGGTTATATGATACTACAAGTCCTACACTGTCTTATCATCCACTCAGAACTTTCCATAGCCTTACTACCTTCAACATGCCCCAATATACCCCTTCCTGAGACCTTTTCTCCTCCAATTCTGTCACATTCCACTGTACAAAGTCCTCCCTTAAATCGTACTTCCCTTTCTCTTTTTGATCCTTATGTCTGGAACACCCTTTGAGAATGTGTGGGCAGTCTTTCTGCAATTCCTACCCTAAAATGATTGGTATTCCCTTTGTTCTAGCCAATACTGCAATTAGCTGTATTTATGCTTCTTTTTCCTTTGCTACCATTGCCTCTGCTTTCTTCTCTTCACTCTGGAGGATATCACACGACTGAAATTGGAAGTATAATCCAGTGTCATCCTGAATGCAATCATGTATATTCACGTTATTGCACGAAAGGTTACCACATGCGATCGCTGGCAGTCCAAATGCACTCAGAACACAAGCACGCATCAATCCACAGTTGAGTAAATTTGGCGAACTAGCAAAGTCACAAACCCTACTCCTAGGCAACTTCGCACTCAGTGTGCTGTTGTTTAGACTGATGTGCATTTCTCCTTTGGTCCTGGTTCCCCCCCAACTGGAAGGGGGGTTTCCCATGAAGCCACGCTGCAATTCCGCTTCAATTTTGCTTCCGCTTGTCCTTTAGCATTGCTGAGGAGGGGCTACTGCCTGCTAATTAAGATGCATGGACCGGGAGCTATTAGATAAAAGTGAATATATGTTCATTTTAACGTGAATAGAGCATGTTCTTTCAACCATTCTTCCCGCTCCCCCTCCAACCTCTTTTGTAAATTGTGGAGTTCCTTGGTTCCTCTCTCTCACTCGCCTAAACATGCTATGCTCCAGTCATCTGGAGTCTCACTGCACATGCACAAGGGTGCCAATTCGCAATTAAGAACCCACCGATGTAATAGCTTACTTTGCACAGAATCTGGGTCACGTTTGGGGAGGCCATTACAGCACATTTAAGGTATGATAAGTAATCACGGAATTGTGTGAATTTTCGAACTGACCTTGCTATCTTCTCTTTCAAAATTGAGAGCCTCCTGTCCTGTTTGATAAACTCCTCTGTTCTCTTTTCCTTTAAAAGACTTTGTTTAGAGATGGGAATCATGTGGCTGTCCAAATGCTGTTGCACTGGAAGTCCCAGTAAGCCTTGTCAGCACAGTCAATGATAAGGGATGCTGGAAGCTGCAACTTAACAAAATCTGAAGGGCCATATGATTGTCACCCTGATATAGATTGTAGATTAGCCAGGAAATAACCTGCAGGTTAGGTTTTTTACAGCTTAAATACAATTTTGAATCCACCCAGCTAGAGGAGATGCATTAAATCAATGGGATGTACATAAGTGTTGATTTGCCAGTTCAACAGGTTAGTCTGTAATTAGGGCTGGATAGGTTTTTAGACCCATCAGGGATGTAGCCAAGGGGGGAGGATTTGTGGGGTCCGGACCCCCCCTTCCGTTAGATACAATGAATGGTGCATGCTGGACTTAGTCTGGACTCCCTCCCCTTCCCAAAATCCTGGACCCATGTAATGTGTAATAGTGCTATGCAAAGAACTAACTAGTTTAGTCGTATGTTATATTATTTTTGTTGAGTGGCTTCAAGTTGTTTCCAACTTATGATGGCCCTAAAGCAACCCTATCATGGGGTTTTCTTGGCAAAATTTGTTCAGAGGAAGTTTGCCATTGCCTTTCCCTGAGGCTGAGAGCATGTAAGTTGCCCAGGGTAACCCAATGGGTTTCATGACTGAGCTGGGAATTGAATCCGGTCTCCAGAGTTGTAGTCCAACACTCAAACCACCATGCTTAAAAACCCAAAATTATTACAATACTATTTTTAATACAAAGCATCTAATTTTAAAAATCTGCATGTGTCTCAGCTTTATAAAGTTTTTGTGTTTCAGTGAAGTATTTCTATCTAAGCAACAAAACTGGCATATTTTTATCTCATAATGATCATCTATTAGCATACTGTTTAGCTACTTTTTATATTACCAAATAATTAATGAAAATATGATCCCCACTTAATAATAAATGTGATGAATAATAAACATTAAAATAACACATTTAATGTATTATAATGTATTAGTCTTACTTTCACAGGATTCACTTGCTAATTTATAGAGGGTAACAATAACCAGTAAGTCTGTACCGTTCATTAGAATTTTTTTTTTAAACCCTGCTATATTAATGAAACCAGCAAAGCAATATATATTCTACATTGCAGGGAGAAAGGGCCTCATAAGACAAATCACAAGCTAAGGAAGGAACTACAGGTTTGATAGTAAAATGACCAGTATTCAGTCAGAAGAAAAGACTAACCTAAATTACGCATTCTACTGCATTATTCTGTCTCTGCATTCCAGAGCAAGATATCGAAAAATTTTTGATTGCCATCTATGCTTTTATGGGTTTACGTGGCTTTGATTTGTTGTACTGTACACCATCTTGGTGATATTTCCCATTTTTGTGTATGGCTGTGGAAGCTGGACAGTGAAGAAAGCTAGATAGGAAAAAAATCAACTAATCTGAAATGTGATGCTGGAGGAGAGTTCTGTGGATACCATGGACTAATAAAAAGATAAATAAATGGGTCCTGAAGCAAATCAGATCTGAACTCTCCCTAGAAGTCAAAATAACTAAACTGAGACTGTGATACTTTGGCCATGTCATGAGAAGATAGGACTCACAAGAAAATGGAAGACCACGTTCCACAGAGATACACTCAATCAAGGAAGCCATAGCCCTGAATTTGCAAGATCTGAGCATGGCTGTTGATAGTAGGGTGGCCTGGATGTCTCTCATTCATGGGGTCATCCTAAGTCGCTTGGTAGCAGTTAACAACAATCTTGGTAACATTTCTGGAAAGGCATTATTTAAATCATTATTTTTGTTAGGGAAGCGGCTTCAGATGCCTTCTCCTTTCTTAGGCTTTAATTGACTTGAGGGGGTTGTAGGTTTGATTGGAAGAGGGGAACTTTCTGCAAAATCCTTTGCCGAAGATATTTTTGTTGTTGGAGACTATCAGACGGAAAAACCGGGGAAGAAAAAGGCATACTCCTGGCAGACGACACATTGCACTTATCTAGGACTTAACCCATGAAGATGCAGGAATGCGCCAGCAACAAACCATTTCCAGGACTTCCTCATGAATGGTTTGTTGCTGGAGCATTCCTGGATCTTCATGGGTTAAGCGCAATGTGCCTAAAAATCTTCAGCACGATTGCACAACTTTGCTGAGAGTATGCCTTTTACTCCCAGTTTCCCCCCTCATATGATAATCTCTGTGTTTGCTTTCAAGTTGTTTCCAATTTATGGTAACCCTAAGATGAATCTATCACAGGGTTTTCTTGGCAAGTTTCTTCAGAGGGGGTTTGCCATTGCCATCCTCTGAGGCTGAGACTGCAATTTGCCCAAGGTCACCCAGTGGGTGTTAATGGCCAAGCTGGTATTTGAAATCTGGCTTCCAGATTCATAGTCCAGTGCTCAAACCACTACACTACATTGGCTCTCCTAAATACAAAATAACAAAGGTGTGAGAGAAGGGACAAATGGAGGAAGGAGGATGAAAAAAAAAAACTAACTATGGGTTCAATGTTGTTTTTATTAGCATGAGTATGCAAATAATCTTTCTGGCACATTCCAGTTTTGTTGTTTGCACTTTTTTAAAAATCAGAACATCATCTATGCGAGTTCTGTTGTTCACACAAATCAGCACAGTGAATAAAGATGGAGTTGATGATGTGGATAGAGTTGAGACACATTCAATGAATGTAGAGTTTTATATTCACGTTCTGCGCTTAATGTCACCTGTATTGGCTAAAAGAGGAGAAAATAATATTTTGGATTGACTTAGTGTTTAAAATGCAGGAAGGAATCTTTCAAAACCCACATTTAATACTTAGCCCCTGGAAGCCTTTGTATAACTTTACAAGAATGTAGCTTGCCTTGTTTCTCTCCTAA